>NC_081411.1:519709712-520310337 GCF_030272615.1 Cryptomeria japonica
CATATGTAGGTTCAATTTATGGAGAGGATTTTAAGTATGACTTTCACCTTGTTCTAGGGAAGTCCAGGAGCAACCCGACTAGAGGAAATAAGGTGAAAATGAAGTGCTAAGTGCATATGTGTGTGCCAAATCACCATTTCAGAGTTTGGAGGGGTATATGGAAATGGGTAAGAGTTGTCTATATAGGAATAAGCTTTGACAAAGCCTTTTGATACCAAAACCCCAACTTGTTCATTCACTGTCGGTTAAAGCTTTAGTTGTAGATCAGGAATTGAAAAATCATCAAAGCAATATCAAATTAGGAAAATCACAAAACCTAAAACTGCAATGAAAACAATCCTAATCCAATCAATGAAGACATAAAGACAAGATATTCAAATTGAATGAAATTGAAGAAAACCGACGTAGATATCTCCTTCATGTGGCTCCATTGTTCTTCTTTCACCTTCAAATTTGATGTGGATCTCACCTACAAGTGCAAAATGCATGTGGAAAGCAAGTTGTTGAGAAATTCGCAGCATAAGGCTACTCAAAAATGTGATTGATTGATCTATTGATTCTGAAAATGTGATTGATTGGTCCTTTTCATCGAAGAAAATCATCCAATTTATAGACAAATTGGAGAGAAGACAAGATTAGCATGAAGAGATTTGAAAGGAAATTCAAATCAAGAATGGCAAAATTATGACAAATATATGACAATTGCTATGCAAGATGTATGACAAATTATGCACAAATTATGGCAAGTTTCCATGCAAGATGTATGACAAATTATGACAAGTTGCTATGCCATTCCCATGAAATTAGGGGAAATATTAGAAAAAAATAAAGAAAATAGGAGAATAGAAATTAGGAATTAGGAGAAATTAGCAAATTAGAAAATTGAGGAAAAAGATGAAATAGAAATTAAGTGAATTAATTAATAGGTTTTCATCCATTAATTAATTCATGAAAAGAGACCTAGGAATAAATAAATAGATTTATTTAACCCACAAAGAAGAAGAAAAGGATTAAATGAACAAATCATAAAACCCTAGAAATAAGAGGACAAGGAATTAGGTCAAGACAACAAGAAATTAATGTAGGTTCGATCATGATTATGATTGGCAAAGGACCAATGTTGATAAATGATTGAGATTGATTGACAAAAATCACTGACAAATTGACATTGACAAGGAGATCAAATTGATAGGCGCCAATTGACGAGGAACAATGACTAATCGATCCAAATTGACATGATTGAAAAGGACAAGGATCGATGACGAATCGATCACAAAATGACAAGATTGACAAGGACAAGGATCAATGATGAATCGATCACAAAATGATGAGATTGACAAGTTGATAATCACAAATTATTACTAACAAGGTAAAGATGATTGACAGATTGACAAGAGGACAAGGATCGACCAAAATCATGACTGAAGATTGCTATCGACAAGACCTAATTTGAAAGCAAGAAAAATGAGGAATGCAGAAGAAGGACTCGATGCTTGCAAATGATAAAGACCAAGTGCACAACATAGAAGAAATGTTAATGCGACACAAGAACCCTAAAATAAGGCAATGCACAAATGTTAAAGTATGACTCCACAAGCATTGACAATTTTTAGACGTCTACACTAGTAAACCCTTCAAACCCCTCATTTTGGGGTTCATGCATTGTATAGTGAAACTAGGGGCCAAAACAACAAAACTCATTTAGGGATAGGTGTATCTTTGAAGAAAATTCAAATTTGTTTGGGGTTCTTTTGGACCATTTTCACCCAAGCCCTAAAAAACTAGTTTTAGGAGGCCTAATTGGGCTGATTCCTTGTAGCCTTTTTCTAGGTAAGATTTTGGAATCAGTAAGAAACCTATTGTTTACAAACCTCAAATGGACCCTAAATGCATTAGAAACATGTTAGTAGACACCTCCACACCTCTACATCATCTCACAATGGTACGAGGTTATTTTGACAACTTCAAGCCAAGAAGCCATAATTGAGTACATGGGAAGCACTGTGAGTTGGTAGGGTTCCTAGCCAAAACACTTGAAGCAAATGTTGGATATCATTGGTATTTGATGAACCGGCATGTTGATATAATGATAATGTATGTTTTCATTGATGTCAATAAGTGTAAGTGAACTGGCATGAAGAGGCATGAAGAGATGTAGTGAACCAGTGTCAGGGTTTCACTAAGTGTGACTACCGGTTGGTAGTCTCATCTCTATGGTTATCGGTTTGGCGATCCAGCTTGTGCAATGCAACCAATTATACTCTATGATGAGTTAGATAAGAGATGTGAATGAGATCAAGGTGCCATGTCATCTTTGTGCACCTAAAGGATTTCCTTGAGAATCTTGCATGAGAAGATTGACCGCGTTTGATGTCTACCTCAGGAATGATCATTCTTCTTAGTGGTATGAGAAGAAAGTGTGATGGGTTACTGATTCCCATGAGTGGCGAAGAATGAATGATGCATATTTTCTTGTGATCTATTTTTAAATTGTAATGTATTTGGACGGTTAGGGTTGGACCGCCTGTGTTGTAAACCTAAGATGATTAGGGTTTAGGGTTCATGCTACCGACCTAACTATTTTCTATAAGGTCGATGATGTTTGTTATTGTAAATTTGTTGGAAAATGTTATGTGTGTGTATCCAAGTGATGAGATACTTGCCAGACCAATGAGTGGAAAACTGCAGAGTGTGATTACAGAGTAGAGGAAATGAAAAAGATCTACCTTGGCATGTAGTGCTATTATCATATCAGAGTTTTACCTATTGTCTTCTAACCATTTCAACAGTTGGAAAATCCCTTTATCGGGTAGCTTTAACAGGCTTATTGTAAAACCTATAACCAGGTGACTCAAGATCATTGAGTTCTTCAAATACTCTAGCGAGGTAACCTTTAACAGGGTTTCAACCTTTAACAGGGTATATAGCCACCCCTTAATTGGGTGATCTCTAACAAGATCGGTTCCTAGTAGAACCTTATTGTAAAGTCTTTAACCAGACTAGGCTCCTAACAGGATGAGCTTCAAAAGAGTTCAAAACAAGCTTGTGGGTATTCATCCCCACCGTGGTTTTTCCCATTTGGATTTCCACGTGAAAAATCTGTGTCTTATGTGTTATGCATTTTTCATGTGATGTTTATGAATTATTTGGTTGAAATATTATGCATGCAGAGTTAATGGGTTATGGTATTACGTATACCACATGCATATGTTTATGGGTGAAGTTGATGTCAAGTATTGTTCATATTTGAATTGTTCAAACTTATTAGTTTATGGTGTCTGGTGTCTTACTGTATTTAACCAGTATTGCCATGGTTAAGTTCAGTAATGGTGACAACCAGTTGGTATTTCTTTACCTAGATAAGTTGTTGGGAGAGCTTTTGTCTATACTGATTCACCCCCCCTCTAAGTACTAGTTGGGGTATCTATTGTTCATCATTATTCATCAATTGGTATCAAAGCACCTACAGGTCCTCAGTGATATAAGCTTAATCGCTTGAGGTAAAAGATCCTATTGTAATGATGAAGAGGGAAGGTCCTAAGTTCAATAGAGATAACTTTAAAGTATGGAAGGACAGAATGAAGATTTACATCAAGAGTATGGGTGCTCAACACTGGAGATAAGTTGAGAATGCCTATGTGACTCCCACTGGCACTCTGACTGATAATCAGAAGAGAGAGATCTAGGAAAATGGGCAAGTCATGGAAGCCCTTATCAACATCCTGTCAGACATTGAGTTTATTGATGTACAAGACAAGGACACACCTAAGGATGTATGGGATGCACTAGAAAACATCTATGGTGGTGATGATCATGTAAAGCAGGCTAAGGAAGAAAGCCTTAGAGGTAAATTTGAGTATATGAGGATGGTTGAAGGTGAGACCATTCAACAGTATGGCATTAGGATTAAGACTATGGTTGGCGATATCAAAAGCGTTAGTGGAAATATTGATGATATCACTATTGTTAGTAAAGTCCTTAAATCATTGTTACCAATCTATGCAATCAGAGTTGCTGCTATCCAGGAACTATGATCTATTGATAAAACCAAGGTATCCTTAGATTCTATCATTGCAAAGTTAACTGCATATGAGTTGAATAGCTATGATGGTAGTGTTCAGAAGACTAAGTCAGCCTTTAAAGCATCTACTGTGCCATCCATAAAAGGAAAAGAAACTAGTACCTGTTATGAATCTAGACAATGCAAAGATATGGATGATGGAGAGATTCTAATGGATTTTGAAGCTCTTCTTGCTAAAAGACTTCCGAAGGGAACTGGAAAATATAGAGGTAAACTTCCTTTGAAATGTTTTTCCTGTAATAAGATAGGACATATAGTTGTTAATTGTCCTAACAATGACAATAAGGATAAACTGGAGAGGTTCAGAAAGTATAAAGGAGGAAATAAAAGAAATTGTCTAGTTGTTGTGGATGAAGGTGTCACTAATGAAGAATTAGATGATGAAGAAAATGAAGACATAGTGTCTGTAGCAGTAAAGGAAGAAGTGTCTAACAAGAAAGCACTTGTCTCTCGCATTGACAACTCCAATGAGTCGATAATTAATAGTGGTTGTTCTCACCACATGAGTGGCGACCGAAGAAAGTTTCTGTCTCTGGAGGAATATGATGGAGGTGTTGTCAGATTTGGCAACGATGCACCATTCTTGGTGAAAGGTAAAGGATCCATCTCACTGAATGGAAAGGGTAGTGCAGATGATGTCTACTGGGTAGAAGGTCTTAAGCATAACTTGTTGAGTGTTGCTCAGTTGAATGACAAAGGACTAGTTCTAGAATTCAAAGGCGGAGTCTGCAGTATAATTGGGAAGAGTGGTGAACTTATTGCAACTAGTAAGAAGACCAGAGGTAACCTATTTCAACTGAATGCCAAGATAAGTCAGTGTCTAATTGCTAAGTTTGATGATAGTTGGATATGGCATAGGAGACTCTGTCATATGAACTTTGACAATATTGTTAAAGCTAGTAAGATCAAGGCGGTAAGAGGATTACCTTTGCTGAACAAACCTGAGAATTCTTTATGCAGAGAATGTCAACTTGGGAAGATGTCTTCCTCAACTTTTAAAGGTAAGTCTTTCCCAGCAGAAAATTTACTTGATCTTGTGCATACTGATTTGTGTGGTCCTATGAAAACTAGAAGTATTCAGGGAGATAGGTATTTTATGATTCTTACTGATGATTGCTCAAGAATGATGTGGGTCACATTCTTGAAAGACAAGTCTGAAGCATTTGGAAAGTTCAAAGCTTTCAGAGCATTAGTAGAGAAAGAAAGTGGTAAAAAGATAAAATGCCTAAGAACTAATCAAGGAGGAGAATTCACCTCTGATGAATTCAATAAGTACTATGAAGTTAACGGTATCAAGAGGCAGTTGTCTATCCCAAGGACACCTCAACAGAGTGGCATAGCAAAAAGAAATAACAGGACTGTAGTTGAAGTGGCTAGAACAATGTTGATCCAAGGAAAGGTTGCTCACACTTTTTGGAGAGAAGCAGTGAGCACTGAAGTCTATACTATGAACCGGGTACTCATCAAGAAAGGCAAAGATAAAACCCCTTATGAGTATTGGACCAGGAAAACTCCCAGTGTGAGTTACTTTAAAGTGTTTGGTAGTAAGTTCTATATCAAGAGAGGTGAGCATTTGAGCAAATTTGATGCAAAATGTGATGAAGGAATATTTATGGGATATTCCACTAAGAGAAAAGCTCTCAAGTGCTACAACAATAGAACTCAAAAAATTGTTGTAAGTATCAATGTCAGGATTGATGAAACCCTTGAGGAACCTGAGGAAACATGCAGCAAATAAGTGGAAGATGAACCGGGTATAGCCTTCTAGGAACTGTTTAAGAAAGAAACTTGTAAATATCTCAGTGTTCCTGTACCAGTAGAAGCTGCAGTAAGAGAAGAAGAAGAGGTTAGTGAAGAAGAAGAAGAAAAGCTAGAAGATCAGGCTAGAGTCATTCCTAGGTATGTGAAGCTGCATCATGATCCCAAGCAAATCATAGGAGATAAGGATGCAGGGATACTCACTAGAAGAAAAGTGAAGGAGAACTCTTGCATGATTTTTGAATTTGAACCCAAGACTTCCAGAGAAGCTCTTACAGATGAAGATTGGATTAAAGTAATGGAAGAGGAGCTAGATTAGATAGAAAAGAATGCAACATGGTCTTTGGTGCCTAGACTAGAACATAAAAAATGTCATAGGTACCAAATGGGTGATCAGGAATAAGTTGAATGAAGAAGGCACAATTGTCAGGAACAAGGCTAAGCTTGTATACAAGGGATATGCTCAGGAGGAGGGAGAAGACTATGGAGAAACCTTTGCTCTTGTGGCTAGATTAGAAGGTGTTCGAATGCTACTTGCATTTGTAGCATTTAATGGATTTAAATTTTATTAGATGGATGTGAAGTCTTCTTTTTTGAATGGAATCCTAGAAGAGGAAGTGTATATAGAGAAACCAAAAGGGTTTGCCTTATCAGAAGATAGTGACATGGTGTGTAGATTACACAAAGCCCTATATGGACTGAAATGGGCACCTAGGACATGGTATGAAAGACTACACTCTCATCTTGTGAAGATTGGATTTCAGAGAACAAGTGAAGATAGCAACATCTACTTGAAATTAGAAGGTGATTAGATTCTGATCTATGAAGTGTTTGTGGATGACATAATCTTTGGAGGAGATGATAAAATGAGTCATGCGTTTGCAGATGAAATGAAGAAAGAGTTTGAGATGTCTTTGATAGGAGAGATAAAGTTCTTCATTGGTTTACAGATTTAGAAAATGAAGGAGGGTATCTTTATTACCCACTCCAAATATGTCAAAGAGGTATTGAAGACTTTTGGCATGGAGGAAAGCAAACCAGTTGGTACACTGATGGTGACTAGCTTTAAACTGACTAAGGAAGATGATTCAACACTGGTGAATGAAAAGGAATACCAGTCAATGATTGGTAAGCTACACTATGTGGTGCATAGAAGACTAGATATTGCTCATGCAATAGGCATAGTAGCTCGTTTTCATAAATGTCCAAGAGAATCCCACTTGGTAGAAGTGAAAAGGATTCTTAGATATCTAAAAGGAACAGTTGATTATGGATTGTGGTATCCATATAATGGTGACTACAATCTCAAGGTATATACTTATACCGATTGGGTAGGTAATGTGGACGATCAGAAAAGCACAATCGGTGGAGCGTTCTTTCTTGGAGGAAGATTAGTATCATGGACAAGTAAGAAGAAGAGTTTTATTTCCCAATCTACAGCTGAAGCAGAATATGTGGCAGCATTTATGAACTGCACTCAAGCAATTTGGATGAAGCATGTATTGGAAGGTTTCAAAGTACCTGTATCTGAACAAGTGAATATATTTTGTGATAACACAAGTATAATAAATATTTCCAAGAATCCGGTATTGCATGCTAGAGCTAAGCACATTGAGCTTAAATATACCTTTTTGAGGGAAAAAGTTCAGAATAAGGAAGTTGTACTACAACATGTTTCTAGTAAGGAGCAGCTAGTAGATATATTCACAAAGCCCTTACCAAAGACTACATTTACCTATTTGAGAGGTGAATTAGGGGTTCTGCCCCTTCATGAAGTCAACTAAAGTTGTGTGCTCTGCATCAGTCAAGTACTAAAGTGACAAATTCTTCAGGATTGATGTGTTGACGGATGCTACTCCTTAGGGGGAGTAGCATAGTAGATTTTGGAATCTTGTGCCTCCACTTTGGCATTGTTGTCAAAGGGGGAGAAGATATCTGATGTATGGGGAGAAGATATCTGATGTATTGGGAGAAGATATCTGATGTTAAAGATACACTAGTCTATGATGTCTATAGTTACAATGCTACACTGAGTATTGCCATCAATGCCAAAGGGGGAGATTTTTGGATATCATTGGCATTTGATGAACCGTCGTGTTGATTAATGATAGTGTATGTTGTCATTGATTTTAATAAGTGTAAGTGAACCAATATGAAGAGGCATGAAGAGATGTAGTGAACCAGTGTCAGGGTTTCACTAAGTGTGACTACTGATTGGTAGTCTTAGTTCTATGGTTATCGGTTTGGCGATCCAGCTTGTGCAATGCAACTGATTATACTCTATGATGAGTTAGCTAAGAGATGTGAATGAGATCGAGGTGCCATGTCAGCTTTGTGCACCTGAAGGATTTCCTTGAGGATCTTGCATGAGAAGATTGATCGCATTTGAAGTCTACCTCGAGAATGATCATTCTTCTTAGTGGTATGAGAAGAAAGCGTGATGGGTTACTGATTCCCATGAGCGGTGAAGAATGAACGATGCTGATTGTCTTGTAATCTATTTTGAAATTGTAATGATCTATGCAATGTGTTTGGATGGTTAGGGTTGGACTGCCTGTGTTGTAAACCTAAGATGCTTAGGGTTTAGGGTTCATGCTACTAACCTAACTATTGTCTATAAGGTCAATGATGTTTGTTATTGTAAAGTTGTTGGCAAATGTTGTGTGTGTGTATCCAAGTGATGAGATACTTTCTAGACCAATGAGTGGAAAACTGTAGAGTGTGATTGCAGAGTAGAGGAAATGAAAAGGATCTACCTTGGCATGTAGTGTTGTTATTAGATTAGAGTTTTACCTATTGTCTTCTAACCATTTCAACAGTTGGAAAATCCCTTTATCGGGTAGCTTTAACAAAGTTATTGTAAAACCTATAACCAGGTGACTCAAGATCATTGAGTTCTTCAAATCCTCTAGCAAGGTAACCTTTAACAGGGTTTCAACCAATAACAGGGTATATAGCCATCCCTTAACCGAGTGATCTCTAACAGGATCGGTTCCTAGCAAAACCTTATTGTAAAGTCTTTAACCAGACTAGGCTCCTAATAGGGTGAGCTTCAAAAGAGTTCAAAACAAGCTTCTAGGTATTCATCCCCACCATGATTTTTCCTATTTGGGTTTCCATGTGAAAAATCTATGTTATGTGTTATGCATTTTTCATGTGATGTTTATGGATTATTTGGTTAAAAGATTATGCATGCAGAGTTAATGGGTTATGGTATTACTAGTATACCACATGCATGTGTTTATGGGTGAAGTTGATGTCAAGTATTGATCATATTTGAAGTGTTCAGAATTATCAGTTTATGGTGTCTAGTGTCTTACCGTGTTTAACCGGTATTTCCATGGTTAAGTTCAGTAATGGTGACAACTAGTTGGTATTACTTTAGCTAGATAAGTTGTTGGGAGAGTTTTTATCTGTACTGATTCACCCCCCTCTCAGTTCCAGTTGGGGTATCTACTGTTCATCATTATTTATCATCAAACACCTTAGAAAGAACAAGAATCAAGCCCTAGAAGAGATTGAGAATGACTTGAAGGTCTAGAGAGAAACTAGGCCTAGTGAGTTGGTGCAATTGAGCAACACCAGCTAGGTGAAGCATTGAGCAACCTAAGTAAACCCCATCAGGCTCTCCAATCACTTTTTATGGTAGATGTTGATGATGATGCATGAAAAGAAGGTTCATATTTTATAGCTCCAGAAGATCCAAATTCTTCAAGCTCAAAAGCAGATAATTTCCCAATCAGAATGTCTCTGTTGACTGAAGTGTTTTCCATTATTCTTAGCTCATTAATTGCAGTTGCCTTCATCTTGTAAGTTGGTGGAAGGGCTCTCAATACTTTGGAAACTATTTCATCTTCACTTAGTGTAGATAGGAATTTGGAAATCATCAAAGCAATAAGAAAATCAGACTAGCTCAATCACAAAAACTAGATTGCAATGACAAATCCTAAAAACATTCAATAGAGATATGGAAATAAAAAATTCAATTCAAACACAAACCATCACAAATGTGGATGTCTCCTCCATGATTCTCCATTGTCCTTCTTTCTCCTTCAAATTGCTTTGTTTTGTGGATCTCACCTTCAAGTGCATAAACATAATGTGAAAGCAAGATTAACAAGACGGTAGCGCAAGAGTACTAGAAGCGTGATTGATTCGGGGATTCGAAAATGTGATCAATTGGGATCTTTGATTGAAGAAATTCATCCAATTTATAGACAAATTGGAGAGATGACAAGATTAGCATGAAGAGATTTGAAAGGAAATTTCAAATCAAGAATGACAAATATGACAAATTATGACAAATTGACACTTTCTATGCAAAATTGATTGATTGATAATTATGACAAATTATGACAAATTGCTATGCAAAATTGATTGATTGACAAATTATGACAAATTATGACAAATTTTCTATGTCATTCCCATGAAATTAGGAGAAATATTAGAGAAAATAGAAAATTAGATGAATTAGAAATTAGGAAATTAGAAAATTGATGAAAATTAGAAAATTAGGAATTAGGAGAAATTAGTAAATTGGAAAATTAGGTAAATTAATTAATAATTTTTCATTCATTAATTAATTCACAAAGAAAGGAGGAATTAGTTAGCCAATTAAATAAACATTTAATTGTCACAAGAAGACTTAGGATAAATAAATAAATTATTAATCCTAGAGGGAAAATGACAAACAAGGTTAAATGAATAAATCATAAAACCCTAGAAGATGAATTAGAAATGCAAGGATGACAATTAGGTCTTGATGTAGGATCGATTTGATCATGATTCAGACTGACAAAGGACCAATGTTGATAAATGATTGAGATTGGTAAATGCGCCAATTGATGAGGAACAATGACTAATTGATCCAAATTGACATGATTGAGAAGGATGATGATCGATGACGAATCGATGACAAATCAATCGCAAAATGACGAGATTGAGGAGAGGACAAGGATCGATGACAAATCGATCACAAAATGACAAGATTGAAAATGACAACAATCGATGACAAATCGATCACAAGAGGACAAGATTGAAAATGACAACAATTGATGACAAATCGATCGCAAGATGATAAGATTGATAAGAGGAAAAAACCCTAATTCCATCATCGATTAGGATTGACGATGTCCAAAATAAAATCAAATTGATGATGTCAAAATATGCCAAATGAGCACGCACATTGATGCGATAGGATAAGATCGACCAAAATCATGACTAAAGATTGTTATCGACAAGACCAAATTCAAAAGTGAGACAAATGAAGAATGTCGAAGAAGGACTCGATGCTCGCAAATGATAAACACCAAGTGCGTAACATAGGAGAAATGTTAATGTGACACAAAAACCCTAAAATAAGGCAATGCACCAATGTTAAAGTATGACTCCGCAAGCGTTGACCATTTTTAGATGTCT
This sequence comes from Cryptomeria japonica, assembly GCF_030272615.1. Lineage (NCBI taxonomy): Eukaryota > Viridiplantae > Streptophyta > Pinopsida > Cupressales > Cupressaceae > Cryptomeria > Cryptomeria japonica. The sequence continues at coordinate 519,720,970 of NC_081411.1, forward strand.
ACATTTTGCCCCTCTTTGAGACAATGCGATTTTAAGCGTTGTTTCAAAGAACAATAATGAAAATGCCCCAGACAATAACAATGACATATGCATGCCCCCTCGAGGAATTGGCCGAAAACATCCAGAAAAGAGGCCAATTGATCGATAAGAATGATAGAAAATGATAGGAGCAAACAGACTGAAAATCAGGGATCGGATACACAAATGACAAGCAATTGAAGGTGCAAAAGACCATGACCAGCATAAGATGAAGAGAGTGCACGTCCATCTATGCACTAACAAAGATCTATAAATGAGACAAAGAGAGTGAAAAAGTGCTCATTTGCACTAGCCAAAGTGGAGGATTTGTTGCTCTAGAAAAGGATGCTTGCAGAGAGATGGAAAACATTCCAATGGCAGATCACCTCGGGGAACGTGTACATACCTATAGACGACCGGACGATGTGGGAGCAGCGGTATGTATCTCAAAAACCCATATTGTCAATTTCATGAATTTTGCTTGCTTGCAGGACATTGCGGGGCCCACAGGGAATGAAAAGAATGACTTCTAAGCCTGTGTGGGCGCGTCCTGCGCTTGTGTGGGATGTCCTGCACTTGTGTAGGGTACACAGGCGCAAGTTGATGCTACACAAGTACAGTTGTGCACTGGGAACCCTAATTTGACCAAAAACAACATGCGAATGATCCCAAAAAGGGGGATAAGGGTAGGATAGGTCAAAATAGACAAAGAACACCCTAATTTGTGGATGAAATGAGGAAATGCAACTCATAGGAGCAAACCCTAAAACTGACAAAGTGTTCCCCAATTGTGATGCAGAGTCGACAGTATCCACTGATTACGTGGGAGAACCGACCTGACTGCTTCATGTTACAACATAGACTCAGGAGCACAGACAGAGATACATTAGCAGGACTTGGAATATACTATATCACATTCATGCCTGAGATTAGGGCAAACACAAGACTACTCACTGCATTGGCAGAGCGATGGCATTTAGAGACCTCCTCATTCCATCTGGCGACTGGAGAGGCAACTATGACACTAGAGGATGTATGGTGTATCCTCCACATTCTGATTCATGGGGAGATGATAGAGTATGACCCAGTGATAGGGAGAAATGCTTTGTGCAGATTATTCGAGTGCGACGCAAAGGATCTAGATATCGTAGAGAGGGAGATTGGCTGGGAGACCATGGCCTCAGAGTATGATCGGCGATATGTGGTGATAGCCATGGTGATAGCATGCCTACTAGCAGGAGACAGACGAGGACATGGATTCCCTATTGGATGAGGAAGAGTGCTAGAGAGGATGGCAACAGAGGGGACGGTGTACGCATGGGGACCATGTGTGCTTGCTATGCTATATTTTCAGTTGCATCAGAAAGCATATCAGGGAGTGCAGACATTGAGCTGTGGAGTCACACTATTACAAGTATGGGCATTTGAGCACATAGCCATATGTCGACCGATTGCAGAGAGATAGGTATTACCACACCAACCATATGTGTACTGCTATGGGGGAGCACTGAGATAGGGTCCTTTCGGATACATATTGTATTGGCAACATGAGCTAGACAAATTGAGGGAGTTCACATGGAGGCCATATCTTGATTTCCCTGGATGGTCAGAGGACAGTGATGAGCTACCGTATTGCAAATAGGAGAGATAGTGGGATTGGAGATCAGATGTGGTGGATGCTGGGATGACAAAGGAGTATGAGCGATGGTTTGCATGACGACGGCCTGTGCCATTGACAGATCCTGATATTCTAGTACCTAGGAGATAGGAGGACTTCCCACTCGCTGGAGAGGATGAGGACAGAGATGAGGATGAGGAGGATGAGGGTGGTGATGAGGATGAGGGGGATGATGAGAATGAAGATGATGAGGATGAATATTATGAGCCAAATTTAGCCAATCAGGAGTCATTGTAGGATATACCTATAGAGCCGGAGACAGTTAGCGTAGAGGAGATGGAGATATGCAGGGCTACCATAGCAAGTCAACATGATCACATTGCGACATTAGAGAGACAGAATGCTATCTTGAGGATAGAGCATGATCAGTTCAAAGTAGAGATAGCCAGATTGACAGCAGCTCGAGATACAGCAATAGCCCATGCATAGCAAGAAGGGCAGAGAGTCACTGAGTATATTGGGTCGATTAGGGATGCAAGTGCACGTGAGATGACACAGATGTTGGTAGAGACTGGAGAGGAGATACGCCATTGGAGGACACTATATGAGAGTGCAGTTCCACCAGAGCAGAGAGAAACATCATATCGGGCATGATCGAGGACAGAGAGCAGGCCACATTCTTGGAGGTCAGTGAGCAGCATGGGGGTGAGTGGACCTATGAGACCACCATAGCCAGGACTTGGGGTCGGAGGGGCATCATCCTTGAGACATGGCAGGGATGAGGAGGACAGAGGGAGCACCCAGTGACAGAGGCATGTGCTCCTTATGATAGACAGTTGACATTATGTAGTCAGCCTGCAGGCCATACTTAGGATAGACAGTCCAATTTTGTACTCCGATATTATTTTGATATATGATATGATATGCATCGATATGATGGGATGCAATGTGTTATGGCTTATGATTATTTTCCATGTATGGATGGCTTATGCACTGTTTATGTACCATTGTGGTACATGTATGGATATATTTTTATGTGTTTTTGATAAAATGCTTGATGTGATGCTTGATATAATGCAAATGTACTAATCAATGAATGCAGGATGCAACATATGGGTTTGGATATCAGAGAACTAGACTGAACTGACTGCCCAAACTAACGGAAGAAATGTTAGTAGGAAGAAATGAGATAGAGGACAATTAGAGACGAAGAAAAACTTTCTTTCACTAATGCACTTTGTAGGTGAGAACCTTTATTTAATGTAGCAAAACGGATGCAGAGCATCATGGCATTGAAGGCCAGAGCTGAAATGCAACCCTTTTCGCAAAAGACAGACACATCACACACAAGGAATGAGTGAAGCATCCTAGGGTGCATACATCAAGGGTTGAGGTATGTGCGGCATTCACAAAGCAAACGTACATATCACAGACACCCAATGATATAGTTGCCCCAGTTTGTAACAAACATTCCACAAACAGCAATCACAACAAAAATGAAAGGGACCATGAACCATCTCGGTCACTCTAAATCACTTAGTGACATCATCGAGCAACATAGGAACATGATCGAAGATAAATCAATAAATGATAAGACTCACTAATTCCAACAAGTCAAACAAACATCTTGATCTTCATTGTCAAAAGATGAAAGTGTTGATAGGACGATCATGTTGTCTGGTTTTAGGACATGCGGTACCCCGTCTAAGACAGGACATGGTCTGGTTTTGAGTATACCACACCCTGTATAAGACTCATGATAATGGTGATAAGGTCAAATGATATTGGTGTTGATGTTCGATTGAGAAGACAATTATGATCAGTTTGAATGTCTGGTTTGATTGAAAAAGTTCATTTGTTAATGCGTGATTTCATTAAAGCGCAGTGTGTGATTGCATGTCATTGGAGGTATGCTCAGCGATCTGTCTTATGCACAAAGGGGATATTGGTGTTTTGTTTTTCGAGTTTTTACAATTTTATTTGTTCATTTTTTTAGATTATTTCAAGACGTTATTTGATTTTTTAGGGATTTTTTTCATGACATTATATGATTTTTAGGGATTTTTTCAGGACATTATATGATTTTTTTTGGATTTGTTCAGGACATTCTTCAATTTTTTTTGGATTTTTCTGGGACATTATTCAATTTTTTTTTTTTGGATTTTTCCAGGACATTATTCAATTTTATTTTTTTTGATTTTTCCAGGACATTATTCAATTTTTCTTTTTTTGGATTTTTCCAGGACATTATTCAATTTGAAAGTTCCAGTGATTGATCATGACAAGGGTAATGCACCCAAAACACATTTGAAAGACATATATAGAGACTAGGACTGAAACATATGCACAAGAAATCAGAGTATGCAAGACAATGATGTTGACCAATCCTAGGCCTGAAACAGAACATTGGGTCAGGACAAGGATAGGCACGATAAACTTGTAGAGAGAAAACATAGCTAAAGGTCGTGATAGATGACGGAGCAATGATCTTTTTACACATGGTGCCTGTTTGCCAGGTTTTCACTAGAGGGCGAATCATTTTTCTTTACTTTTTGTTCTTTTTTTTATAACTTTTTTTTGTATTTTTTGTGCTTTTTGATTTTTTTGTATTTTTTTTAGGATCATATTTGAAGAACTGCTGATAGAAAATTATGCCCAGTACTTGCGAAGGTGCATGCTATTTATAGGATCGGACAAAGGTTCACCTTCTGGGGTGGCAAGCTGATATGCCCCCGAGCCATAGGCTACAGTAACTATGAAAGGCCCAACCCAATTAGGTTCAAACTTACCTTTGATGATGTCAGTAGATTGTGCATTCTTGGGGTTTGCCTTTAAAACTAGATCTCCCACTTTGAAGTGTTGCCCTTTGACCTTCTTATTATAAGAGCGACAGAGATGGTTTTGATATGCTTGCAAATGTGTTAGGGCTATCTGACGTTTCTCATCTAACATCTCAAGCTGATGTAACCAAGAGACTATGTGCGTCTCATCATCAATCAGATGCTGCAAGGAAACACACAAAGAAGGAATCTCCACTTCCAAGGGTAAAATGGCTTCCGCACCATACACCAAAGAATAAGGTGTTGTGCCAGTAGGTGTGCAGATAGAAGTGCGATAAGCCCATAGTGCTGGATTCAACTGTACATGCCAATCTCGACCATCGTCATTGACAACTTTTTTCAGGATCTTGATAATGGTTTTATTTGATGCTTCAGCTTGACCATTACCCTATGGATAGTATGGACTGGAGAAACGGTGTTGGATGTGAAAATTTTCACAGAGTTCTTTGACATCTTTATTCTTGAATGGCCGACCATTATCTATGACTATGGCAAGGGGAACCCCATATCTGCATATGATATAATTCAATAGGAATTTTGAAATTTGCACACTAGTGATATAGGTCATGAGTATAGCCTTGATCCATTTTGTAAAATACTCTGTGGCTGTAATGATAAACTTGTGTCCATTTGTAGATGTCGGGTGAATTTTGCCAATAAGATCCAATCCCCATTGAGAAAAGGGCCATGGAGATATGACAGAATGAAGCTCTTGGGCTGGCACATGAATGTAATTTCCATGGATTTGGTATTTGTAGCACTTCTTGACAAAATCATGAACATCCTTTTCCAGAGTGGGCCAATAATACCCAGCACGAATCAACTTTTTGGCTAAGCTCAGACCATTGAAATGGCCCCCACATATACCATCGTGAACCTCGCGTAAAGCCGTTTGTGCTTCGATAGAATCCAAACACCTGAGGAGGGTATGGTCAAAGGAATGATGGTAAAGGGTGTCGGTAATGATGACATATTTGGCTGTCTATCAGATGAAGGCTCAGCGTTGGTTAGCAGAAAGGTTAGGCGGTAAGGTTTGGGATTTCAAATATTGATAGATGTCATTGTACCACGGGGAGTTAGGACCAACGAGAACACACATCACATCTACTATCAGAATTTCAAAAGAAGGGACAAGCAACTGTTCGACCAAAAATTCACATTTGTCCATATTGTGGGGCATATTTAACATGGAAACAATCGTAGCCATCGCATCTGCCGACTTGTTTTGAATTCTTGGAACTTGACTGAAATGGATAGCCATGAATTTTGTCTTGAAGAAATCTACCATATGCTTGTAGGGAATAAGCTTTTCATCTTTTGTTTCATAGTCATCATTCACTTGACGGATGACTAACTGAGAATTTCCATAGACTTGTAAATGTGTGATGTTCCAGTGGATCGCTACTCGGATTCCTATGACCAGAGCTTCATATTCAGTAATGTTATTGGTACAATGGAAAGTTATTCTATAGGATTTTGGAATAGCATCACCTTGAGGGGTGACAAACAATATACCTGCTCCGGACCCGAACTTGGTATGGGATCCATCAAAATATAACTTCCATTCATTAGAAGAATTGAAAGAAAAGACTGATTCATCTGGAAAATCGGTCAACATGGGATGATCATCATAAATAGGAGCCTCAGCAAGTTGATCCGCTATGATTTGTCCTTTTATTGCCTTTCACTCCATGTACTCAATATAAAATTCACTGAGGATCATAACCCACTTTCCTAGGCGACCCGTCAAAGCTGCCCTACTAAGCAAGTATTTCAAGGGATCAATTTTTGCAACTAGCAATGTCTGATGACTTAACATATAATGTCGAAGCTTCTGTGTTGCAAAGACCACTGCTAAGCATGCCCATTCAATAGTTGAATAATTCAGCTCATAGCCCACTAGTGTCTGATTGATATAATAAATAGCCCACTCTTTTCCTTTCTCATCTTGTTGGGCCAAGAGAACTCCTAGTGCCATTTCAGTTGTAGAAATATACAATATAAATGGCTTTCCTTCTATAGGAGGCATTAGAATAGGTGGCGATAGCAAATAGTCCTTAAGAGTTTGAAATGCTGATTGATATTGCTCAGTCCATTTAAAAGTGACACCTTTATGCAATAAATGCTGGAATGGATGACATTTGTCTACCAATTGAGCTATAAACCGGCAGATTGACTATAGCTTTCCTTACAGACTTCTTAGTTGATGGAGATTGGAAGGAGGAGGCATATCCATTATTGCTTTAACCTTGGCAGGGTCGACTTTGATGCCTCAATGAGAAACAATGTACCCTAGTAATTTGCTGGTTGTGACACCAAAGACACACTTCTTTGGATTGAGTCTAAGCTTGTAAGTTTCCATTCGGTCAAAGATTGGGCCAAGGATGGCTAGATGACTATCTCTTGTGATAGATTTGCATAATAAGTCATCAACATAGTCCTCCATCAAAGTATGCATGAAATCATGGAAAATTGTCGTCATAGCTCTCTGATATGTTGCTCCAGCATTTTTAAGACCAAAGGGCATCACATTCTAGCAGTAAGTACCCCAAGCACATGTGAATGCAGTCTTATGTTGATTTTCAGGAGCAATGCGAATTTGGTTATAGCCGGAGAAACCATCCATCAATGAGAGCATCTCATATCTAGCAGTCATGTCAACTATGATGTCTATATTTGGTAGTGGAAAGTCATCTTTAGGGCATGCTTTATTGAGATCCCTAAAATCCATACAGATTCTGATGCCCTCAGTTACTTTGCTAACTGGTACCAAATTTGAAATCCAGTTTGCATAATCAATGGGTCTGATAAAGCCCACATCTAGTAATTTTTTTAGTTCTACCTTGACCAAGAGAGCCACCTGGGGATGCATCTTTTTGAGTTTCTGTTTGACAGGCTTGGCATCTGCTTTTAATGGCAAGTGATGAAGGACTAATTTTGGATCAAGGCCAGGCATATCTACATAGGACCACGCAAAACTGATCTTTTTCTCAAGAAAGAAATTGACAAAATCTATCTTTTCCTGTTTTGATAGAGAAGCAGCAAAAGGGATGACATTAGGGTTGTCAGGTGTACCCAAATTTATTTCTTCAGTCATTTCCACAAGCAATGTTGATTTATCCTAACTTGACGAGGGTACGTCCAATCTTCCACCTTTGGGCGCCTTAGAGAGGTTTTCACCCACAGGTACGTCTTTTATTTTTACTTTTTTATGATCAAAGAGTGCCTTATGGTTTTCACTCAAAGACTTATCTTTTTTATTTTTTACTTTTTCTTTTCTTTTTTCATTTTTATGATTGGAAGATGGAGTTGACTCCCCAAAATATGTTGTGGAATCCAGATCAATAGCAAATCCTGCCTTATGATCACCTTGTGGTATGCCTTCCCGTAGTCCAAGGAATTCTACAATTGCTTCATCATTTTGAAAACAATCCAATGTGAGTGGTTCTTGTTGGTCATGTTGGATAAGTTGTAGATAGACAAGGGGCATGTCATCATTATTTTTAAGGAGGGAGAAGGCCGAGATAGTAAAGATGTAAACATCTGTGGTATCACTATCCGAACTGCTCGCATTTGATTCGGAGCTTGGGTCCTAGAATGATTCTATCCAAGCATTAGGACATGTCTTAGGTGAGCAAGTTATTTCATGTTTATCTTCCATGGGTAAATTGTTAGGGTCAAGGAAAACATTTTCAAGGGCATAGGAGCTAGAAGAAAAGGAACTCCACTCCCATTCATTGGAATCCATTTTAGGTTGGGTATCCTCAAGTGTTGTTTCATCATCAGAGTCACGCCCCTTTCTACACGTGGTCATTTTGGTAGATGAGGGTCCAATTAACAATGGTACAAAACCTAACCCTAAAGTTGGAGGTCGCATCTTGGGTATAATAGGTTCTAGCCTTCCTTTCTTGTCAGGGCCTAAGCCACTGCAACCATCATTTCCTTTCTTCTGCAACATAGTAAATCCTTTGTCGTACCGCTCCACCAGCAACATGATAGGTGGGGTCTTAGTTGGATCCTTATAAAGACAATCTATGACATCATCATCCAAAGTTTCTTTGTCAAGTTCACCCCATCTTGTAAATGTAGTGGGGGGTTGATATTGAATGACTATCTTAGGTTCCTTTTGCAACAAATGTGGTTTGCCATGTGATTTTGGAGAGATTGGTAAATTCCCAATGAGGAATGTTTGAGCCATTGAATACTCTCTACATCCTTGGTCCTGTATCTTCAATTTACCTTTGACAGCTTCTAACAATTCATTGGGATCCACATAACTATGTGAGTGGGCTTCTCTATTGACTGGGACTTGCTGCTGCGGGGAATCCTTTAGATTAGCACAAAATTGAAATGGATTAGGATCTCCTGGAATTGTTATCTCAGTTCCATTGTAAGGATATTTTAAACATTGATGATAAGTGGATGGAACTGCTTTCATTGCATGGATCCAAGGACGGCCAAGAATCATATTGTAGGGGAGATCAAGGTCTAGGACCTATAGGAAAGTGTTTTCTGTCACTGGACTGACCCTGATAGGCAATGTAATTATCCCTTTAGATGGGTGCTTAGCATCATCATATGCTTTGATTGTTATTCTTCTAGAAGAATCAATATCATTTTCTGTATAACCAAGACCAATGACCACTCTCAAGGTACAGATGTTAAGACCCACTCCGCCATCTATCAAGACTCATCAGGTTTTGCAATTATGGACAAAGACTTCAAGATGTAGAGGATCATTATGAGGGATCTTATCAGGTGAAATATCATTATCAAAAAATGCAATGTGTTGCAAAACAACTAGATGTCCAATTCGGGCTTGAAACTGGTCAACATCAATGTCTGTCGGGATAGTGGACTCAATTAAAGCTTTATCTAGGACTGCATGATGCATGGGGGACATTTTCAACAACTCAAGGATTGATATTTGTGCAGGTGTCTTTCCCAGATGATCTAGGAGATTATACTGACTCGTAGGAGTTGATTTGGGAGGAACTGCAGGAGCTCCTTTCAGGACTATTTTGGATCGATGAGTGGTGACTGCGCAAGAAGGATCTTGTCCCTTTATTCTTAGGGTGGAAACATACTCATTTGACGCTCAAAAACAATTGATGACATTGTTATAACCAGTATTTGCATAATTTTCTGTTTGGGTAGAGTTTGAAGAAGATGCTTTACCCTTGTCATGATCAAGCAAAGGAGTTTTGAAAATTGTATGATTAGTGTTAGAGGTCACGTTGGGCAGATCTACCTCAATTACCCCTTGCTCCAACAAGTCTTGAATCATGTGTTTCAATTGAAGACATGATGCAGTTTTATGTCCTTTTGACCGATGGTATTCACAATATGCATTATCATTCCACTAATGCGGCTTTACCAATGGTTCTGCCTTGATATCTAGTAACTTGATAAATTTTGCTTGTATTAATTGTTTCATTACTGACTCAATAGGCTCTCCCAATGGCGTAAATTGTCAAGGAGGTCCATCCCTTGATCAGAAAGGTTTTCGTTGCTGATTTTGTTGCTGACCTTGTTGTTGATTATATTGTTGAGTGTATTGTTGAGTAACATTGCTTGCTGGTGTTTGATTTTGTTCCATAGTTGACATATTAGGAGCACTCAATTTCTTGATTATGAACAGGGGTTGATTTGCATTCACCACTCTTGCATCAACAACTCCATCATTAGTGACATTCTTGTTTTTGTACCAAAATCTATTTCTGTCCCCTGAATTGTTTGTGTTGTCACTGTCTTTGTTGAGCTTAATGATTCCCTTAGCTACAAGAGCAGTTTCAATGTTCATCTCTTTCTTAATGAGTTTCTCAATGGTACTGGGACTTTTCAATTTAAGTTCATACATCATTTCTGGGACCAAATTTTGAATAAATAAGTTCACTTGTTGTTCTTCAAGTATATCTAGGGAAGAACAACTATACAAGCTTCACCATCGTTGCAAGAAAGCCACTAATGGTTCACCTTGCTTTTGCTTGGTGTTGCATAAATCTAACATGGTCACGTCACTGTCAATGTTGAATGCGAAGTGAGATATAAACTTTTGAGCCAATTCTGACCAAGTCTTTATATTCCCTAGCAGATGCGAATACCAATCCATGGCTTGTCTGGTGAGACTTCATGCAAACAAGTGCATTAAATATGTTTCCTCATAACTCACTTTAGTACACGCCACGAAAAATGCTCGAATGTGATCTTTTGGATTGCCATTCCCTTTATATTTCTCAAAATTAGGTGCCTCAAAATGCTTAGGGAAGGGAGGCATGTACAAGCTCTTGTCAAATGGATTAGGACATAAATCTTGATCTGTATACAACTTCTTTGTTCCTTTGGTTTCTAATGCATTGACTTGTCGTTGCAACTTCTCAAGTTGTTGTGCAAATGCGTTGGGTTGTGAAGATTTTGGAAGTTCATCATTTACTCTTGGGTGTATGCTTTGTCGATACATCCTATTTTCCATTAGTTGTTGATGTTCTGAAATTGTCGTCTTTGGTGTCTCTGGCATATAATGTTCTTGGTACACCTCTTGCTATGGTGGTTGTGCCATGCCTTGATATTGACCTTGTTGTTGTGCTTCTTGTGGTGGAATAATCATTTTAAACCTAGGTTGATATTGCAATTGAGGGTGTTGTTGATATTGCACAAACGTCAATTGCGGTTGTGAAGTATGATAACTTGTTTGTCTTGGCACATATTGAGGCACATGTTGTTGTTGATGCTGACAAATCAGAATTTGCTGACTTTGTGCCAATTGTTGTTGTCTCGGTGTAAATCCCATCATTTGCAAAAAACTTTGTTTGGGAGGTTTTTGTTGTTTCTCCTTAAGATGGGGTATGGCACTTGCATTGACTTGTTGTGTTGTTTGTCCAATCCATTGTGGTGGTTGCAAGTTTGCATTAACTTGTAATGGTGCAGAGGGCGCTGCAGCTTGTTGTCGAATGTGGTATTGTTGTTGTTGTGCATTGTTTGTTTGCACAATTGATTGTACCTTTTGTGTATTACTCAATTGTTGCAACATTTGATGTTGGTGCAAACCACTATCTGTAGCTCTTTGTGTCACCATTATCAAAGGATCTATCACAATAGTTTGCATAACAGGTACTTGAGTGTTTGGAAAATATATTGAACTTAATGGGACATAGGAACTTTGTTGCATTGTGGAATTATTTTGGACATTGGTGAGATCAAGCATTCCAGTCGTAAAGCTTTCTTGCATCTTAGATTTTGATCCAATTTTATGCATGCGAGGAACCACTTCTTGTTGAGGGACAACTGTCAATATTTGTGTGGTCCTCATTTGATCTTGTGTTATAGGTGTTGTGTTAAATAATGGATTATTTATTGTCTCAAATGGTGACTTTTGAGGAATAATCACTGTCAATGCCTTTGAAGCATGTTTACTCATCAAGGTAGGTTGAGTTTCTTGTTGCACATTTTCTTCATTTGGATGCGGAGAGAAACTTAACAGCTCACCGCCTTGTTGTTTTTGCACATTGATTTGCTCACTTGAGGAGGTTACATTACTCATCATGTCAATATATTTTTGTGGGAACATCTTAAAGACCTTGTTCAAGAATTTATCCACCTTTTTCATCATCTTAGGATCTTTAAGGAACATATCAACATCATCGGAAGCATCGAAATCTGATGAAGAATCTGGTATAACATTTGGATTTATTTCTTGTTGAATGCCTTGATCTGAACCAAATCCTTGTGAAAGAGTTTGTTCCTCATATAATGTTTGAATTTCATGTTGCAGGTTCGGTTGATTCCAATCAAAAGGTGCATTTCCCCTTGGTGTTGGTGGAACACTCCCATGTCTTGGTTTCATGGGTACAAACACTGGTTCATATAATGGAGGTGGTCCAAGTTGAACCATTCCATATGGTGGTAATGATGTGCTTGATGAACCTTCAATTTGTACTATTTGACTAGTTTGAAACTATGAGTTTGATATGTTGTCAATGGGTTGATATGTTGATTCGCCCATCTTCTTAGATTTTGATCTTGTTTCAACAGGCATGTCACTATGCAAATGCAATATTTTTTGAATTTTTCAAGGATAATATATGATATGCAACTAAATGCAAACTAAATAGATGAGAATGCAATCTATGGGAAGAATGCAACCTATGTGACCTATTGTTATGAGGACAAGGATGCAATTGCAAATGTATGACAATGTCAACCTAAGGCAAAACCTAAGGTTGAATTATGAAATGGTGTTACTCTAATGCAAGAGGACACATGCAAATGGATGACCCTTATTGATATGCAAAGGAGTATGACCTAAGTGAAACGTAACCTTGGTAGTTGACAATGAATTTGCAAAATGAAAACCTAGGATGAACCTAAATCTAAGTGACATGAATGTTGAGACAAGATTTTGAAAAATGTTTGACAACCATGTATGAAGGTGTTTTGAACTTTGTTGAGTGAAATACTCTTGTGTTTAACCTTGTTTTGAATCAATTTGTCTTTTTTTTGAAATGAGACACAACTCAACTTTTGACAAGAAAAGAAGACAAGATATTTTAACTTAGACTCAAGACAATCATGCTCATTCACACATTTCTTATGGTCTTATGGTAGGTAAGGACAATAGGTACTTGAGAGGTAGACTCGTTATGAGATTCAAGGAGAATACATAGATGCTTGACCCCATGGTCTCCCCTCCACAACACTCACTTCTCAGGGCAGCCAAGAATTAGTCCCCATGGAAATCTCCCCATGGCGAACTTAGTATCTCTTCCAAGTATCTGAACTCCTCCTTCTCAAGCAACTAGAAGGATTTTTGGCCTCTAAATACAAGGTGTTTAATAAGGATTTCTGTTAAGCGTTACTCCTTGGTGTCATGCAAGCATGATTGAGACATAAGTCCACCAAGATACCAAAAAAATATAGTTGTGCAAGCATGATTTAGACCATGAGGCCCTACTTAGATGTTGATATGAGAAAGAGTCCAAGGGTCATCACTTCCCAAGTAACTACAATTCCCACATAACCCTTCCTTCAAAGCTTTCGCCCATGAGGTATTTATTTATAGTGAGTTAGAATGCCAAGGTACTCTGTCTGTGATCACTTTGGGTCATTCCCTTCTCATGATTGTCACTTGCTTGCAAAAGAAAACAAATGGTCAGGAAGGCAGGCCCTCTAAAGGTAACAAACAATCCAAGACATGAGAATGGTATCGAAGATCTGGATTTCTGATCACCCTAAGAAGGATGAGAGCATACTCTCCTACTCCAATGTGAAAATCGACAATCAAAGAAAATACATGTTCATTCCATCCTACTTAGAAAACATAGTAGGTGCCTAATTATGAATCACAAACACAAAGTTTGGGTGGAATACAAGGCAACCTTCAAAATGACTAAGTTAGAAGTTTGATTTGTTTGGTCTTTGACTAGTGAACCTGCATAAGATTTGTTAGTAGTTTAATTTTTGTCTTCTCCATGCATAATGCCAAGGTGTTGCACAGAGAATCAGTACCAAAGAAAACCAGAATACCAGAATAGAATGCAAAACATAGTAATTTGTAAGTGAAATCACTAACTTTTACCTCTGTTTCTGGCCTTACACAGGTGCATAATGCATTGACACAGGCGCAGAATGCATTGACATAGGCACAGATCCCTTTGACATAGGCGCAAAATGCATTGACATAGGCGCAGATCCCTTGACACAGGCACAGATCCCTCCTACACAGGCGCAGAAGTGCCCAGAAAGCCCTAAATTACACTGTTTCTTGGGTTTTTCACCTGCAAATCAGCTCAAAAGGCACTCAAAACATGGTTAAATGGTTAGTTTCATGTTGGGTTCACCAATTAATGTAGATAGGAATTTGTAAATCATCAAAGCAATAAGAAAATCAGACTAGCTCAATCACAAAAACTAGATTGCAATGACAAATCCTAAAAACATTCAATAGAGATATGGAAATAAAACATTCAATTCAAACACAAACCATCACAAATGTGGATGTCTCCTCCATGATTCTCCATTGTCCTTCTTTCTCCTTCAAATTACTTTGTTTTGTGGATCTCACCTTCAAGTGCATAAACATAATGTGAAAGCAAGATTAACAAGACGGTAGCGCAAGAGTACTAGAAGCGTGATTGATTCGGGGATTCGAAAATGTGATCAATTGGGATCTTTGATTGAAGAAATTCATCCAATTTATAGACAAATTGGAGAGATGACAAGATTAGCATGAAGAGATTTGAAAGGAAATTTCAAATCAAGAATGACAAATATGACAAATTATGACAAATTGACACTTTCTATGCAAAATTGATTGATTGATAATTATGACAAATTATGACAAATTGCTATGCAAAATTGATTGATTGACAAATTATGACAAATTTGCTATGTCATTCCCATGCCATTAGGAGAAATATTAGAGAAAATAGAAAATTAGATGAATTAGAAATTAGGAAATTAGAAAATTGATGAAAATTAGAAAATTAGGAATTAGGAGAAATTAGTAAATTGGAAAATTAGGTAAATTAATTAATAATTTTTCATTCATTAATTAATTCACAAAGAAAGGAGGAATTAGTTAGACAACTAAATAAACATTTAATTGTGACAAGAAGACTTAGGATAAATAAATAAATTATTAATCCTAGAGGGAAAATGACAAACAAGGTTAAATGAATAAATCATAAAACCCTAGAAGATGAATTAGAAATTCAAGGACGACAATTAGGTCTTGATGTAGGATTGATTTGATCATGATTCAGACTGACAAAGGACCAATGTTGATAAATGATTGAGATTGGTAAATGCGCCAATTGACGAGGAACAATGACTAATTGATCCAAATTGACATGATTGAGAAGGATGACGATCGATGATGAATCGATGACAAAACGATCACAAAATGACGAGATTGAGGAGAGGAAAAGGATCAATGACAAATCGATCACCAAACGACAAGATTGAAAATGACAACGATCGATGACAAATCGATCGCAAGAGGACAAGATTGAAAATGACAACAATTGATGACAAATCGATCGCAAGATGATAAGATTGATAAGAGGACAAAACCCTAATTCCATCATCGATTAGGGTTGACGATGTCCAAAATAAAATCGAATTGATGATGTCAAAATATGCCAAATGAGCACGCACATTGATGCGACAGGATAAGATCGACCAAAATCATGACTGAAGATTGTTATCGACAAGACCAAATTTGAAAGCGAGACAAATGAAGAATGAAGAAGAAGGACTCGATGCTCGCAAATGATAAAGACCAAGTGCGTAACGTAGGAGAAATGTTAATGTGATGCAAAAACCCTAAAATAAGGCATTGCGCCAATGTTAAAGTATGACTCCGCAAGCGTTGACCATTTTTAGACGTCTACACTTAGAAATCCTCCACAACATTGAATTCCCATAGCAATCTCATTTACTCTTTCCATAAACACAACAATTCTTTCATTTTCTTCCATTTTCAAGTTTTCATACCTTACTCGATAACCATAAAGTTTAGCAATTTTGACAGTAGGGTCACCTTCATTTAGAGTTTACAATTTTTCCCATATAACCTTAGCCGATGATTTGTCAGTCAATCCCATGATCTGTTGACCAGTAAGTGCACACAAGAGGGCTTCTCTAGCTCTACAATTATTTTCAATATTCTTGTCCAGGTTTGCAAGAGCATGATTGTTGGATGCCAGATCATAAGGTGTGTATCCTTTCTCAGTGATCTCCCAAATATCCTTTCCAAGACATCTAAGATGAGTCTCCATTCAAATTTTCCATATCCCATTATTTGTTCCATCAAGCTTAGGGATTTCTCTTCTGAAAATAGTTGTCGGTGGATTAGAAGTGTTAGTTGCCATAAGATCTACCTCAAGCAGTTAAGCTTCTGCAAAAGAGGACCAAAGCTCTAATACCAATTGTTAGGATAACCAGTGAACAACTGAGAGGGGGGGGGGGGTGAATCAGTTGTTAACAGATTATAACTTTTAATCCACAATACAACCTAAAAAAAATCAAGATTTGTACATGGAAAACCTAGAAAGGGAAAAACCACGGTGGGAAGCCTACCCACAGTCAAATGATACTTCTACAGAAAGTATGTGTTACAATGAGGGGCCTGCACTTGATGAAGGCACACTGTCTAGAGCATACTCCTCATTACAAAAGGAGTCTCACTGACTACAAAGAGGCTACAACCTTCTCAAGATAAATGGACAACAATCAAATAGATTGAACTATTGGAAATAGCAATTATAGTCCTGGTTAAGGTCAATGCCAGAGGACTAAATCCTCTTCTGAAACCAATCTGATCACCAATGATTGATCAAAACCTCTACTTGAATGATATTATAATATTAACACATTACATTCCTTGACCATGACCTTTTTCAATAGCCATGATACTTTACAAAGAGTTTCTGCCTCTTATTTATACAAACCCTAAGGCCTAAACCAATTAGATCGGCCACCTAAAGATATTACAATAATATCATTACATAATTCCTTATTATAATGATATGCCATGTCGGCTTAAGACCAAAACAATAATAAAAAATCCATAAAACATCTCGAAACATCTAGGTAACGTGTAGAGTACATGCTAGCATGATACCAGTCCATAACCTAGATAGGTACCAGACCTATTATGGGTCCACCATGCCAAAGCAATGTCTTAAAGCAATTGAAGCATGATCAATAAACATCTTCAACATCCTGAAATCCTCGAAGAAACTACACCAACACCAATTGTGGATCCTGTCATGATTCCTCAATGAAATCTCTATCGATAAAGCCTTGAACCAGTGCTGGTAAGGGTTTCCTGGAGTGTATGATAACATCCATCTACCAAGCCAATACCAACTGACCAAAAAATTCTCATGGAGCATATAACTCATGAAATCCAATATAATTCACTGATCCAAACATGCCAGAAGTGTCCAACAGATAATCTCTTATGCCGATAACACTAGATCTTCTACCGGTAACCAAAACTTGTCTGTCAGTAACCATCCATATCAGCTAGTGTAACTCTTTCTACTGGTAATAGCTAGTGTTGATATCAATGACAAAACATCAATGCCACACATAATCAATTGATCCATAATGCCAACACTATTGGTATTCTGATGCATTTTAGTATGACCGGTGAATGATATGGTTGTCATTATTGGCAACATCATCTCTTAAGTCTTCACAGTCTATCGGTAGTAAGAAGACCAGGTAGCAGTGAGTAGTGAGTAGACCGGAAAACAACAAGTAGATTGGCAAGAAGTAAGTAGACTGGGTAGTGGCGAGTAGACCGACATAGAAGAGGTACACCGACTAAGCAAAGAACAAACCAATATACAAGAGGAAACTGGCTAGACAGATTTTGATCGGTACATCAGAAGAGTCTGTAACTGACAGATTGTTAATGTTTAGTTAACATTCAACTAAATCAAGAGTCTTCTCCAGTCAACTAGCAGACTTATCAGCATGTTCGACTTTCTTGACAAAGATTCCTGTAATGATTTCAGGGGCATGATTTAAGCATGATAACGAAATTTTGAATGAGATGTTTTGGAGGGAAAAGTTGGCAACAAACTGTAGGGTCAATAAATTCACATATCTCATTCTTGAGAAAGTTGTTGTCAAGGTGATTTGAGAAAAAGTGAAAGTGTACATAGGGGGAGTTTAAGAGAGTGCAGAGCCGAGTGAAAAAGGACCGGTAGTGTGGAATCCAAGGATCAACAAATCGACAGAGGGTAGAGTTCAAGGCGTATTAAGGAAATCAGTGTTGTGTAGAATAGACACAACTGATGCAGACATAGTGTGATTCTTCAGTATGATTTGATCAAGCTAATGAGTAGCCACTCTAGAAAATCATCTTTATGTTTCTCTCTAACCATTGCAAATAAAATCCCTTAATAGGGTGGACTTTAACAGGTCCCATTGTAAAAATCCCTTAACCATGTGTCATCTTAATTGATGATCTTAAGACCTTTTGATAAGGCTACCTTTAATAGGGTAAACGCACTAGCATGCCTTAGTCAAAATCCCTTAATCGGGTGGCACCTAACAATGTCTTCGTAATCTCCTAACAGGGATGGCTCTTCACCGGGCATACTCCAGAAGAGTATAAATTTTGTGAGTTACTACTCACACCATGGTTTTCTCTCATTTGGGTTTCCACGAGATAAATCTTGGTGTCACTGTGTTTCTTTTCATGCATGGTTATTCTTTTGTAATAGTTATTTATATCAATGAATGTTAAGTTAGTGATAACTTAAGTTAAAAGTTTTAATTGAGAAAAGAAGGTAAAGTGTTGATTCACCCCTCCCCTCTTAGCACCGGTTAGGACTAACAATTGGTATCAGAGCCATATTCCTCTAGAGTGAAGCTTAACAACTTGAGGATAAAGATCATGGAAGAATATCGATATCAAAAGCAGATTGATGAAGAAAACAAAAATTATTGCTTAGCTGAAAGAGAGACTGAGAAAATCTCTTGCAAAAAGAAAGGAATTAGCTCAATAGCTAAATGAGAGTCAGGACATCATAGATCAACTCTCTGAACAAAGTGGATCTGAAGAAGCTAAAGAAGCAGTCTCATAACTCATAGAAAATAACAAGAAGTTGACAGAAGAAGTCACACATCTCAAAAGAGAACATGAAGGTCAGACCCTCAGAATGATTGAGATATTGGAAATCAACAAAAGTGCTGATGAAAGAAAAAGGGAAGTAGAAGAAGAACTGTCAAAGGTTGAAAGAGCCAAGAATCTTGTTGAAGATGCTCTCAAAGAAAATGATGCTATCATGATTGAGAAAGATGAAGAAATCAGAATTCTCACCCAGGAGAATGAATATATACATAAGCATCTGCATGACAACACAGAAGAAAAAGAGAAGATGATGAAAGAGATTGAACAACTCAAGAGTGAGTTGAAACTTGAAGATGAGAGGAATGAGAAGTTGAGGAGATTCAATGAAAGCTCTGAGAAGGTAGACAAACAGTTGAAGGCTCAGAGAAGAGAAAAGGATACAACCGGTCTTGGTTACCCCAGTTCAGGTTCTATGGAAACTAGAGAATCATCTAAATCCAAAAAGATGAAGGATGATAAAGGAGCCATTCAGAAGTGAAAGGTATGAAGTTCTCTAAATCCTCCTATAATCATTGTGGTAAATCAGGTCATAAGACTAATGACTGTATAAATAAATCGGTTAGTCAAAAGAAGAATTTCACATTTGATGGTTACTGCAATAATTGTCATAAGTATGGCCACACTACATATGAATGTAGATCTCAGTCTAGCAATATGCCAAATAGAAGAAGCTTTAATGGAAATTTCTTCACATGCAATAATTTTTGGACATAAATATGAAGAATGCAAGCTCAATTCAAATGTATCAAGACAACCATTCAAACCAATTAACCCTAATAAAAGGAATAATCAGTTCAAAGACACCTGTTTCACCTGTGGTAATATTGGTCATGTTGTGGAAAATTGTAGAGTGAGAATCGGGTAGAGAAATAATGAAGGACCATGGAGGACAACTGGTATGGCATGTTTCAATTTCCATAAGATTGGTCACTTAGCTAGAGAATGTAGGGATCAATCCTATAACCGGTCTCGAGACAAGAACTGGTCTGGGAAGAAGAAAGGACAAAATAAACTGAAAGGGAAGAAGACAATTGAAGAGGTGGAGAATGAAATGAAAAAGACATGGATCAAGAGAAAAGATAGCAAAGAAGGATAAAATCTCCCAAAAACCAAGTCATCATCTGTCGATGATGACAGTTCCTCTTCAAACTAGACATACCGATGCTTAGGGGGAGCATATATGGTAAGATTACTTTTGAATACCCTTAACAAATATAAGAATATGTTTATCTACATAGTTGTGATGCATAAAAGCTAGTCTAAAAGTCCTTAGTTGAAGAATGTCTTATGAGTTAGTTATTTGTTTATTTGTTTATTGGTATAGATGTATAAAATGCATAATGTTTTGGCCAATTTACTTTGCAAATATAGATTTTAGATATATATATATATATATTTTTGAAACCCTTAGATTAATTTAAGTACTCAGATTTTTATCACTGTTTATTATTATAGGCATGAATATGGTTTTGCTAAAATTTGAGGTAGAAAAAAAAATATATATAACTATAGGTTTATCTCTTGCAATTAATTAATGGCAAACTTAAATAAATTTATACCGCACTATATAAATATTGTTTTTATTATTATTTTTTTTAAAAATAGTTAGCCTATTTAACTTCAGATTTAATTTCTACACAAAAGTAATTAACAAAATTTATTGAACTTTAAACAACAAATATAGGGCTAGGAAACTATTTAAATCAACTATCTATTTTTCTAGATTTCTATTTCTTCAACTAAGTAAATTCCAGAAAACAATAAATTTAATAGCAACTTAATAAATCTAGAATTTATTAAATTAAAACTATAGAAATAGAAAATAAATACTTTAGATTTTATTTCTGCAATTAATTATGAAATTTTATTTTCTGCAACTATAATTATCTAGAATCCATAAACTTAGATCATGCAATTTGGAAGAATAAACTGCAATATTCACATTCAAAGCAACATGCATACAATCATTAAATTCTTTCTTTATTCCCTGGATTTATTTCACAAGCATATAGGGGTAAAATAAATTCAGTTGCTTTCCCCTTTTTTTTAATATACACAACAATCATTAAAATTCAGAAAACAACACTTTAGAAAACTGAATCCAGATTTATTCATTTCTGCTTTTGCAATATAGCAACTAAACTATTACATTTCTAGGAATTTCTTTAAAAGACACTATAGACATTATACAAATAGGTCACTCAAATGAGGAAATTTTAAATCAGAATATTACATATTTCCAAAAGGATTCTGCAACAAATAATTTCATCAAACTTCCACTTGTCCTAATCCCTTTCTTTCAACAACCTGCAAATAAGATCAAGGATATGACCATGGAGTGCTCAACTCCCAGCCTAGGCTAACTGGTAGCCACCCTCGAGCTCAGAGAACCAAACCCTAGATGGGAAACAAACATGCAAACACAAAGGGACAAATTGTACACAAATTCAAACAAACTCCCATCCCGGATACACTACACCACACCTTGGTGATGACCTTTTTAAGGGTGGTAGTGGACCAATTACCCTGAGGAGAACTACAAGTATGAAAAAGAAAATGTAGCCACCTCATGGCAAACCAAATATAGCAAGTATAGCAACCCCTTAAATCCTTATGCCCCCCAAGGCATTCATGCCTTATTTCCCTCCTTATGACCCCCATTGCACAAACAAGCCATGCAGCAAGGGTCACATAATTTCCCTTGTGATCGCTCTCATAATGAGAGTCTCTCACTCGAGGGTTGTCACTGCTACCACCCACAAGATCCTCCTCTCTCCCAAGAGTAAGAGGTCTTGATGACTCCCAAAAACACATACAATACATAATACAAAACACCAAATGAAATTCCCAGAAGGACATACAAGGAAGCAAATCTTTTACACCAACATACTTTCAAACACATGCAAAAAGAAGCCATTTTAAGAAGAATACAACCAACCTTAATCTTCCCAAAGGTAGGTTAGTTTTGTTGAGGATGAGCTGCTCAATTCCACGGTTCTTCTCCTTCTATCCTTAGCCAAAATTCTCTATTCAAAATCTAGTCTATTCTTTTCAAAATTTCTCTCGTCTCCAAAAATGGAGAGTTGATGATTACCCACAAATTTTCTAATTCTTTCTTAAGAAGCCGATTGTGAGAGTTCTCACAAGTTTCTAAAAACTAAAGAGGAAGGTAAGATAGAATGGGAAAGGGAACTCTCATTCGAAAAGGAAATTTTACAACTAGGTTCAAATCTTCTAATTTCAATTTTCGCACAATTCAGAAAAGTCAATTTTTAGGGTGTCTAAAAGGTCACTTGGGAGTAGAAACTTACCTTAAATTACCCCTAACCCTTAGGTATACCTTATGGGCTTTAGGAAACCCTATTAAACTACCCCTAGGTGTCCATTTAACCCTTTTTAAACTCCTCTGAAGTTTATTTTCGGGTCAAACCTATGTTGACCATCCCAAAGATTCTTTACCCAAGGCATTTATGACATCACGTTACATTAATTGAAAAAGCTATAGTAAAACCCTTTCCAACCAAGAGACAAAAATAAAAATTCAAACTTAAATCCACACATGTCAAGTGACACAAGAAAACACTTTTACAATTTAATACATGAAATCGTCTCTTGTGGATTTTACACAAATCAATTAAATAACACTTAACACACATGCATCATATACTGTTACGAATAAAATACAACACAAACGAGGTGTTGTCTCTCCAAATAGACAAACCCTAGCTTACGAACATACATAGGTCTAGGTTTGGTTCTCTGTAATATTCCCATGGTCACATGGATAACTTCCTGCGCATCTCAATTTACACATTAGTAACTTTCAAATATCCACATATAATATAAATTATAGGAATAATAATACGCATCATCACTTGCATACAATTTACATCTGAACAATTTAAATACATCTTTTATCCAAGCAATTTCACATAAGCAATTCATCCTAATTCTCATAATGTTGATCCACACTTAAACATACATCAAAATTCTATTATCATAGTAAAGTCCTGCAAATTCAATAACGACATTTATCACTGCAAATTCATCTTATTCAAAAATCATGTAGTGTTCTATCTCAAAAAGCATATAAATAAATCATCAATATATAGCAATGTTATCCAAATCCTGAAATCATATAAGTTCTAAATACCAAAATGCATCAAAATAAAGTATCCATAATAGTCTCAATATAAAAACCACTGAAATGTCAAACTGAGTCGAGGTGGGGCCTCACACCCTCCCCCTCTAGGCATGAAATTCCTCCTAGAGTTCATCAAAGAGGTGGGGGTACTCTGATCTCATATGTGTTGCGTCCTCCCATGAGGCCATAACCTCATCATAACAATCCCACTAGACCCTAAGCTGGTCCAGCTCTTGACCTCGAAGGGCCAGCGTTTGGCATGCCAAAATGCGAATGGGCTCCAAAGCTAGCTGCCCATCTGACTCCACCTGCAAGGCATCCCAATCTAAAATATGAGACTCATCATAGATATATTTCCTCAAAATTGATACATGAAACACATCGTGGATGTGTGACAGGCTAGGTGGCAATGCTAAACAGTAGGCAATTGGGCCTATCCTCTCAAGAATCTCAAAAGGTCCTACAAAGCGAGGTGAGAGCTTATAACCCTTTCCATAATGGATTGGACTCTTATGCGGTCACACTCTCAAGAAGACTCTATCTCCAACCAAGTAGCTACGATCTATCCTCTTTGCATCCGCATATTTCTTCTGTCTATCTTGAGCCTCTCTAAGACACTACCTAATCAAATCCACCTGTTGTTCCATATCCTGAACTATCTCAGGCCCAATAGCAACTCTGTCCTCTATGCGATCCCAACTCAAAGGTGTCCTGCAAGGCCTGCCATATAATGCCTGATAGGGTGGCATCCCCAAAGAAGTGTGATGCCCATTGTTATAGGCAAACTCCACTAAGGGAAGGTACTCTTTCCACCTGGTCTGATGATCCATGACATACATGCAAACCATATTCTCTAACACCTGATTACCCCTCTCTGTCTAACCATCTGTTTTCGGGTGATAGGCTGTACTGAAATTGAGCTTAGTGCCCATAGCTGCCTGTAATGCCTTCCAAAAGGAAGAAGTGAAGAGGGAATCTCTTTCAGAAATAATCTTGTAGGGCATGCCATGAAGTCTAACAATGTCTCGCAAGAACACCTGTGCTACTGTTGGTGCTGTGAATGTAGTCCGGACTTGTGAAAAGTGGGCCACTTTGGTTAGCTTGTCAACTGTCACCAAGATAGCATCATGGCGACGAGAAGACATAGGAAGACCAATGATGAAATCCATGGACATAGTATCCAACTTCCACTCTGGTATAGCATGAGACTGGATCAATCCACCTGGATGGCGGTGCTCCGCCTTTACTCTCTAACACTTGAGGCATCGAGCTACTATCTCAGCAATGAGTTGCTGCATTTCTGGCCAATGATATAACTACCTCAAGTTAGCATGCAACTTTTTAACTCTGGGATGTGCTACATAAGGATCTCTATGAGCCTCCGTGACAATGAACTCTCGCAATCCCCCAGAGGAAGGTACATAAATGTGCCCTCTGTGGCGTAATAGTCCATCGGACTCCAAAGAATAATCCACATATTTCCCCTCTAGAGTAACCTGAGATCGTATTACCTGACCAACCTTTGCATACCATCCATCCTCTGGCAAGTCCTGTAGTATATGATCTCTCAAATCCGTGCCCATAGATATGGTGTAAACCTCTTGACGTCTCCTACTCAAAGCATCTACAGCTACTTTTTTCTTTCCTTTGATGTAGTGAATGTCAAAATCATATTGGCACAAGAACTCCATCCATCTCCTCTGACATGCATTAAGGTTCGGCTGAGTGAAAATGTACTGAAGACTCTAATGATTTGAATGCAGCTCGAAGTGATGACCTAAAAGGAAGTGTCTCCACCTCACAAGTGCATGCACTACTACTGCGAGCTCAAGGTCATGAGTAGGATAATTAAGCTCATGAGTCTTAAGTTTCCTAGACTCAAAAGCTATAGCCCTACCATCCTGCATAAGAAGTGCTCCTAAACCCTCTAGTGAAGCATCTGTACAAACCATGAAGTCAGTTGTGGGATTTGGTACAACAAGGATAGGAGCACTAGTAAGTGCCTTCTTGAGTTCCTGAAAGGCCTTCTTGCACTTCTCTGTCCACTCAAATTTCTTCCCTTTATGCTGAAGAGAAGTAATAGGATGTGCGACTCTGGAGAATCCCTCAACAAAATGTCGGTAATATCCTGCTAAGCCCATGAAACTTCTAACCTCTGTCACACTAGTTGGTGCTGGCCAATCCATAATAACCCTAATCTTTGATGGGTCAACTAAGATCCCATCACCAGAAATAACGTGCCCAAGGTACTTGACCTCTGATCGGAAGAAAGCACACTTCGACAAACTACCAAACAACTAGTTATCCCACAAACACTGCAATACCTGTTTCAGGTGCTCCTCATGCTCCTTCTCATTCCGAGAATATATCAGTATATCATCGAGGAACACAATTACAAAACAGTCTAGAAATGTACGGAATACCCCATTCATGAGGCTCATAAAAATAGCTAGGGCATTCGTAAGACTGAATGGAACTACGATGAACTCATAGTGACCATATCTAGTGCGAAATGCAGTCTTGTGGATATCACTCTCCACTATTCTTAGCTGATGGTATCCTGACTTTAGATCTATTTTGGAAAAGAATTTGGCACCCTAAAGTTGGTCGAATAAATCATCAATTCTGGGCAAAGGATATCGGTTCTTGATGGTTACTTTATTTAGCTGCCAATAATCCATACATAATCGGAGAGATTCGTCCTTCTTCTTAATGAAGATGACTGGTGCACCCCAAGGGGATATGCTAGGACGAATATGACCCTTCTAAAGGAGTTCCTCAAGTTTTATTTTGAGTTCATTAAGCTCATTTGTGGTCATCCTATAAGGTGCTCTGCAAACTGGCTTGGCTCCTGGTACTAGGTCTATATGAAAGTCAATCTCTCTACGGTGCGGCATTCCAGGTAACTCTAAAGGAAACACATCTAAATATCCCTTAAGGATAGGATGGTCATCAAGCGATGTTTCATTTTCTTCCTCTTCTCCTTTATCACTGATAGTGATAGCAAAAAGCTGACATCCCTTTTGCATGTTCCGCTTAAGCTGCATTGCGGAGATCATATGAAGAGATTCGGGCCTCTGATCCCGGTAATAACTGTGGGAAAACCATGATCATCCTCACACTCAATCTTTTTCAGGTGGCAATCCATCTTGGCTCTATGGGCATAAAGCCAATCCATGCCAAGTACGATACTGTAAGATCCAAGTGGTGTCACTCTAAGGTCTACTAAAGTGGTGGTCTTGCCAATATGTAGCTGACATGCCCTAACCTCTTATTCCACTGACACTCTAGCCCCTGAAGCAAATTCCACTTCCCAACTGACACCCTATCTAGTTGCCACTAGCCCACAATGCTCCACAACTAATGGAGATATAAAGGAGTCAGTAGCTCCTGAATCAAACAAAATAGATACATTGTTACCTTTGATCATACCTACAGACTCAATGATCATGGCCTGATGCTTAGCTTGGCAGTTGTCAACCGCTGCGAATACTCTATGGGACCTGCCCATATCACCAACTGTTGGCTCTGAAGCGGCCATCCACTGATTCCCTTCCATTTGACCTTGAGGGCAATCCCTCACCATATGCCCCATGGCTCCACATGTAAAGAAAGTACCCCGTGCCTGAAACTGGGCGCCCTGAGGCCTAGAGAAAGCCTGACCTCCTGTCCTACTCGATCCGCTGTACCCACCCCTAGACGACTGTTGAGTCCTCATCGAAGGTGTGTACTGCACCTGCTCTCTCTGATCACGTCTCTGTCCCTGAGTCTACCACTGCTTGGGCTTGGTGCCTTGCTGATACTGTGGAGGCTTCTGCCTCTAGTTCTGTGGTGTCTGTTGTGGAGGAGGGGGTTTGGAGAACCCCTGTGAGTTTTGGTTGTTTCCCTTCTAATGTGGTTTCTAGAATCCATAAGTCTGAGGTGTGGGATTTTGGTTCTAAAACTGATCCCTATTGTCCTGTGGTCTGACTTGAATCTCCTTAGCTATCAGTGCCTTCTCCACGGCAACCCGAAGGCTCTCTGGAGTGGCCATCCTAACTGGCCTGGCTATACTGGCATTTAACCCTCTGATGAAGCGGTTTACAAGAAGTTTCTCATCCTTTAGATAATCTACATAAGGCAACAGCTCAAAGAATTTTCTCTCATATTGGGTTACTAATAAGCCTTTTTGTTGGAGGTCATGAAATTCATCTATACAACGCTATCTGAAGTGTTCTGACAGGTACCTCTCCCGGAACCTTTCTGTGAAAATCTCCCAAGTGAGAGTATCAGGAACTAATCCGCATTTGTACTCTTCCTGTCTCCACCAAGTGGAGGCCGACCCTCTCAATAGATGGACTATGAAACATGCTTTTAGGTTGCTCTCGTAAGAATGCAATGCAAAGCACCTCTCAAGACTCAAAAGCCATGCCTCAACCTCTACCCCGTCGGTAGAACCTCCAAAAGACGGTGGCTAGAGGTGCATGACCTCCCTGATAAGATCCCCTAGATCTCGATGATCTCTCTCAAAATAAACTGGTTCCACCACTGGAGGTGGTCTTGGCATGTGCACAGACTCTGGCTCATTTCCACCCTGACTCTCTACAGGAATAGGAGCTGGGCTCCTGCTTCGCTCTCTATCAACTAACCTATGACTCCCAGAGTCCTGATTTCTAACCTGAGGGTTCTCTACTGGAATCCTTTCCTGAACTATGCCAATAAGATTCTGGATTGCTTCTAAGAGGTTTCGGTTAGGTTCATTTGGCTATTCGAGAGGTGCTCCTGGGTTCTCTTCTGGAACCGATTCCTCCCTCGCTACCTCTTCGCGTGCTGTACGCACATGCCTAGGACCCCTTCCGCGCTTGCGAGCTTGTCGCGTCGTCGGAGGCATCCTAAGAGGAAAATAAAGTAAAATAAATAACTAATTTCTTTTAGAATAATATTAACTCAATTAAATTTTAAATGTCTTATAAAATCAATTTAACAAAAATAATTTAAATAATCTAAAGTGAAATGTAAGTGGAGTAAGGTTCCTAGTGTGGAAACCTTGCTCTGATACCAAAATGTCATGCCCAAAATTTAGGGCAAGAACGGAATAATTTTTTTTTTAAAAACCTTAACTTAGAACATTAAATTAACTAATTTGAGATACTCTGCATGTTTTGTCTTAACTACATTTAGAATTAACTTTACCTACTAACTTAAATAAACGAAAATAATTTAAAATTACGTGCAAATAAAAATGGACTAGCTTTATTGTCGCTCAGTCTATTTAATTTAAAATGAAGTATCAACTTCATTCATATTTTCATTCGTAAACACCTATATCTATTAATTTTCAAATTAATATTAATTTTCATTGATAGTCAGTTCATAAACGTCTCAATCTATTTAAATTTAAAAATTAATAATTAACTTTGTTAATATTTAAACACATCTCTACCCATATAAATTTAAAATTAAATATTAGCTTCCTTTAATATTTAAATCAACTTAGCCTATTTAAATTTAAGATTAAATATTTCTTTTTGAATATTAATTTCATCAACATCTCTTTTTTTTGATTTAAAATGGTATATTACCACTATATATATATATATATATATAAATAATATTATATATATATATATATAGATATAACAGTATACAATTAAGTCTAAAGGGCTTACCCATGCAAACCCTAATCCCTTATTTAATCTAATAAATAAGCCTTCTTATTTTATTTTAACAAGCATTATTCATATTTTACCCTAGCCCTAACCAGACTAGGGTTTTCTCCCCTTTTTTTTTCCCTTGGTTGTGTAGGGCCGAAGGCTAAATGATGGCGACCATGGTAGAGGGAAGGGTTTCTTATTTTTTTTCTTGGGCGCATGTTACACAGAGGGGGGGAAAAGGGCAGCGGCATCCCCATGACCGCCGCTCACTGTGGGTTCCACAGTGGCGGGAACCACTGTGGCCGCCCACAGTGGCGGCCCCTAGGCCGTCCACTGTGGACGCCACAGTGGTTCCGTCCACTATGGTGGCCACAGTGGTGGCCTAGGCCGCACCGCCCACTGTGTGGACCACAGTGGTTCGGCTTCCCAGCCGGCCATTGTGCTTCGCACAGTGCGCTCGGTCGGGCCCGTCCCTAACCCCCGTTTCAAAATATATATATTTTTTTTAAATACTTTTTGTTTCATTAAATTTTTTTTTGTAATTTATTTATTTTTTTAATATAGATTTATATTATATATAGTATATATATATATATATATAAATAAATATACATATATATATTTTTACATAATGGATGTATAAAATGCATAATGTTTTGGCCAATTTACTTTGCAAATATAGATTTTAGATATATATATATTTTTTTTTGAAACCCTTAGATTAATTTAAGTACTCAGATTTTTATCACTGTTTATTATTATAGGCATGAACATGGTTTTGCTAAAATCTAAGGTAGACAAAAAATATATATAACTATAGGTTTATCTCCTGCAATTAATTAATGGTAGACTTAAATAAATTTATACTGCACTATATAAATATTGTTTTTATTATTATTATTATTTTTTAAATAGTTAGCCTATTTAACTTCAGATTTACTTTCTACACAAAAGTAATTAACATAACTTATTGAACTTTAAACAACAAATATAGGGCTAGGAAACTATTTAAATCAACTATCTATTTTTCTAGATTTCTATTTCTGCAACTAAGTAAATTCCAGAAAACAATAAATTTAATAGCAACTTAATAAATCTAGAATTTATTAAATTAAAACTATAGAAATAGAAAAGAAATACTTTAGATTTTATTTCTGCAATTAATTATGAAATTTTATTTTCTGCAACTATAATTATCTAGAATCCATAAACTTAGATCATGCAATTTGGAAGAATAAACTGCAATATTCACATTCAAAGCAACATGCATACAATCATTAAAATCTTTCTTTATTCCCTGGATTTATTTCACAAGCATATAGGGGTAAAATAAATTTAGTTGCTTTCCCATTTTTTTTAATATGCACAACAATCATTAAAATTCAGAAAACAACACTTTAGAAAACTGAATCTAGATTTATTCATTTCTGCTTTTGCAATATAGCAACTAAACTATTACATTTCTAGGAATTTCTTTAAAAGGCACTATAGACATTATACAAATAGGTCACTCAAATGAGGACATTTTAAATCAGAATATTACATATTTCCAAAAGGATTCTGCAACAAATAATTTCATCAAACTTCCACTTGTCCTAATCCCTTTTTTTCAACAACCTGCAAATAAGATCAAGGCTATGACCATGGAGTGCTCACCTCCCAGCCTAGGCTAAGTGGTAGCCACCCCCAAGCTCAGAGAACCAAACCCTAGACGGGAAACAAACATGCAAACACAAAGGGACAAATTGTACACAAATTCAAACACACTCCCATCTCGGCTACACTGCACCACACCTTGGTGATGACCTTTTTAAGGGTGGTAGTGGACCAATTACCTTGAGGAGAACTGCAAGTATGAAAAAGAACATGTAGCCACCTCATGGAGAACCAAATTGTAAGATAGGAATTCGGAAATCATCAAAGCAAATAGGAAATTGGTCTAGCTCAATCACGAAAACTAAAATGCAGTGACAAGAATCCTAAAACCACTCAATAAGGATAGGGAAATAAAACATTCAAATGAAATGCAAACCATCGCAAACGTGAATGTCTCTTCCATGATTCTCCATTGTCCTTCTTTCTCCTTCAAATAGCTTTGTTTTTTGGATCTCACCTTCAAGTGCATAAGTATAATGTGAAAGCAAGATTGACAAGACGAGACAACAGCATAAGGGTACTAGAAGCGTCATTGATTCGACCAACGGACTTTGATTGAAGAAATTCATCCAATTTATAGATAAATTGCTGAAATGACAAGATTAGAATGAAGAGATTTGAAAGGAAATTTCAAATCAAGAATGACAAATATGACAAATTATGACAAGATTGACATGCAAAATTGATTGATTGACAAATTATGACAAAATTGACAAGATTGCTATGCAAAAATGATTTATTGACAAATTATGACAAAATTGACAAGATTAAAATGTCATTCCCATGAAATTAGGGAAGAGAGAAAATAGCCTCCATGATTGCAACAAATGGAAGCATAAACATAGGAGAAAACTGGGGGATGAATTTAGAGGAAATATTAGAAAAATTGAAGAAAATAGGAGAAAAAGAAATTAGGAATTAGGAGAAATTAGTAAATTGGAAAAATTGAGGAAAAAGATGAAATAGGAATTAGGTGAATTAATTAATAGGTTTTCATCCTTTAATTAATTCATGAAAAAGACCTAGGACTAAATAAATATATTTATTTAACCCACCAAGAAGAAGAAAAGGATTAATGATCAAATCATAAAACCCTAGAAATAAGAGGACCAGGAATTAGGTCAAGACAACAAGAAATTAATGTCAATTCAATCATGATTTTGATTTGACAAAGGACCAATGTTGATAAACGATTAAGATTGGTTGACAAATTGACCAAGATTGACAAAGAGATCAAATTGATAGGCGTCGATTGACGAGGAACAATGACTAATTGATCGAAATTGACATGATTGAAAAAGGACAACGATCGATGACAAATCAATCGCAAAATGACAAGATTGACAAGGACAAGGATCGATGACGAATCGATCGCAAAATGACAAGATTGACAAGAGGACAAGGATCGATGATGAATCAATCACAAGATGACAAGATTGACAAGAGGACAAGGATCGATGACAAATCGATTGCAAGATGATAAGATTGACAAGAGGACAAGGATCGACCAAAATATGACAAATGAGCACACACATTGATGCGATAGGATAAGATCGACCAAAATCATGACTGAAGATTGTTATTGACAAGACCAAATTCGAAAGTGAGAAAAATGAGGAATGTAGAAGAAGGACTTGATGCTCGCAAATGATAAAGACCAAGTGCGCAACATAGAAGAAATGTTAATGCGACACAAGAACCCTAAAAATAAGGCAATGCGCAGATGTTAAAGTATGACTCCGCAAGCGTTGACCATTTTTAGACGTCTACATTTTGCCCCTCTTTGAGACAATGTGATTCTAAGCGTTGTTTCAAATAACAATAATGAAAATGCCCCAGACAATAACAATGACATATGCATGCCCCCTCGAGGAATTGGCTGGAAAAATCCAGAAAATAGGCCAAGTGATCGATAAGAATGACAGAAGATGATAGGTTCGAACGGACTACCAAGACTAACGAAAGAAATGTTAGTAAGAAGAATTTAGACAGAGGATAGTTAGAGATGAAGGAAAACTTGCTTTCAGAAATGCACATAAGTAGGTGAGAACCTTTATTTATTGTAGCAAAGCAGATGCAGAGCATCATGGCATTGAAGGCCAGAGCTGGAATGCAACCCCTTTTGCAAAAGACAGACACATCGCACACAAGGAATGAGTGAAGCATCCTAGGGTGCATACATCAAGGGTCGAGGTATGTGCGGCATTCACAAAGTGAACATACTTATCACAGACACCCAATGATATAGTTGCCCCAGTTTGTGACAAACATTCCACAAACAGCAAACACAACAAAAAAGGAAAGGGACCATGAACCATCCCAGTCACTCTAAATCACTCAGTGACATCCTTGAGCAACATAGGAACATGATCAAAGCCAAAGATAAATCAGTAAAAAGATAAGATGCACAAATTCAACCAAGCCAAACAAATAGTTTGATTATCATTGTCAAAAGTGGAAAACAAGAATGATCAGGATGTCTGGTTTCAGGGAATGCGGTACCCCGTCTAAGATAGGACACAGTATGGTTTCGAGTATACCACACCCTGTATAAGACCCATGATAATAATGATAAGGACAAATGATATTGATGTTGATTGATTGATATGACAATTTTGATCAATTTGAATGTCTGGTTTGATTGAAAAATTCATCTGTGAATGCGTGATTTCAGTAAAGCACAGTGTTTGATTGCGTGTCGTTGGATGTATGCTCAGTGATCTGTCTATGCACAAAGGGGATATTTATTGACAAAATGCAAAATGCCAAAGGAATTATTTTTGGAATTTGAATGTTTTGAAATTTTTTTTGTTTGTTTTTTAAGGACATTATTTGATTTTTTTGGTTTTTGATTATTTCAGGACGTTATTTGATTTTTTTTTGGATTTTTTCAGGACATTTTTCAATTTTTATGATTTTTTTCAGGACATTATTTGATTTTTAGGGATTTTTTCAAGATATTATTTGATTTTTTAGGGATTTTTTTCGGGCATTATATGATTTTTTTTTGGATTTTTTATGATTTTTGCCCCTAGTGTCTAGCAAGGCAAGGAATATGACAGGTGAATAAATAGGCTTGCTAAAATGATGGTGGATAGAGGGAAGACAAAGGCCTTTTATCATGGAGACAATACAGATGCAATTTTCAAGGGCTATTGTGTGATGGGACAAAAGATTGGATATGACAATGTAAAGCAATGACATGGCATGAGGGACATGTCAAGAGGTTTTTGAAACCATGTTTAAATTTTGCGTCCTTATGTCAGATCAAGATCAAGGAATGAAAAAGAGTGTATGGATAGTGATAAGATATGGATAGGATAAGCAAGACCAAGAATGGATAAGGGACATGGATTGAAGGTCGGGATAGGATACAGGATAGTGGCAAAAAGTTGCAATAAGCTAGGGAATATGGATGAAAGGTTGTACTAAGAAAATGGATAAAGACCAAAAGCTATGATGGACTAAAAGCTGCAAACAAGATGCATGATGCTCATGAAGATCCTCAGCCTTGTCAAGATCAAAGGTGGAAAGAGGAAATGGACCTGAGGGACAATAGGATAATGGAGGAGTATGACATGGTATGATAGGATAATGAAGGGCAATAGGATATGAAGGAGGAAACCTGCCCCCAAGTGTGGTGTGCAAGAAGTTCATAGATTACGCATGATGCCTATTTGCTAGGTTTTCATCATGGTACTTGCCCAAGGTGCCTGTTTGCCAGGTTTTCACCAGTGGACGAATTATTTTTTCTTTACTTTTTTTTCTTTTTCTTTTTCTTTTTTTCTCACTTTTTTTTTTGTATTTTGACTTTTTCAATAGAAGATGGACACATGATAGGGGATAGAAGAAGGACTCAAGAATATTATTGTTTGGATAGTAACCTTGAAATAAATGGACCATGACCTTTGAAAGTATGCTCAAAGATGTTGGTAGGATGAGGACATGGAAAATGAGATGAAACTAAGGCAAGGATTTATGTAAAGGATTGGATCAAAGGGATTGAAGGACGAAAAATATGCATTGGATAATGGATAGCGTATTGGAAGAATTGGGCTTCAGTGGATGGAAATGAAGGCAAGATCAAAATTGGCACACACCTTGAGGGGTGATGGACTGATGGAGGAAAAATGTATTTTGGATATTGAGATTTTGACGAAGGAAAGGCTATGGATTTTGGGACATAAGGGCCCAAAATGGATGAAGAAGGTGATGGAGGAATAGATTTGAGAGGGTTGGATGGAGGAATAGCAACTTTGGATGCCAAGTTGGATGTTTCTTTAGGATTTTGTGCTTCAAGGAGCCACTTAGGGATCCACATGGTTTTTGATTTTTCATGCTTTTGTGGTTCCTTGGAGTGCATTGCTTGCACAAGGGATTTAGGAACCCATATATATTTTGACCTTCCTTTATTTTTCTCAGTGGGCCTTTGTGGCCTTTTGGAAATTTCTTTTTCTTTATAGATCAATTTGTTCTTTGTTTTGACATGTCGATTATATTGGACATGTTGATCCTTGAATACATGTGGATTGCTATACTTATGATGTTTATACTTGGCATCCAAATTGCTTGGAGGGGGAAAGGAATGCATGGATGGATATGAATGAAATGGACTTCTTTTGGATTCATGAAATTTACTCAAGGATGTGTGCCTTTGCTGACCTTGCATAGAGGACGAAGGGATATAAGGACCTAAGATGGATGGAAGGGATGATGGGGAAGGTGTATGTTTTGATTTTGATGGAGGGATACCAACGTCTTGAGAGTGAGTTGTGTAGACATGACCCTTAAGATCTTCTTTGATATGGAGGGGTTCTTTCTCATGAAGGTCTACTCCTTTGCCTTTATGAATATCTTGACATGTAGGATACTCTTTTCTTTGGGAAGAAGACGCGACTCCATTATGAGGTGGATATGATATGAGAAAAATAATGAGATCTTGAAGTGGATCGGATTGCACCAAAGTGGAAGAACCCATTATGCATGTCAAGGGTTCATGAACATCTTGCACTGACACATTAGAATCATGAGGGGGATTAGGATCATGAGGGGGACTAGGAGTGTGTAGTGGACATGGTTCAATGACAAGCTCTTCAAGAGATAGAATGGGAGAAATAATGGGATCATCAAAAGAAATGCGATCTTGGAGTGTATATGGAGCATTAGGACAAGGAGATGGAGGAACAAAAGGATCTTGTGGAGGATTTACAGGAATAATTTGATCTTGACAAGGAGGAAGATCATTGGAATCCTCTTTAAAGGTGCTTTTCTCTTGACTTTTAATGGGATCATCGGAAAGGATGGAAGGGATATCTTGGATTTTCTTAGGAAGTGGAATGTCAATGGGATTTGAAAGGACATTTTTTTCATGAAATGGAATGGGATTGTTGGGGATTGGATGGACTGGGATATCTTGATCTTGCTCAGGGAATGGAGTGTCAATAGGACTTTGGATAGGATGGACAAGAATAGGGGAATCATTATGAGTGTCTAGGAAGATGGGGTCCTGGTCAACAATTGGATGGGATGATAAAGTTTCAAGATCTCGATCTTGATCTGTTTTAAGACACGTTTCTTCATGCTCTAAATTATCCTCTTGACATGGGGTTGGACTTTGGATATGCATGGAGGATTCTGACAAGGAATCAATGTTTTGGCATGAAGGAAATGCACTTTGAACATTTGTGATGGATTCTGGCAAGGAATCAATTCTTGAACATGAGGAAGAGGGCCTTCGAATGGGGTCCTCTAAAATAGGTAATGGCAATAAAGTGCATGGTGGCATTGGGTCTTTTATTTCTAAAACATGACAAGGATGTGCATCATGAATTGGATTATCTTGGAAATCAATTATGGATAGCCCTTGGATAATTTCATCCTTGGGCGTATTGTTTGATGAGGACAATATGGAAGGTTCTTGGGAAACTTCTAAAGGTGTAGGGATAGATGCCACTAGGGAGTCAATTTGTTTGTGGGGGGATGAGGCATTGCTAGACATAAGTGTATTAGTTTGATCTTCCTCAAAGAACTCACTTGGTAGGTTCCTTAAGATCCTTGCAATAAAGCCACCTTTCTTTCGAGGTTTTGACATAGTTGTATCTGGAATTTGAACTTGTTTAGAAAGGAGTTGGTTTGATGTCATGTTTTGATTTTGAACTAGATGTTGATCAAATTGGTTTGACATGTTCAAAATTTGGCTTCGTGCATGTTGCAAGTTTTGTTTCTGAATTTGTGATTGTAGTTGTTGACATTGATATGTTGGTTGAACTTGTTGATATTCCACCATTGGTTGAACCATTTGTTGACATTGTATAGTTGGTTGGACATACTGTTGAAATTGGACCATTGGTTGTGTTGGTTGTATATGTTGGATCATTGGTTGTGTCTGTTGGAAATGTTAGAGCTGTTGAACAATTGGTTGTGATGGTTGAAAATATGATTGATAGTAAACACCTTCTTGTTCTTGTTGTGGAGGCACATAATGTTGTTGTCTCTTTTCTTGAAATTATTTCATCATCTCTATTTGGGAGAGGAGAGCTGGTATGTCTGATCGTTCAAGAAGAGATCTTACATCAATTGGCTCAATCTTTGGATTTCGACCTGGAAATTTTTGAAACATTTTGGACATTTGTGTTCTATTCTTCTCAATGTTTTTCACTCTTTGTTCCAAAATCTCATTTTCTTGAGCTAGTTTCTCCTCTAGTTTTTGTATTTGGAGACTTGTTTCATCATAAAAAATTTGATCAATTTTGCTTTGTTGTTGGGCTGGATAGAATTGTGATTGCATTGTCGGTTGATATGTCAAACTTTGCTACATCATTGGTGCTTGGAACCTTGTTTCAATAGACATGTCACTATGCAATGCAATATTTTTCAAGGATGATGTATGATATGAAACTAAATGCAAACTAAATAGATGAAAATGCAATCTATGGCAAGAATGCAGCCTATGTTTTTGTTGTTTTTCAAGATTTTGACAAACTTTTTGGAATGTAAATCTAAAAAAGAGACCCTTAGGAAATTGAAATGATGTCTAGACCTCAAAGGACAAAAGGACCAAGTGACAAAAGGACAAAATGACAATGTCTCCCCTATATGCTTGGATACTAAGCTAGGTTTGACCAAATGACATTGATGACAAAAAGACAAAAGTTTGACAAGGTCTAGACTTCCTAACAATAACTTAGGGTTTATCAAAGATTTGCATTACTCAAGTATGACAAAACCTAGTTTTGACACTATATGAAAAGGGACAATTACTATGTAAATGACCCTAATATGATATGATAATGACCTAAGCTTAATGAAGAGACCTAGGGTATGCAAATGTGAACTAATGTTATGAGGACAAAGATGCAAATGCAAATGTCAACCTAAGGCAAAACCTAAGGTTGAATTATGAAATGGTATTACTCTAATGCAAGAGGACACATGCAAATGGATAACCTTTATTGATATGCAAAGGAGTATGACCTAGGTAAAACTTAACCTTGGTAGTTGACAATGAATTTGCAAAATGCAAACCTAGGATGAACCTAAATCTAAGTGACATGAATGTTGAGACAAGATTTTGAAAAATATTTGACAACCATGTTTGAAGATCTTTTGAACTTTGTTGAATGAAATACTCTTGTGTTTAACCTTGTTTTGAATCAATTTGTCTTGTTTTTGAAATGAGACACAACTCAACTTTTGACAAGAAAAGAAGACAAGATATTTTAACTTAGACTCAAGACAATCATGCTTATTCACACATTTCTTATGGTAGGTAAAGACAGTAGGTACTTGAGGGGTAGACTCGTTATGAGATTCAAGGAGAATACATAGATGCTTGACCCCACGGGCTCCCCTCCATGGCACTCACTTCTCAAGGTAGCCAAGTATCAGTCCCCATGGAAATCTCCCCATGGCAAACTTAGTATCTCTTCCAAGTATCCAAACTTGTCCTTCTCAAGCAACTAGAAGGATTTTTGGCCTCTAAATAAGGTGTTTAGTAAGGATTTCTATTAAGCATTACTCCTTGGTGTCATGCAAGCATGATTGAGACATTAAACCCACCAAAGATACCAAACAAATGTAGTCATGCAAGCACAATTTAGAACGTGAGGCCCTACTTAGATGTTGATATGACAAAGAGTTCAAGGGTCATCACTTCCCAAGTAACTACAATTCCCACGTAA
Source organism: Cryptomeria japonica (assembly GCF_030272615.1). NCBI lineage: Eukaryota > Viridiplantae > Streptophyta > Pinopsida > Cupressales > Cupressaceae > Cryptomeria > Cryptomeria japonica. The sequence continues at coordinate 519,759,709 of NC_081411.1, forward strand.
CCCTTCCTTCAAAGCTCTCACCCATCAGGTATTTATTTATAGTGAGTTAGAATGCCAGGGTACTCTGGCTGTGCTCACTTTGGGTTGTTCCCTTCTCATGATTGTCACTTGCTTGCAAAAGAAAGCAAATGGTCGGGAAGGCAGGCCCTCTAAAGGTAACAAACAATCCGAGCCATGAGAATGGTATCAAAGATCTGGATTTCTGATCACCCTAAGAAGGATGAGAGCATACTCTCCTACTCCAATGTCAAAATCAACAATCAAAGAAAACACATGTTCATTCCATCCTACTTAGCAAACATACTAGGTGCCTAATTATGAATCACAAACACAAAGTTTGGTTGGAAAACAAGGCAACCTGGAAAATCACTAAGTTAGAAGTTTGATTTGCTTGGTCTTTGACTAGCGAACCTGCATAAGATTTGTTAGTAGTTTCATTTTTGTCTTCTCCATGCGTAATGCCAAGGTGTTGCATAGAGAATCAGTACCAAAGAAAACTAGAATACCATAACAGAATGCAAAACAAAGTAATTTTGCAAGTGAAATCACTGATTTTTACCTCTGTTTCTGGCCTTACACAGGTGCAGAATGTCTTACACAGATGCAAAATGCATTGACATAGGCGCAGATCCCTTTGAAACAGGCACAAAATGCATTGACACAGGTGCAGATCACTTGACACAGGTGCAGATCTCTCCTACACAGGTGCAGAAGTGCCCAGAAAGCCTTGAATTACCCTATTTCTTGGGTTTTTCACCTACAAATCAACTCAAAAGCACTCAAAAGCATGGTTATGGGGTTATTTCACATCGGGTTCACCAATTAATGTAGATAGGAAATGTGGAAATCATCAAAGCAAATAGATATTAGACTAGCTCAACCACAAAAACTAGATTGCAAAGATAAGAAATCCTAATTACACTTAATAGAGATATGAAGACAAGATAATCAAACCAAATGTAAACCATTACAAATGCAAATATCTCCTCCATAATTCTCCATTTTCCTTCTTTCTCCTTCAAATTACTTTGTTTGTGGATCTCACCTACAAGTGCAAAAGCATAGTATGAAAGCAAGATTGACAAGATGAAATGGCTGCGTAAGGGTAATAGAAGCGTGATTGATTCGACCAGCAGACTTTGATTGAAGAAATTCATCCAATTTATAGATAAATTGGAGAAATGACAAGATTAGAATGAAGAGATTTGAAAGGAAATTTCAAATCAAGAATGACAAATATGACAAATTATGACAAGATTGACATGCAAAATTGATTGATTGACAAATTATGACAAAATTGACAAGATTGCTATGCAAAATTGATTGATTGACAAATTATGACAAAATTGACAAGATTAAAATGTCATTCCCATGAAATTAGGGAAGAGAGAAAATAGCCTCCATGATTGCAACAAATGGAAGCATAAACATAGGAGAAAATTAGGGGATGAATTTAGAGGAAATATTAGAAAAATTGAAGAAAATAGGAGAAAAAGAAATTAGGAATTAGGAGAAATTAGTAAATTGGAAAAATTGAGGAAAAAGATGAAATAGGAATTAGGTGAATTAATTAATAGGTTTTCATCCATTAATTAATTCATGAAAAAGACCTAGGACTAAATAAATAGATTTATTTAACCCACCAAGAAGAAGAAAAGGATTAATGATCAAATCATAAAACCCTAGAAATAAGAGGACTAGGAATTAGGTCAAGACAACAAGAAATTAATGTCGATTCGATCATGATTTTGATTTGACAAAGGACCAATGCTAATAAATGATTAAGATTGGTTGACAAATTGACCAAGATTGACAAAGAGATCAAATTGATAGGCGCCGATTGACGAGGAACAATGACTAATTGATCAAAATTGACATGATTGAAAAAGGACAACAATCGATGACAAATCGATCGCAAAATGACAAGATTGACAAGGATGAGGATCGATGACGAATCAATCACAAAATGACAAGATTAACAAGAGGACAAGGATCGATGAAGAATCGATCACAAGAGGACAAGATTGACAAGAGGACAAGGATCGATGACAAATCGATCGCAAGATGGCAAGATTGACAAGTGGACAAGGATCGACCAAAATATGACAAATGAGCACGCACATTGATGCGACAAGATAAGATCGACCAAAATCATGACTGAAGATTGTTATCGACAAGACCAAATTTGAAAGCGAGAAAAATGAGGAATGTAGAAGAAGGACTCGATGCTCACAAATGATAAAGACCAAGTGCGCAACATAGAAGAAATGTTAATGCGACGCAAGAACCCTAAAAATTAGACAATGCACAGATGTTAAAGTATGACTCCGCAAGCATTGACCATTTTTAGATGTCTACACAAATATAGCAAGTACAACAACCCCTTAAATCCTTATGCCCCCCAAGGCATTCATGCCTTATTTCCGTCCTTATGATCCCCATTGCACAAACAAGCCATGCAGCAAGGGTCACATAATTTCCCTTGTGATCACTCTCATAATGAGAGTCTCTCACTCGAGGGCTGTCACTACTACCACCCACAAGATCCTCCTCTCTCCCAAGAGTAAGAGGTCTTGATGACTCCCAAAAACACATACAATACATAATACAAAACACCAAATGAAATTCCCAAAAGGACATACAAGGAAGCAAATCTTTTACACCAACATACTTTCAAACACATGCAAAAAGAAGCCATTTTAAGAAGAATACAACCAACCTTAATCTGCCCAAAGGTAGGTTAGTTTTGTTCAGGATGAGCTACCCAATTCCACGGTTCTTCTCCTTCTACCCTTAGCCAAAATTCTCTATTTGAAATCTAGTCTATTCTTTTCAAAATTTCTCTTGTCTCCAAAAATGGAGAGTGGGTGATTACCCACAAATTTTCTAATTCTTGCTTAAGAAGCCCATTGTGAGAGTTCTCACAAGTTTCTAAAAACTAAAGAGGAAGGTAAGATGGAATGGGAAAGGGAACTCTCATTCGAAAAGGAAAGTTTACAACTAGGTTCAAATCTTCTAATTTCAATTTTCGCACAACTCAGAAAAGTCAATTTTTAGGGTGTCTAAAAGGTCACTTGGGAGTAGAAACTTGCCTTAAATTACCCCTAACCCTTAGGTATACCTTATGGGCTTTAGGAAACCCTATTAAACTACCCCTAGGTGTCCATTTAACCCTTTTTAAACCCCTCTGAAGTTTATTTTCGGGTCAAACCTATGTTGACCATCCCAAAGATTCTTTACCCAAGGCATTTATGACATCACATTACATTAATTGAAAAAGCTATAGTAAAACCCTTTCGCACCAAGAGACAAAAATAAAAATTCAAACTTAAATCCACACGTGTCAAGTGACACAAGAAAACACTTTTACAATCTAATACATGAAATCGTCTCTTGTGGATTTTACACAAATCAATTAAATAACACTTAACACACATGCATCATATACTATTACGAATAAAATACAACACAAACGGGGTGTTGTCTCTCCAAATAGACAAACCCTGGCTTACGAACATACATAGGTCTAGGTTTGGTTCTCCATAATATTCCCATGGTCACATGGATAACTTCCTGCGCATCTCAATTTACACATTAGCAACTTTCAAATATCCACATATAATATAAATTATAGGAATAATAATACGCATCATCACTTACTTACAATTTACATCTGAACAATTTAAATACATCTTTTATCCAAGCAATTTCACATAAGCAATTCATCCTAATTCTCATAATGTTGATCCACACTTAAACATACATCAAAATTCTATTATCATAGTAAAGTCCTGCAAATTCAATAACGACATTTATCACCGCAAATTCATCTTATTCAAAAATCATGTAGTGTTCTATCTCATAAAGCATATAAATAAATCATCAATATATAGCAATGTTATCCAAAACCTGAAATCATATAAGTTCTAAATACCAAAATGCATCAAAACAAAGTATCCGTAATAGTCTCAATATAAAAACCACTGAAATGTCAGACTGAGTCGAGGTGGGGCCTCACACAAGCTAGATGAATATTGTGTCGAGTGGTGCCATACATGCTGGATATAAAATTATCAAAGAGGATGCAACCTATGATATATGTGAGATGATTCAAAGCCAATTTATGGTGAACATGGAAAGAATTAAGAAGGACAAGAAGCAATCCTTCAAATATAGCTCAATACTGATATGTATATTTTTCTATGTGCAAAATGTTTTTCCAGGTAAGGGTAATGTAGTATGGTCAAAGGACAAACCTATCATGATTCAAATAGGTGAAATGATTAAGGATCTAGGAAATAAATTTGGTGAAACAATGTGGGTATATTTTCAGGAATTTCAAATTAGGATGCACAAGAGGGAAGGAATTCCAACCAAAATAGTACAAACAATACAAAGACAACATTTGTTTTGTTGTAGACATAGATTGTTGTATTATCCAAGTAGTTCAACATAAAAACATTTGGGCTCCACCTATGGGCTATGAGGTTGTAGTAGATCTTGTCAAAATTCATGTCAATATGCTTTTGTCTAAACCGGTAGACTCGAAGGCAAAGATTTTAGAAGATGTGAGGAGGTAAGATCCAAAATAAAATAGGAACTTCAGGTGCCAATCATGAAAAGAAGAGTAAATAAAATGATTGATACCCTTGACAATAAATATGGAAGTGAAGCATCTAGTGCCACTACCTCCACCAGTGCTAGTGAAAAAATGAGAGTCACACCTGCTAAAGATGAAGAATTAATAGGTGGAAAGAAGAAAGTGTCAAAGACAAAACCTAAGGGGACTGTAGCAACCAATCCTCAAACATACTCAAAGGAAAAGGATCTAGGTACTCCTGTATCTTCACCAAGTAAAGATAGACCGGTAGGAGTGACTTACACCAGAAAGAAAAAGAGTGATTCAAACCTTAAAAAGGATGAGAAAGAGGGTGATATTACTAATGCCCTATCAGATGTGGAAATAAAAGAGGTTAGAAGAAGTGGAAGTAACAAAACCCCAACAGTTGATGAGTTGGTGCATGGGATCAAAGAATTTGGAGGTTTGTCCAGTGTTGGAAGAAGATATTCCCTCAGTAACGAAGAAGACATAAGGAAATTTGAGGAAGCCTTGCTCTAGAACTTGCACAAGTTTTGTAGGACTCATAGTGAATTATATGGTAAAATCCCATCAAATTTGCAAGATCAAATTGAAGGAAGATGGAAAACAACTCTCGCTACTAAAAAGGAACTCAGAATAAAAGCACTCATGGAAGTGGAACATGACTTAGACATTGATCAAGCTTCACTAGTAGCTGAAGCATGCATTCAACAATTCAGAGTAAGGAATAGAAATAAGAGAGTGGCAGTAGGTGAAGTTGGAATAGTGCATGTTGAAGGTGTTGCCTTGTGGAATTAAATTATGGATCAGCAAAAGGAAGCTGAAGAAGAAATTGAAAAGGAAACAAAACAGGACCAAGGTGCAGTTACCCTTAACAAAGGAAAAGATAAGGAAAAAGACTCCACTGAAGACTTTGATACTTTCATAGCTAAGGACATCATAGGAAATGTTGTGTCAGACATCCCCAATCTGACAAAGGATATCGAACAACCGGTTCATACTTCATCGGTGAAGGAAGTTGATCAAAATAAGCTTCTCGGTCAAGATGAAATGATAGTTGAAGACATTCCTTATGAGGATACACCTCACAAAACCTTATTGACACCAAATCCTATTCTCTTTGAAGAAGAAAAAGAGGAAGAGAAGAAAACAAAGGAAGGAAAAGAGGAAGAGAAGGAAACAAAGGAAGGAAAAGAGGAAGAGAAGAAAGTAGAGTAAGGAAAAGAGGAAGAGAAGAAAGAAGAGGAAGGAAAAGAGGAAGAGAAGAAAGAAAAGGATAATAAAGGAGTGATGAATACTCCTCTAAAAAAGAGGAAGTTAGATTTAGAAAATGAAAGTGAGAAGAAGAAGGTAAGAAGCATCACGCCAACTAGCTCAGAAGTTGAGACTGTAGAAAAGGAAGAAGAAATAGAGGAGGAAGAAGAAGGAGACTCGGTCATTGATGTAAAGAAAATGACCCCCAAGCAATTGATGAAAGTCTCAGAAAAACTAAGAATCCAAGATGAAAAGGCTAAACTGAGAGGAAAGAAAAAGAAGGCAAGAATTCTCACTTCTGCCAAGACAATTCTCTCTAACCTAATCCCGGACATTGTAGTTGATGATAATGCACTGATCATTGATCAATTGTATACTCTTGTTAAAGCAATCTATTCAGAGGCAACCGATCTAGAGAAGGTTGCAGTAAGGCAATATGAAATGGAGGAGATAACTTAATGGAACAAATATCAGTTGGAAAAGTTGCTCTTTCCAAAAGAACATAAGAAGTTAAAAATATACTGCAGCAAGTTGGTCAACTACTGGTGAAATCTTCAAGTTTTCCTACCTTAATCAAAGACTTAGAAGACAAAAGAAATTAGATTCAAAAGGAAATAAAAGATCTGATAAGCTTTTTTGATGCTCTTACCAGTTCAACATCAACCTTTACTGGACAAGTCAAAATGTTAAATCATAAAACCAAAAGGTTGAAAGATGAAGAAGACAAAAGAAGTCTTAGTTTGTTAGAGCTCCAATGCTATTTGGCACCAATTATTGATTTCATGTAGCTAAATATTAAAGAAGTAGACCGCCTAATAAATGAACCTGACTGCAAGGTAGTTGAAGATATGGAGGTCTTCATTGCAGTCTTACATGGCCACTTCACCATCATGAAACAAGTGCAATCTTCATGGGAATCTTCTTTGAAAGTGGCTCCAGAAAACTTAAAAGAGATTTTTACTTTATTTTGACAAATTCTTTTGGATAGTCTTTGAGATTGATGGAAAAAGGGTGAATTTTGGAGTCTTGTATAGTGTGAGTTACGAGTCACAAGGGTCAGAAACAGGGACCAAAACTGGCATAGTTTTATAGAATTTTGTAGTATTTGCCACCAATGCCAAAGGGGGAGTTTGTTGGCATTCTGATGCAATTTTGTATGATCAGTGAATGATATGGTTGTCATTGTTGGCAACATCATCTCTTAAGTCTTCACAGTCTATTGGTAGTAAGTAGACTGGGTAGTGGTGAGCAGTGAGTAGACCAACAAACAACAAGTAGATCGACAAGCAATAAGTAGACTGAGTAGTGGTGAGTAGACTTGTTGGTCACCAAAACTAGTTAACCCAAATACACCTACAATTGATCTATGAAATAGCCAAATTCAATCTATGAAAACTTCAGGGCTTGGACAACATAACAAGGATATGAATCCTTCTACACTTCAAGCTCTGCAAAACCTAGGTGCGTATACCTTTGATGCATTTACTCAGACCCAATACACACATATGGCAGCATCGATAAACATAGATAGATCTCATACGAGGTTCAAAACAAGGAGGGTATTGTAGACAAGCTAAATCTGCATTTACAACTCAATAGGTTTGAACATGAGATAGGTGGAACACTTCCTCATAATATAAAACAAAGAAAGATATTCTGATTTTATATTTTAAGATCTCTGAGAATCCCCAGAATTGCAAGAACAGTGCCTTATCCAAGGGCAACAGAGCCATAGATCATACTACAAATGAAAACACTCATTGTAAATCCATCTTCATCATGAAATATTCCTGCATTAATGCCTTGCATAAATGCATTACTAAGCTAATCCTCAGAAAATATTAGATCTAGAAACATGAATCCTATTTTATTAATGTTTGCTCACGGAGTTTAAAATCTTCCTTGAAGATTACCTACAAACAAGCATTACACTCACAGACACAACTGCTCATGACAAACTTGATCCTCCTTAAGAATCAAATTTGAATAAAATGAAGATACATTTTAGAGACAAATTCTGTGCGAATTTGTGCATGCCTTACATACACAAGAACCTGCAACAAATAACACCTATAGCGTGAATCATACTCTATTCTATGGAAAAGGAAATTGCCCTATACAACTTTGAAGAGAACTCAGAATTGGAAACCATGAAAATCTGGAGCATTTCTCCAATTTTTTGGAACCCTTACAAATGAGAAGAAATGGGAATATGAAGGAGAGGGAAAAAGATTAGATTTCATCAGGAAAATGCCATGTGTCTTCTTTCCCTAAATGAATTTCATTTCCTTTCTCCTTCCCATGGAAAATTCTCTAGAAATATCTGATTTTTGTTGAAACTAATTCCATAACTGCATTCCACATTCTGAGAGCTTTCCAGTGATATATAATACTTGCCAAATAATCTCTCAATGTAGGCCATCATTTAAATTTTTGAATTTTACTCTATAGTCTCAACTATGCAATTTAACTTTAATTTTTCATCCATTTTTTGGCCTGATGCCCTGCCACGTGGCAGCTTGTGATTTGCCCATGCTCCACTGGGATAACACCTCATCGCCACCTCAGTAGTTTCACCATGTGTCTACCACTGGACTACCACTTGACTGCCTCGTGATCCGCCACCTACCAGTCACATCACCGCCACCTCACTCGAACCCACCAGCTCACTTGCCACTGGACCTGCCACCTCATCTTTTGTTGTTTCACAAAGGGTAATGGTCAAGCACCTTTGGATAGTGAAACAATGACAACCATCAGATCTTCTTCAACCTGTGCGATCTTTACCATGCCTTTTTCCGCACGTGCCTTTTTGTTGTTTCGTGATGGTTAATCTTCGAGCATCTTTGGCTTGCAAAACAATGCTAGTCGTCGATCTACTACGAACCTACTCACTTGTTAATCCATTCTTTCTCTGCAAAACCCGCCTACCTCAGGATCCATGCATATGTGGGGTCCACCTAGTCGCCAACTGTCTCTTCAGCTGCCTCGAGATTCACACCCGTGCGCGTGGGGTCCACTATGCACCCAACCAACACCATGTGTCAAAAGCCTTCAAGGCTTTGACACTATGGTAGTGTGGAGCTTTACTTTTAAACATTAAATTTGCTCCCGCTTAGTCAATGTGGGATAAATATTTATGCCTAGGACTGCACTTTCTAAAGAGTTTCTATGTATTTTAATGGCTTTACACTTGCTAATGCAATCTATTGAAGGTTTTTGTTGGCTGCTACCACATGGGGAAGGGGATGTTTCAGGATTTTTTGCCTGCTACTTGCACTTTCTTTAAAAAATTTAAAACCTCCTTTTACCATGCTGCTGCTGGAGGATTTGTTTTGGCTTTTACCTACCAATGGCATTTGCTTTGAATTTTATCGCTGCCTCATCAAACTCACACCACGCAGGGAGGAGAAGAATGATTTTACACATGCTATCATTGCATTAGTTTGAATATTTCAAAACAATCTTTCATTTCCATGTGCCATAGGGAGGATGGAAAATGGTTGCTTGCCAAAGAATTTGCTTGAAAGTTTCTATGTGTTTTGCTGAATACCACACACAGAAAAGGAGGTTAGTAGAAGTCATGTTCATAAGACCTGTCATTGCATTTGTATGAAGATTTTAAAACCCTCTCCAAGCACCACGTTGCCTACTGCTGCTATCATTTGTTGTAGGTTTTGAAGAATTTCTTAGCTGATTTCAACATAGGGAGGATGTTGGTAAAATCGTGGCACTTTGGCAGTACATTTGCCAATGTCATTTTTTGGCACAGAAAGTCAAAACTAGTGCAAACTACAGGCAACTACAACTTTGGCACATGGATTGCAAAGAGGAGTTTCTGAAGTAATTTGGCTAATTGGATTTGCCGGTAGTCTTGGTTAATCAATTTCACCAGCATCAAGTTTCAAATTCCATTCTTGTACAACCTCAAATACTATCTTTCCTTGATCATGGATATACCTTCTTGTTATATCTTGTTCAATGGTATTGCCTCCATGAGTTTGCTCCCACAAACAATGAATACCTTCTCCAATAGAAAGGAACACACTGTGGACAATGAGCTCCCATTTTCAAAGGCAATTTGTTCATCCTTTCCCAGCAATTTGCCCATCAATAAGCACCTCAAAAGAATTTAGATTTTAAAGCTTTACAATCCCTGGGGCCACATTTCTATATATTCTACAAGAATTTAAAGTAGCATCATCTTCTTTAATCTCCATACCTTTATGCATCATGATGCCACATACTAAGAATATTTTCGCCATAGAACCAACACTGCAAGGGCATGAGCTTGGTCGAGCCCTAAAGTGGGTCCGACTTAAAAAAAATTCATTTTCATGCAACTGACCTTCAAAATTCCTCAGGAACCTTAAACATACCTCTGGAATCGATCGACACCATTATCGGATCATTAAACTAAGTTTCACAACTTTCAAGCACTTGCGCCACATTTTTGCATTTAATCGCAAAGATGTAATTTTCAAATTGGTCAAAACATCTTTCTGGACTTCGCCAACTGACAAACATGTACTCTGATATACAAACCTAAAATCTACCAAGAGGTTTCTCAAGATGAATCCTGAGTGAAGAAATATTAACGGTCAAAGATGACCAACTAGCTTTGTCAGCACCGTAGACCTGATGAAGTCAATGCGCAGGCAACTCATGATGCCTTTCTTAAAAATATCAAAGGATCTCCGTAGACCCTCAAATCTAAGGCATAGGTACCTTGAAGTATAGATCAAATATTAGAATGCTCAGTTCGACCAAAAGGCTAATTGGGTGCTAATGGTGAGCTCATGAAAATAGCCACATTAATTGATGTAGCAATGCAAGTACGAAACACTGAGTTAGGTGGCTCAAGAAACCCTTTTGAAAAATGATCAAATGGATTGGCAGGAGCTTGAAATTTGAAACATAGCTTTTATTTTATACCAGAAATAGGCCTGAAAAAATTTCTGACATGACATTCACCGGGGCATCTTTTACAAATGTGCAAAGCGAGGCTCCGACTAGGGATGAAACAGGGACTTGTGCAAACCATAAACTGCAAACGGATTGAGCTTGCTAAACTGAGCAAATGGATTCATAAAAACTTGAAATTTTGCATGGAGGCACACTTTTATGTATTTAATTCAATGCACTTTGAATTTCATCATGACGATCACTTGGTCAAAAGTTATAGGAGCTCAAAGTAGGCCACTTAATAAAATCTGCATTTGCACCTAACATGCACTTTCAACTCACCCCTTGAAATGGGTACTAGATAAATTGATCGAAATTGAATTCTGAAAGCTGTAACACACTGCATAAGCTAAATGAAAGGTGTACAAAAAATTTCTAAATCCTTACCCTTTGAAAATCAACTGGCTCCATTTTACCCTCTCTCTAACTAGGCCACCTGAATGAGATTAGGTGCCTTTCTGAAATGCGAATAGAATTTTTTTTGAAATGGGCCTCTCAAATTACTCAAATTTAATGAGTCCCAACAAGACCAGCATAGAAGAGGTCCACCGGCTAAGCAAAGAACAAACTGGTATACAGGAGGAAACCGGCTAGAAAGATTTTGATCGATACACCAGAAGAGTCTATAACCGAGAGACTGGTAACATTCAGTTAACATTTAGTTAAATTGGGAGTCTTCTCTAGTCAACCGATAGACTTATCGACATGTTCAACTTTCTTGACAGAGATTCCTGTAATGATTTCAGGGGCTTGATTTAAGGCATGATAACGGAATTTTGAATGCGATGTTTTGGAGGGAAAAGTTGGCAACAGACTGTAGGGTCAATAAATTCACATATCTCATTCTTGAGAAAGTTGTTGTCAAGGTGATTTAAGAAAAAGTCAAAGTATACACAAAGGGAGTTTAAGAGAGTGCAGAGCCGAGTGACAAAGGACCGGTAGTGTGGAATCCAAGGATCAACAAATCGACAGAGGGCAGTGTTGAAGTTGTATTCAAGAAATTAGTGTTGTGTAGAACAAACACAACCGATGTAGACATAGTGTGATTCTTCAGTGTGATCTAATCAAGCTAATGAGTAGCCACTCTAGTAGATCATCTTTATGTTGCTCTCTAAACATTGCAACTAAAATCCCTTAATAGGGTGTACTTTAACAGGTCCCATTGTAAAAATCCCTTAACCGGGTGTCATCTTAATTGATGATCTTAAGACCTTTTGATAAGGCTACCTTTAACAGGGTAAAGGCACTAACCTGCCTTAGTCAAAATCCATTAATCAGGTGGCACCTAACAGTGTCTTTGTCATCTCCTAACAGGGATGGCTCTTCACCGGGCATACTCCACAAGGGTACAGATTTTGTGAGTTACTAATCACACCATGGTTTTCTCCCATTTGGGTTTCCATGAGATAAATCTTGGTGTCACCATGTTTCTTTTCATGCATGGTTATTCTTTTGCAATAGTTATTTATATTAATGAATATTAAGTTAGTGATAACTTAAGTTAAAATTTTAATTGAGCAAAACTCGTAAAGTGTTGATTCACCCCTCCCCTCTTAGCACTGGGTGAGACTAACACATCTAGAATATGAACTAGAGTATTGTGGCCCAATAAGAACGAGATAGATGTATCCTATAGAATGATATATGAAGGTTTTGAAAAAAATTGTCCATACTAGGGCAAAACCAAAAGGAAGCATGTCTAAGGGATATTCAATGCAAGAGGTCATGGGATTTTGTACAGAATATATGAAGGATTTAAAATTTGTCAATCGATGTGTATGGGATGATGATTAAGATGATAGAGTTGCAGGTGAAGTATTAGAAGGCAATGGATGTCGCTTCAAGCTATCATATCAAGAAAGAAGTGCAATACATTCCTTTATTCTTCAAAACACATCTTCATTCAATAAGTGGCATAGGTAAAAAAGAAATTACACAATAATTTATTTACTCAATTTCATTTACACATTTATATTATTAATCTTACTATTTGTACGTCATTATTTTATGTAAAAAATATGAAGAAGAGAATCAAACTTGGATGCAACATCGACCTCAAAAGAGCAACTATCATGATTTGATTGGAGGTGATTCTTTTCCAAAATTTGAAGAATGGATTGCTAATGCAATCAATAATGCAAAAGAAGGAGGCCACGATATAACAATAGAGGAAAGTAAACTTTCACAATCTCCACATTTATGGGCTATGCATTTTAGTGGAATGTGGGCATATGGTAGTCACTTAAGAGTGGAAGAAAAAGACAAAGGAAAGACTAATTGTGATTGTGTTGTTAGTGTTGAATTTCTTCATGGAAATGAGAAGAAATTTTATGTTGGATTCATCCAAGATATTATTCAAGTGGATTTTGGAGAAAATAGTCCTATATTATTAAAATGTAAGTGGATCCGACCATCCATGGTACAATTTGATGAGCATGGATTTGTGCGTGCAAATACACGACAATTTTTATCAGAGACAGATGAGCCGTATGTTTCCCCTCTTCAAATTAACTAGTCATTTTTAATTGATGATGTAAGAATCCTAGGATGGCCTTATATCATTAAAACATAGTCTCGTTCGAAATGAAAATTCATGGAAGTTGTCGATGTAATGCCTGATGGGCAATATGCTAATTTATAAGAAACATTCGAAGAAGTTGATGAAGACAATGAGGGTCTATTTGAAGAAGAAATTAGGAGAGAGAATATATTACATTTCTCAAATGAGGACGAGGAATAAAATCAAGCAGATTCAGACAGTAGTGATCAAGATTTTGATCTCACTGGCAATGCAGATGATTATTGATGAGCCCCATTTTATGACTTTTTATTTAAGACTTTTATGTTGTTTTAAGATTATTTTATATTGTAAGGACACAAACCTTCTAACTAATACTTGTTTGAAAGCTTTAACAAAGTTGCTATATGAATATGTTAGCTTTAATCTTTGTAACCATGCCACACTGTGACTATCAGTTGTGCCTTATAAGAGTAATAACTACAAGACAAGCATTTGATGAAATGTCTTTGTAGATAGCCATTATCTTAGACTGTAATTTACTCTATATTTGTATCATGGACTACTCTGCATCTATTGGGACTGTTATATAATGACAATCTTTTATCTCTATGAATATCACGGTATGGTTTGTTACTGCCTTATACCTGCTCTAGATGATTCACTGCTCTATGTATCAAACTATGATTCACTGAGATATGCTTTGTGAAATCAAAAAGCTCATTGTTGCTTTATATTATTGTTGTCGCATTAGTCAATGAAGATCTTTGACAATAATAATCCCCCTTTGGCTTTGTTCTCATGAAGTTATTGAATTATTTATAAGCATGATGATTGTATTTCATGACAGTGATATGCTTTGGGTTTACAATATATTGGTCTTTATGATAGTTAATTCTCACTATACAAACTTATTTCCAAACTATTATTGTTTGTGGTGTGTGAAACTGAACAACATATTTGAATTCCATTTTTTGTGTGAAACAAAACAACATATCAGAACAGAACAAACTTATCTACACAAACTTATTTGCAGAATAATATTTTTTGTTTTGAGGAAAAAAAGGTATCTGAATTCCATTTCTGTTATCTCTTGTTAGATGTTCACCTCTACTAAGAGAAGCTTTTCTTAGCTGGAAATTCAGCAAATAACTAGTGGGAAGTCATATTTAATTACCAATTAGAAGTAAAATTATTAACTTTTAAAGAATGCTCTAAGATCCTCTTTTGGCATGATTGTTTTTGTGGTATGGCTGAGTGATTGTCTAAATGATGCTCTTTTTTTTTTGTAATGAGATCTGTTTAGTTTGATGAGCTAATTATACATTATTGTTTATTTGGATATCAGGAAATGAGGAAAAAGAATTTAAGGCACAAATTAGATGATACTGATCATATTTCTAAAGTTCCAATCATAGATTATGAGCACTCTCGTGAAGAACGTGTGGCCAAAAATAGTGATTTTTTATTGCATCTAGGTTTGACAAATAGACAAGTTGTAAATCCACTAAGTAGTATATTATTTGTTTAATACGGTTTAATGAAATTTTATAGGCAAGAGTTTTATGTACATAAGTCATGATATGATATATTTTTTTGTTTTTCAGCAGAGAAAAGCAATGCAGAGAAAAAACAAAAAGAAAGTAATGATACAATGCGGCCAACTCGTAGAAGCCAACGTTTTTGTGACTCAATAAATGTACTTGGTGAAAACTATAGTTGTGGTGATGTGCAATCTCACAAAGCACATTGTGATGTGCAACCTGATATACCACATGATGATGTGCAGCCTAATATACCACATAGTGATCTCTTAACACAAAGTCTAAGAGAAATTATTGAAAAACAACAGAGCAAAGGAACAATGAATTTGTAGATGATTTATTCAAGTTTAAAGGATGTGTTTGAAGTGAAATCTGCAGAGACCATTATTGATCTATCTACTCATGCCACACATAATGTGGTAGAGGAGCATGAAGTTTCAGTGGCTTAGAGTGAAGCTATTGCATCTGCAACTTTTGATGGAAGTATTGGATCAACTAGAAATATTGGTAGTGGTTTAACAAAAGATGTAGCTGCTTTTGTTAAAAGAAAGAGATTGAGTCAAGATTTATATAAATCCATAGAGAAGAATGCAAAAGAAAGAAAATTAGAAGGGAAGAAGGTGCTCTTGGTTGAGGTGTCAAGAGATGGTGAACCCATTGGGAAAAATGTTGCAAGGTGGGCCACTGAGTTGGGCGTAAGATGTAGGGCCCATTTGGATATATGTAAATCAAATTTTGCAGACCAAAATCCACAAAGTGTGGAAAATGTTATTCAAAAAATGGAAAACGCCTTTGACACTATTGGTGGACAAATCTCAAGAAAATATTATAAAAACAAGATGAGGCTTTTGATGAACAATTTTAGATACAATTATAGAAAAGAAATCATGGAGGGAAAAGAGAGGTCTGACTACTCCACTCTATCTCCAAAATAGTGGGAGGAATTGAAAGAAAGCATGCGTTTTGAAGAATATTTGACAATGAGTCACAAAGGCAAGAGAGAAAGAGATAATATGAGCGTTGAATATATGTCATTTGGCCGAGGCGGGTTGCAAGCCAAAATTGACAAATTAAGAGTAAGTGTATGGCTTTTTGGTTTAATCTACATTGTGTTATTTAATTAATTTTTTTTGGATTGACTATATGTTAAAAATTGTATTTTAGGTGGAAAATAGTAATAGAGAAGCAGGTGGTATGAAGTGCAAATCTAGTTCATCCACAAAGATTTCACATCCATCTGTTGAACACCCACTAAGAGCCTCACAAAATCATGTCAACTCAAATGAAGGGTTACAAGATATAATGAGTTGCTTACACAGTCTCACTGAGAAAGTTTTGTAGTTGGCTGCCTCTGTTAAGCCTATAATTTCTGCATGGAATGACCATGATTCCATGGATTTAGATCACGTAAGAGTCTATCCCTCAATATTTTGATTCTCACCTATATCATCTTAATATTGTATTTTGAATATGTATGCAAATGTATTTTGATCATATATAGAACAGTGAATCTATGAAATTTTTCCTTTTGTTGACTATTTTTTAAATGAATTACTCCTCATATGGATAATTTTTTAAACTACATGCAGAGAAATTTTATCAAAGAAACAAAAAAACAAAAATACCTTGGTGCCAATAGAACTGCCGATATTGATAGTGATGATGATGAATTGAAGTAGTATGTGAATGATATTCATAGTAGTATATGTGCTCAATTTGAGGTCAGTGCTATGAAACCTTTACTTTTCTTTTGTCTTTTAGTACTTGTTTTTTCTTTTGTGCCAACATACTTCTAATGATCAAATTAAAGATAAAATTCATTGTAATCTCCCTACTTTGAAATATAATTTAATAATAAATAATAATAATTTATATTCATAATACATAAGAAATTAGTATTCTTATAGTCTAAACCATGTTATTACTGCCAGTACTTAAGAAGATGGGAATGAAATGTTCCAAAGAGGGGAAGTCTAAATCCAAGCAATAGGTTAAGTCCCAAGAGAGGGTGGGGTTCAATGACCCATAAGCCTTGAGGGCATAGACCCAAGATAGGTAAGGGGTTGGATCTATAAAATTTGAGGTAACCTATTGTATTTGGTCTCTAAGCGCTTTGGTCTAAAGTAGTAATAGAGGTTGGTACATTGAATTAAGAATTAGGGATTAGGGATGAAAGAATTAATTATCTAGTATGATGATAATTCATTATTTAATGATTGATAAATAATTTGAACTATGACAACATCGAATAGGGAACATTACAAAATCTTCGGCCCTTATGCACAACAGAAGTTTGCAACTCAATTCTAGAGCATGATGATTGGGAAATTAATTGACATATTGTATTTAATTTTGATCATTTGACATATAAAAAAGATAATCTATATGAACCATTTAATAAACAATAATTTTTAATACTTTTTTTTACTATTAGATAAGCTTCCATACATGAGTTTGATCACATATAACTGATCTGTGCAATACAAATAAGGTTTTTCTGATTATTTTTACTGGTATTTGTGGTTAAATAGGCCCAAAGCAAGCAACTGCCATTTGCATATTCAAGTGGCACGATTAGAAGTCAACAATTAGAAACAACACCATTATTTGTATACTTTAAAGGAATAATTAGACACAACAATTAATCATCATCCCCATAAGAGACAGAGAGAAGACTGATAACATAAGTTTATAGTTGTATCAAGGACAACATAACAATATTTTCATAATATTAACCAGAACATTGTCATTCCATAACCCCCACATTTATTTCAGACATAGCAAAGATATTATATGTTATCATTTTGATAGGGATCATACATTATGAGTTCCGAGTATCACTTTCATCGTAACCCAATAATGGTTGCAGATCATATATCACTTCAGATATCAATTATACCAATTAGAGGGATAAATATATTGATATAGCAGATTATAACCATCATTCGTAGTGTAGCTGATAACTACTATTGTATATATCAGTTCTCATGATGGTTTTGAGTTGATTACTTTAAAAAAGAAGTCATCTGTGATTAAATAATTCCTTATTATTAGAAATTCATAAGAAGGGACATTATATTCACCAACATTCCACACCAAGAAATTCAAGCAACCTTATCTAATATAGATAATATCACAAGGAATTGATACCCATGACAATATGTTCTACAACTGTCACAAAAGAAAGCAAAGTCTATTGTATTACATTAACAAAGTCTTGATAAATTCTTGCAGAGATCTAAAACTATCTGATGATGACTAGTATTACAAAACCTTCTCATATATATGAGAATCATGAGTCTTTTGAAATGAAGGGGTGCACCCCTTTTGAACTAAATAGCTATCACTTGTTAAACTTAGACATAAAAAAATTAAGTATGCCAATATGATTGATATAATCATCATCTTGGTAACACTAGAAGTTTGAGGTCCATTTCTTCATTGCGCTCTCCATGGTATAGGATCTCTCTATCATCCGGATCACATATGGAGCTAGATCCCCATCCTCATCGACTCGTCCTCTGGCTCTTCTCATGAAACATGTCAATTGAAGTTTCCAATCTCCCAATGACATGAGTTCTCCATCACGGAACATGGCTAGCAATTGGATCGATTGTTCATTCTCCAAGAATTGAATGGAATTTTTCAACTTGTCCCTGAATTCATTGTGTGCCTTTAGCAGGGTATCTACTTCATTCTTATCCTCTAGAGTCATGGATTCATGAGTGGTCATGATCTCTTGGATCCATTCATGCAACCTCATATGCTTTATGTATTCTTTGATAGTACAAGTGTGCATCTTCTAGAAGTCTTCAAAATACTTTAGCATAAACTTAAAATGAGCATCAACTATGTCATCAACAAGCTTGACAATGTGATCCTGTGTAGCTTTGAGTAATCTATTCCCCTTCTCTCTCTTATACCTCCAATATGAAGCATCCTGGATTGTTTCAAGTATATCTTTATCAATTTTATAAGTAGCAAGTCCAACCTCTATAATCCTTGGGGTCGATTCCAACTATAATGCTTTATCCTGCCAATATTGTTTCTCTTCCTATGCTTTCTCATAAAGGCCTTTGATAGTTTGGTTTTCCCTCACCAAGAACTCAACTTGTTCTTTGTCTATCTTTGCAACATTGAGGTTTAACTAGGCAGTGATCCCAGGGTCTATTTTTCCAACTTGATGGATCATGAGGTGGCCAAATGCTTCATTTGTGTCTATTGGCAGGGGTCTCTTGTCTCTTGGATATAGAGCCCATAGAAACAAGGCCTTCTGCTCTAGATCATACCCTGAACCTACAAAGATCCTATCAACCTCCTTTGATAACAATTTCTTGTCATTGTGTTGCTTTCTCTTGAAGTTGTCAAACATAATAGCAGTTTTCATTTCCCACCCAAGGTAAATTATCACACTAGCATCCTTGAGGAGTTGTCTTCCTCTTTCAAGGGCCATTTCTCTTTTCTCAGCATTGATTTCCTCGTACAACATTCATAGAGTGTTCCTCTATCAAAGAAGGTTTCAAATTTGGGAGTGTTAACAAACTCCTGATTTGAAACAAATTCCTCATGCTCGAGGATTCTAACATCATCATTTTCCATCTCGTAGGGCTGTCCTGTTGCTAGATCCATGTGGTGATCAAGTCCAAACCCAGCGGATGGCACATCTTCTTCTATGTTAACAAATTTAGTAGTAGATTTAGGGGATAAGTGGGCAATGGGAGTAGTATCCATAGGATATTTAATCCTTTCTCTAAAGACATACAATGACACTGCATTATCTAGAATCTCCAATTCATGAGATATTGGTTTGTTCTCTTTGGCCACAAGGTCATTAATTCCTTCCAATATTTCTTTGTTGATCTTGTCCCTCCTCAATTTCCATTCATATGCTTTAGCTACCTTATCGTGCGTCGACCTCTTCTTGATTGCTTCATCCCTTTCCACATTCCTGATGAAGTCATCAATCATTAATGGCACATGTTCTATGGATTTCAATCTCTGTGACATTATAGCCCCCCACATATATCCTTCTGGATCAAAGTTGGGCCTGGGGTCTCCTTTCACAAGGTGGAAATATTCTAACTTATTTTGCAGTAAACCATAACTTTTAGAACTCTTAACAAGAAAATCAAAAAAGGACAACAAACCAAGCACAATTGACTGCTTCCCATGATCTGTAAGATTTTTGGCACTGGCTATAGACAATTACCTAATGATTTTCAAATAAGAAACTATGTTCGAGATAGTCATAGGCAATAAGTAAGGTTCTCCCTCGAACCCATACACCCTAATCTGTGTGTAATCCATGAAACAATACCAATCCCCCCAGTTATGGGTAATGTGGCTTTCTTCATCAAAATCTTTAGGTCGAAGGAATTTCTTAACTCAAGAGGAAAGTGAAAAATCACATGGATGTCCAAGCAATTTGTCTAACGGTTTCACAAAATGTTCTTCAAATTGCATGTACTGGTTGTTAATGTATCTCTGGTCCCAGGTTGATAACCATAATTGCACTAGCTTGTAGATTCCTTCTCTATCATACTCCCTAATGGACAAACCTTGAGTCCACAGCCCTATATCTTGACCAATGTATAATAACATATGCATAAGGTGAGAGTAGTATCTGAAATTCACATTAACCTTGTCTCCATTTAATTTTTCTAAAACATGGTTGATGGCACGAGCTAAGTAAGAAGCATAATCAAAGGTCCTTGGGTCCTTTGATTGGATGTTGACACAAATCACTATAGTAGTAATGTGCATTAATGGGGAGGCTTCCATGCCCAACACTTGTGCAACACAATAATAAGTGAACTTAAAGTAGGGAGAAAACAAGTTAACATCAAATGAGGCTTTGTCAGTATCTGCAAACAAAGTCACAACTCCTTCGGTCTTTGGTCTATGTGGTGGGAGTCTCCATCATTTATATGTTCTATCCATGTTTAAATACTCATCCACCAACTTTTTGGTATCAACATCATCCTCATGTCCTCATTCCAAACCAAAAAATTGCTCAATGTACTCTTTATTAATCGGCAACAAGCGGTTCCCTTTATAATCGTAGATGGTTTGCATTTGTGGGTCATACCTATCTACCAATGCTATTATCAGCTCTTGATTCACAAAGATGTTGGGAACGACAAGTCTCCCTAGATTCAACTTCCAAATATTCCACACTGGTTCTACTGCAAACCTTATAGCATATCTGAAAATGAACAATTCATTCCCTTGAACCTCTATCCAAATGTCCCCTACGTTTTCAAATCTATCTTCCAATCCCTCATCATCATTCTTAATCTTTCTAGATTGGTCACTTGAGAGAGGGAATTGGTCTATTAGGTCCTATTCTAAAGGTCAGCCTTCCTTTTTTGTCATTTTGGCTTTTCTTCTTTGGTTTCAGGAGGGCGAGGCTCTTTGTTCTTCTTTGTTTTATCTTTCCTAGATGATGAAGCTTCCATATTTATGTTCAATTCAAAAGAAGACAAGAAAAAATGAGAAGCACTTACAATTTTTACTTCTTTTCGTGAAGAATTTTGTGACCCCTATTGCACCAGTTCCTTCTTTCCTTGACGAATTTATCCACCTAAACAATTCTGGTATCCAAGTAGTTTGATTACTTCTGGTACTACAATGATCATTAAGAAATGCATTTTGAATTTATGATGATGTGACTCATTTGGATTCGTGTAATATTTCCTGATGGATTGATTGTTCTTTTTTGCTGATTTCTGCCTTTCGATGCATGAGTGTGCCACATTTCCTGAAGGAAACTCTTATTTTGATGACTTTCTTTTCATGTTCTTCAATGCCCTAGTTTCATCAATGCCCATCTTCGGTATAGACCCAACACTATTTATTTTGTTTCGATGAAACTCTCTCTTCACTCAAGTGTTTTCACCTTTTATCGATATGCAATTTTTATCGACAACCATATTTCGATGAGTTATCCATTGAATTCATCGATATTGGATTTTCGATGAAAGGTCCCATTTCACCATGCACTCTAATGCTTTACTCGATAGCTTGTTTTCATCAAAACCCCTTTTACTTCGATGAGATCTCATTCCATTTCATCGATTTGTGACTCCAGCCAGAGGGCCTCACTTCATATCCACATCGATGAGTCTTGTGCTTCGGCGGATGCTTTTGGGATTTCACTAACATGTCCTTTTCATCGTTGAGACCATCTCTATGAGACTGTGCCCATTTTCATCAAACTAGATACTTCGATGGAACTTGGTCTTTCCATAGATACTTTGAGGGTCAAGTTGATGTGATTGTCTCGCTTTCTTTTCGTTTCAATGGAACATACTATTTTGATAAGTTGTTCTATGATTGTTATTTTATCGACGAGTTCCTTTTACTGAAATTTGGCATTCCATCACAATACATGTTTTGATGAAACTTTGCCCTTCGCCAAGAGTTCATTCTATTCTTCTGACATCATCCTTTCATTGCTTCAGCAAGACTGTTGTTATTTTCATCGATGTTGGGTTTTTGATAAAAATTTAGTGTCGCTAGGTGCCTTTTTTATTTCCTTGACATTTCTTTTTCACCGAAAGGCTTTACTGGTTACATTTTAATGCCTCTCAGGTTACCCAAATGAGGGTTTTGACAACCTTCCACTAAAATGTGAATATATCAGCCAATACTTAATGGAATCAGGTGGTTCAAAAGCCAAAATGAAGTGGATTCACACCTTCATCCAATCCAATAGGTTTCAAAACCTAGCACTAAGTCTATGACATGAAATAATATCTATAATCAGCCTATTATGCAGAATAATATAAGAAAATGTATGCAGAAATCTACTTTTACTGACATTACAATATTTCTTATAATTGTATGACTATTACAGTGAATTCATAACTTTGGTCTCCTAGATGTCTTTTTTTCAGTTGTAGAATCATTGTAATTTTTTTGAATTTTTTTTTTTTGTAGTTATTTTAACACACGTCCTATTAAATTAATGGTTGTTTTCTTATGAAAATAAGGGTAATCATTACATATGTATTAATATAACGTGTTATTTTTTCTTTTTGTAGAAATGTACTGATAAATTCAATGAAGGTGATAAAGTTAGGTTGTTGGATCCATTTGATAGTGTTGTTGTTGGCATTGGGAGGATTCACTCCCTATCTATTCTACATGGAGTAAACTTAAAAGGAACAGACGATGCAAATGTGAACATTTTAACGGTCACAAGTAACATACCTCTTCCTTATGAAGACAACATAGATGGATCCGTCCGTCTGAAAGAGAAAGAGGGAACCTTCACAAGGTGGCCATTAAAATATTTGTAGAAAATGATATAGTTGAATATGTTTATCACGTTTCTTATTGTTTTATGCAGTACTTTGAATATTTTGAAAGAGTTGGAAACTCTTAGACAACTTTGACATTTTTTATTATATTTACATATATACCCTTAGACAAATTTGACATCTTATAACTTGATTTATATATACATATTTGCATTATATTTTTTTATTGCAGATTACTTTGTTTGTCATGATGTTCAATCAATCTTTTAATTCTAACATGTAGCTTGTTCATATATGTAATATTTTTATTTTCTTTTATGATCTAGTTCAAGTTTAATGTTATATTATTTTTGTATTATAAAATGATTCAATATACTACCAATAAATAAAATTGATTAAATATACTATCAATGGATGTAAATATATGAATAAAATAATGACCATGATGACTAAATAAATGACCATTTAACAACAATAAATGATTAAATTAATGACTCAATATATAACTAAATTAATGACTAAATATATGACTAAATAAATCACTAATATGACTAAATAAATGACCAGAGAACAAAAATCAATGACTAAATTAATAATTAAATATATGACTAAATTAGTGACTAAATATATGACTCAATTAGTGACTATGATGACTAAATAGATGACCATATAACAACAATCAATGACTAAATTAATGATTAAATATATTACTAAATTAGTGATTAAATATATGACTAGATTAGTGACTAAATATATGACTAAATCAATGACCAAATCAATGACCAAATCAATGACCAAATCGATGACCAAATTGATCAATCAAAATAACTAGTGGTCACATGACCAAATTGATTTATGACTGGCAATAAACTACCAGTGGTAACGTGATCAAATTTAGTCATTTATCTACAATTTTTGGTAGTTTCTTTAGTCATATATTGTTGTTTTTGTACTAGTGAATTGAGCCTTAATTCAAACATATGATGTTAGAAACATTCAAGTCAAAAACTGTTCAGTTGAGTGTTGTTTTTCATCTTTTGAAAAATGGTCGTCCTATGTCAGACTACCCTGAATTTGCTATTTTATTAAGATTTTTGAATGTTCCTAGATTTCCTCAAATGCATTGGTCAAACAATAGTGGATGGGAATGGGAAAGTTGTCTTGCTGATGTGGAAAATGATTATTTAAAGGAAAATATTAAACAGTCAAACTTTATTGCATTATCTTTAGATGAAGTTACAACAATAGATAATACTTCTTGGATATGTATGCATGTGTATACCATAATAAAACATGTCCGCCAATCTCATTTACTCTGTGCTATTAAAATAAAGGATCATTCCACAATGCAAAATATATTTGAGTTAGTTAAGAAATCTTTAAAATAGTTTTATGGTATGCATGACTTATCAATTGCCTAAAAGTTGGTATGTGTAGGAGTTGATGGAGCTGCAGTGTTTCAAGGTTATAGGAATGGTCTTTTCACAAAGCTACAAACATCTATTTCACCATACATGATTGTCATTCACTACTTGGCCCACATACAAAATTTAGCTTTTAGAGTTGTGAGAAAATTTAATTCAGTAGCTAGAGTTGAAAATCTGGTTTGCGAGCTATACTCATTATTTTGTCTAAGTCCCAAACAATTTGTCGATGGAACAAGCTTCTTAAGGATGTTGGTACTAGATGGATCTCCTTGCGAGGACCAATAGAAAGAGTTTTCTCTGAATATAAATCCTTGATTGGACTAAAGTACAAACAACAAGGGTTAGTAGAGAAAGCTTCCGAGAATTTACATAGGTTAAGTGATGTAGAGACACTCTTAACATTGGCTCATATTCTCCCCCTTTAGAATGAAATGAGAAAGCTTTGAAAGTATCTTGATAAAGAACTCTGCATACTCAAGAATATACTAGTCTGTATAGAAGGTTAATAATTACCCTTGATAATATGTATCTATCACAAGAGCCTTTTATAAAGGAAGAGTTTGCGAGCTGGCATCTGATGATAGATCTAGAAAATCCTGATAATTTTTTTAATTTTAACACTAGTGGAGAGTTATGTATACACGTATGTGTATATTAGATACCAATGCACCCGTATGCCACTAGTAGATGGAAAGGAAATAGAAATAGAAGGAATTTTAGATAAACATAAGCTTTCACACCAATCATCTAAATATTTAACAACAATGATGGATTAGGCTAAGACATTGGAAAGTCCCCACCAACCGGGATCAATAACAATTCTTTAGCAAAAAATAACGCAGAGCTTAGTATTGTCTAATACACTATCAGAATTCATCAAGCTTGTTGATTTATGTCAAACCATTATATTGGGATCTATTAAGGATGAGAGAGATTTCGGTGCATTAAGGTACTTGAAATCAAAGACAAGAAACAAACTAGACAAGAATTTAGAAAATTGTTTGAGGGTGTATACAAGTAAGTATGATGTTGAGAGTTTTCCTTATGAAAAGGTGCTAACAATCTAGGATTCCATTTGTGAGAGGAGAAGGTTGTGCAACACTTCAAAGGCTGGTAGTGGTCATGTTTCTGATGGAGAAATTGATGGTGGCAGATCAAATGATAGTGATGGTTTTATTTTAAGCAGAGGTACATAGACACAACAAGATGATTTATAGGATGTAGAAGAAACTACAGGATAGGAGGAGTCAGTTTCTGATTGGCATTTTAAATTGGCTGGCATTAACAATTGACAAAATAATATTTTGTAGGTATTTATAGTTTTTACTTCAATTCATATTGAATCCCATGGGCTATTGAAAAATGCAAACTGTAATTGTCTAATTGATTATATTTTATACGTTTTTACTATATAAATGAATGTTGACATGCAATTGCAATTTTTAAAATTTCCATGATTCTTTGCATAATTTAAATTGTAAAAGTTGTCTTCAAATTTCATTAATGTAATATAATTTTTCAATTTGTGTGATACTGATGTGCATCATGTATACATTCATCTTTCCCCTAAATTACACTAATTTCCTAATATCATTGAACATAATGAAGACTGGTAGAACCTTTGTAAAGACCAGTTTTACCTGAGCAACATAGACATCCCGCTACCCCATGAGACATAACTACATGATGAAGGGACCATGTGGGGTATGATTTCTTACTTGCTACTGTGTATCCCGCTACCCCATGACACTTTCTTAAGTGCCAAATGAACTTTGCGAGGTGACAAGGAAGACATAAAACATAAGCCCCTGATATCTCGCAACACCTATTAACCGCCTAAAAAGACCTTCTGAGGGAAACATAAAGGCCATCACTTAAGTTAATATTTTCTACATGTGGTCTATATGTTGAGGGTTTACTATGGCTAATGAGGTAGATTAATATTACAATTTTTTTCAATTAATAGGCTTTAATTTTTTTATATTTTTATCATGCTAATAATATCATCTATCGCAAGGTTTCTATATTGCAACTTTATAATTATGAAAGCTCATTTATTAGTCCAAGTGTGCATTGTCATCCTTGGTGGGGTCCATACACCACATCTACAGGAACTAAGACAAATGTCATCTTTCTCTTGTATCGCAAGAGCCCTAGCAATGAAATATAATTGGTTGAGTCGTGAGCATTGGATGTCCTTTCTCACATGGGACTATCGATTAGGTCCAATTTCAGGCATAAGTTCTGACAAAACAAAATTTATACAAAGTGTAGTTGGAATCGAGGCATGTGTCAAGGTGGACCCCAGCTTGGAGTAAGGATTTTTAAAGTTCATTACAAACATTATTTTTTTAATTTTAATTTCCATCGGATCTAATTACTTTAGTCTATTGAATATTCATATGGTGGGTCATAATACAATTTGTTTATTACTATGCTTTTTTAAAAATATTTTTATCATCTACATCAAGGTTTTTATATCGTAACTTTATAATTATGAAATCTCATTTATTAGTCCAAGTGTGCATCATCATTCTCGGTGGGGCCCATATGCCACATTTGCAGGAATTTAGACAACTGTCATCTTTCTATTGTATCATGAGAGCCTTAGTGATGAATTATAATTGGTTGAGTTGTGAGCTGTGGATGTCCATTCACATGTGGGACCAGCCTTTAGCTCCATTTCTGGGCCTAAGATCTGACAAAACAAAATTCGTACAAAGCATAACCAAAATTGAGACATGTGTCAAGGTGGACCCCAAATCAAAGAAGATTTTTAAAATTCATTAAAATCATTATTTTTTAATTTTCATTTCTACCAGATCACATTTCTTTAGTCTATCTCATATTCATATGGTGGGTCATATTAACAATATGCAATCATGTGAAATATTGTTGATGAAGATCAAATGGTCCAATTTCAAATCTACGAACAATGACTTAGTTGTAGGTTGTTCCTTCGCATGTTAATGGTCATCTACATTGATATTACTAATCGGAAAGATAAGAACTAAGAAGAGTGAGTGTACATGGTAATTGCAACAATGTGACCAATTTTAGATTTATAGGTAACCCATGATTGCAAGGGTTTGATTTTGCGTAGTGTTTGTTTGTTTCTGGCTACTAACGGGTCTTCTCAGTTTTCTATGGCTTAGTTGTTGAAATTGTGTAGTCTAAAGGCTAAAGATTCATTAGATTGTATAAAGAAATTTTGATTATTCAATTTCCTCGGGAAGCCTAGTTTCTACATTTTCTTAAAACCTTATTTTTATAAAGATGGGCTGAAATTCAAAAAGAGCTAATAATAAGAGGGCACTAGATGAAGATATTATTGCTCAATTGCTCGGATCTTCAAAACGAAGAAAGCATACCCAAGGTACTGTAATACCCTAAAATTGGTCATCTAAACCATGGGCCCCTAATCTCAACAACATCACCAAGGTCCTAACCAAAGGCAATTAAATCAATCTTGAGCACATTATTAATTCTTTAATCATCAAATATCACATGGCAAATCAACTACTCAATATTAATTAAATATTTATTTAATTAATCAAATCATTTCCAATAATATCATTTTGATCAATTATCCCATTTTAATTTATTAAATATCCTTGCATATTTAATTAATTAATAAATTTGCCATTCAATCATGCAAAAAAGATTAATTTATTACAAAGAGTTGAATTGAAAATAAAACAAAAAGAATTGAATTGACAGAGAAATCAAACTTGAGATATTATTTCTTTTTCTAAATTTAGAACTTGAAATGAGAAAAGCAATTTAATTGAATTATGGAATTATTCTCTAAAATTAGAACTCAAAGCTTTTCAGAAAAAGAAGTTCAGTTGCATTGAAAAGACCTTTTTCTTGAATAAATTAAAGAATTATCTATTTTCATCATATATGCATGGAATTAATTTATTATTATTTTCCAATGCAACTTGGACTTCTAATTTGAATGCATTTCAATTAAACTATAATTGGAATCTATCTCAAGGTTAACTGAACATGATTTCTCAATTATTTTCAATTAATCCTAAATTGAGCTTTTTCATCATTTCTCTTGTGATTCTCTATAAATTCAGTCTTCGGCTCTCATTCCAATTCACCCCAGAGATTTTTGAGAGCACGCTGGGAGATTATTATCACGCTAATTTCGCTCTGGAGTCATTGAAGATTATTGTGCTTTTTAGATTATTTGCATCCATTTTACATCCATTATTGCTTGCATCCATTGTTGCTTGAAATTGATTATTTGCTTGAATTATTCATCCATCTTGCATCCATATAGCTTAATATCATATAGATTAAATCCTTCATCTTGGTGTAGTCTAGTCACTGGTATTGCTTATAAAAATTTGAGAGCAATCTTATACTCGCATCTTTTAGAAGGAAATTGGTCGCTTTGTTATGGTTTATTATTTATTGATTATTGATTACTAACCATGCATATAATGACTTAATTGAAGTGTTGTGCTTGCAGCTATAGGTTCACTTTTTCACACACACATCTTTGGCGCCCACTGTGTGGCCCGAAGACTACATTTTTTTGGCCTCCAAGACTGACCACTTTTTTTTTTGTTATTTTTCAGATTTCAGATTTTTCAATTTTTTTTCGTCTGTACATCTCGTACGACAATTTTTACAGGCTGAAATGACAAACTGCAGGTGTTGCACGAATTACAAATATCCTATCGTACGAGTAAAAATCCTCTATCGTATGAGCAGACATCATTAGCAATCTTATTTCACACAATACTGCATCCTGTCTCGTACGAGTCAAGTGTCTGTCATACGATTCTGTATTTTTTGGTAAAAGAGGAAAATTTCATAATTTTCTCATTTTTGATTGATTATTCTGACGACTGATCTTGACTGTTTATCTATCTATCTCAGAATTTTTCACAACCTAATCAGTTTTTTGTAGAACACTTGTCGAAGAATATGCTTGTCGCATAAAGACAATATGACTGCTGATTCGTTGTCTTTGCAGGTTGCCTAAGGAAAATCGACCAAACAACATGTATTCTTTAAATTCATTTTTAGGAACCTAACCTACTATTTGGTTAAAGAACAAATTTGTCTTTTGTGCTTTTAGAAGATTCTGAGAGGTAGGAGAGTATGCTCTTGTCTTTTTCTAGACAATCAGAAATCCAGACCCTTGAAGCTTTTTCTTTGTTTGAGATTTGTACATCTTTAGCAGGCCTGCCCTCCCGAGGGGCTGAAAAACTCTTAAAGCCGTTATGGCTGGTTTGAGGGGGACGACCTAAGTGGGAATGACTAGACACCAAGTACTCCAACCCACTATAAAATAAACATGATTTGATGAAAATCAAGTTAATGGCAGTGCTCGGGAATAGCTCTCCTTCGTACCTTCGGGTATATTAAACCTTGGTTTTCAAGGCTAGGAGACCTCTTAATTGAGTTTATACCTTGACGCACTGAATGGATCCCTGACTAAATCCAATTTAAAATTAGAAGCTACCCGGTTCACCTATGAAAGGGGGATAATCTTTGTGCAAGAGAGATAGTAACTCTCCTAAGATACTTGTCATTTCGTGCCCCCATTAGTGTTTGGAGTCGAATAATACGGCGTTGAGAATCCATTGCGTGAGACTCAGCGGTCGTATTCTGATTAGCTATTGGGTGTGTACCTGAGTCTACAAGAAAAGGTTTTCTTTCCTCACCAAATTCCTTAGGGTTTGCATGCTGTGATTGGAGTCACTATACATACTACTTGTTTTCTATGTTTTCATCCCTGAAACAAAAACTGAAATACCAAAAATTGGTGAAGACCAGAAACAACTCAGTGAGTCGAAACTTTGTTCATGTCAGAAACTAGTCAATTCTAAGTGAAAACTCTGTCCGTGTCAGAAACTAGTCCATCCTAAGTCGAAACTCTGTCTGTGTCAGAAACTAGTCAATTCTAAGTCAAAAATTTGTCCATGCCAGAAACTAGTCCATCCTAAGTCGAAACTCTGTTTGTGTCAGAAACTAGTCCATTTTAAGTCAGAAATCTATCCGTGTTAGAAACTAGTTTATCCTGGTCAAAAATCAGTCCATCTTAGAATTAGTCATACTCAGCAATCAGAAAAACTCAAAATTTCTAGGCTCTGTCCTGTGAACAGTCATACAAGTCTGATAATCCATCGTGTTGCACCAGGTCCTATCTCGTACGAGTCTACTGGTTTGTCATCCTATACCATATTATCTATCATACGAGTCTGAGTCATCTATCATCCTGCACTGTATCCTGTCTCGTACGAGACAGAATTGCCCTCAGTCTTTTGTCGTCCTGCACATGCCCATTTGTCATACAGTACGAGGTAGCAACTCATACGAAACAGAACTATTG
Source organism: Cryptomeria japonica (assembly GCF_030272615.1). Taxonomy (NCBI): domain Eukaryota; kingdom Viridiplantae; phylum Streptophyta; class Pinopsida; order Cupressales; family Cupressaceae; genus Cryptomeria; species Cryptomeria japonica. The sequence goes on from NC_081411.1 coordinate 519,790,639, forward strand.
TCGTCCTATAGCTACTAAATTATCATCTGGTCTAGAAAATACTATTGTACGAGTCTCTGGTTTTGTCAGAATAGAACAATCAAACTTGCCTAGAAACAACTTACAACAAACATAATACTGGTTATCATTTTCCTGAGCATAAACATATCAAGATAGTGTACCTCTACCATTTACGTTGCACGATTTGATCGATCACCTTTCAGCTAGTTCAATCAACTACCTATCAAATTTTAGTCACTTAGATAACATCTTATATAGGATAGATCATTCCTAAAACCAGACTGAATCTTACACTACGCTTAGAATCAACTTAGATAATGTCTTAGACAGGATAGATCGTTCCTAAAATCAGACTAAATCTCAGTTGTTTCTCCTAAACAATACTCTAAACAGAACAACTAGCTCTGAAATTGATCTTGACCTCTGCATCACAAACAACTCTAGGTCACACAAATCCATAAAGATGCCTATTCAAACCAGGAGTTCTCATAAGAAACAAGCCAAAGGCAAAGAACAAACCTTCACCTATCAAGATAATCCATTCTACGTGAAGGATCCACTCATTGACATGCCATATGGAACAAAAACGAACGTAATATTCCCAAAAATCATAATGACTCCTCATCGTCAAGTGAGATTGATGAAGATGCTGAACCTCCAGAAAAAGAAATCCTTGATTGTCAGAAAGACAAAGACTTTAGAAAAATGATGAAAACTATCATGACCCGAGAGAAGGAAGACTATTTCTTAGAACTAGCAAAACAAGGTATCAAACTTCCTATTGGATATGATGTTCAGACACTTGTTACTAAAAAGGAAGACTCACCTATACTCATGGTACACAAACAATTACTAGCTTTGCAAATGGAGGTCACAGAACTGAAGAATAAGGACAAGTCCCCAAAACAATTTTCTCTGGAAACAATATGTCCCTTTCCATTTGACAAAAATCTACACATGCCTCCATTTCCTCCATGAGTGGAAATCCCAAAATTTGACAAATATGATGGTACCTCAGATCCTCAAGATCATGTTAGTGAATTTAGTGCTACTTGTATGGAATTCATGCATGATCAAACGTACCTCATGTATCTCTTCCCAAGGAGTTTAGGGGGTCAAGCAATGGAATGGTTCTCAAGTCTACCCAAAGGAATAAAAACATTTGAAGAACTAATCCAACTATTTTTTATAATAATACTCATACAACATTCAACATCCTGTGACTATGATCGATCTTTGTTATACTCAACAGAAAATAGGGGAACCTCTTCTTACTTTTCTCCAACGCTGGACAAAGATGTTCTTTAGGTGCCCATGACCTATTCTAGACTCTGAGAAAATGGATATATTTGTCAATAACTTGGTCCCCAAACTGAAATATAGCATACAAATGCAAGTACACCCATCATTTAACAAAATGGTACATAATGCCATTCGATGGAAGATGTTCTCATAAAGAAAGGAGATATCATGCCTTGGAAAGAAACATAAACAGGATCTAGCTCTAAAGAGAAGAACAAGTATTGGAAATTTGCCAAAGACAACAACAAGAATGTTGTTAATGATGGAGTAGTAGACACTGTCAAAACCAACTCAAAATCCACAATATTCAACTTGGCTAGTGGTACACAAGCACTTAAAGCTACTGAGATTGTAGTAGAGAATCTGCCAAAGAAAACAAAGGAATGGTTCAAAGAAAAGCCTTGGCTTTCCAAACCTAAGCATGATTTTACTCCTCTTGAAGAATCATATGAATCCTCTTTCAAGACTCTATTGGCAAACAACTTGATAGCACTACCAGATAACTCTAGACCATATGATCCAGATGTCAAACCAAGATGGTGGAGAGAAAATGAATACTGTGACTTCCATCGGAATAAAGATCATAACATAAACAATTGCATGAAGCTAAAACATGAGATTCAAGATCTCATAGACACTGGTAAAGTTGTTGTTGGGAATCATCCAACCAATGCTTATCTTAAAGCATTTAAAGACCCTTTGCCTACTTACAAACAAGGTGATTCCTCAAAGACCAAAGGAGGTGCCAAGGTAAATTATACTTATGCTAGCCAGGACAACGTTATCAACATGATTGAGCCTTAACACTCAGAATATTGTAATGTGATTATAGTTCAAGATAAACCAAATGAATCATGATATACAAGAGCTTTGACCTGATCTCAAAAGAAAGTTACCCTCCAAGGAGCTAGTTCTTCCAACCCGGCTCAAGAAACATCAAATCCAACAACCTTGCCAAACAAACAAAAGGAATCAACCTTGGACAATTTTAAAAGGTTAACCTCATCATCATCCTTTGGATACAATGTGGTTGAACAGTTAAAAAGGACAAATGCTCAAATTTCAATTTTTGAATTGCTACAACTCTCATCTGCTCACAAGGAAATCCTAGACAAAGCATTGCTCACTACCAACGTTCCAAAAGATTTAGACATTGATTGGTTTCAGTCTATGGTGGGTCATCTGACTTCACCTCACTATTTGACCTTCTCTAAAGAAGATGACAATTCGTTAAATCATCCACATAACTAGCCATTGCATATTGAAGCCATGATCCACAAACATAGAGTCAAATGTGTTTTGATAGATGGAGGCGCGGGGTTGAATATTTGTACTTATCATCTGCTTACACAACTAGGGTTCTCTGAAAATGTCATTGATCCAAGCAAGAAAACAACAATTAAGGCCTATGATGAGGAAGAGAGGACCTCCAAAGGTCTGGTATCATTACCAATCAGAGTGGGATCGATAGAGAGAGATGTCCTTTTCCAGGTTCTCGATATTCCATTGTCATACAATATATTACTAGGCAGGCCGTGGATTCATGAAATGAAGGCAGTACCATCAACATATCACAATGCTTAAAGTTTCCTTATAATGGAGCTGAAGTTAGTATTCCTATTGATACAAATGTCATCTATAATGCATTGACAAAAGGTGCAGATACTTTTGTGCCACATAATAGGGTAGCCTCTCCAAATGAAGATCCAGAAACATTGATGAAAGACTTAGAAAAGAGATTGAATATTACAGATACTGGCATGGATGGCTACAAGATAGAACCAGTACTATCATTAGTTTCTCTTCCTCCATCACTAAAATAGTTGGGCAAACCATCAGAGGCTATGAGAACACAAACTTCGGCTCTGAATACTATATATCATGGTCTCTTTATACAGTCTTCTACCTCCTTAGCGGATGAAATTGAAGAGGATGTTGTGCTTAACTGGCTCTTTAAGGAAGATAGTCCAAATGAGGAGGTATGACATTGTGAAATTTCCTCAAACCAATATGGTCGTGGTTACAAAATGATTCAGTGCATGGGGTACTTAGGTACTAGTCCTCTGGGCAAACAAAAAGAAGGTATTACTGAACCAATTCAGCTACAAACCAAATCCACACATGATAAGGCTAGATTGGGATACAATTCGAAAAATACATCAGAACAAAAACTTGTTTCTAAGTCTAAGTGCTTGAAAAAGATATCGCCTTTAACATTACATGAAGTAGACACTAAACAAACAAAAGTAGAGTGTAGAAAAGACAAAGAGGAATCAATAGTTAAGAAAGAAGAAATAGTCAGTGCCTAGGCTTTGATGGTATCAGCTACGATAATACAAGAAGTTGAGGTTCCTGAGGATATAAGAGATGAAGTAAGAATCCAAGAATTGTTTGCACCATTAAAAGTCCCAGTTACATATACTGGCAGGCAACAAGTAGATGATTCAGAGACTGATTCAAATGAGTATGAATGGGGTCCTGACTATCTTTCAGACACATCCACTACAGAAACTCTAGAAGAATCTAGTGGTGTCATAGATGATACTCAAGAGCTGATGCACATAAAACTAGAGAAAGAAATACAATAAATTAGACAAAAGAGGCAAGAAAATTATGAACAAGGATTGAAAGAAGGAAGAATACCAGAAAGCTTCTCATCTATGTGCCCTTATCCTAAAATAGAAAAAATCAGTTATAGCACTACACAGGAAGAGTTGGAAGCTATAGAAAAAGAATCGGTCATCAATCCAGAGGAAGCTGAATGGAGTAGATGACAACAAATCATAGAAACAATGAGATCATGTCAACAGGTGTGTCAGATACAAATGACAAATGAACCACAACATGAAGGAACTTGTAGCATTAAAGATGTTGGTATTGATACCATACATATTCTTACTAAATCACCCAAAAGAGGCTTAGAAACTTCATCCGATGACTCTGATGACTCTGATGACAGTCTTATTCATGATGATATCCACTTAGCCTCAAATTCAGAATCATTTGATACAAATAATGAAAAGTTGCCTACTAGTCTTATTGTTGTTAAACCACGATATGACATCTAGTCTGGCATAGTAAATGATGTTACAAGTATGTCTATTGGATTAGATCGATTAAATATTAACATGAACTTTAATAATCATAATCTTACTCTTCCTGGTCTCGAGACACTTACACAAGGTATCATTCTGGAACTCGACTTTTCGATCCGCAACTGTGATAACAATATCGTGAACACTCTTGAACCTATCCAAAATTTGTCCTTAGTACATCCCGAATTGATTGACAATACTTTAGAGAATAAACCCATGGATATACCTACTTTTGCTAATGAATATACATTATCATATTATCTCAATGCAGTCAAATCTATAAACTCTTCCACCAGTGAACAGAGTGAAAATATGATTGAAGCGGATATCAAGTATCTTAGTCGCAAAAACATGAAAAATAAAAATAAAAGATCTGATGGCGAAAACCATATTGTGGCGGTGTCAGAATCTAAAAAAGAGAAAATAAAGGATGTACCTAAAGGGGAAAACCTCTTTGAGGTACCTGAAGGTGAGATACTTGGTATACTTCCTAGTCATTTCTAGGAGCGGTCTTCCATATTGATCAAGCCAACTCAACTAGTGAATATCGGGAATCAAGAGACACCACAAATCATTCATGTAGCTCAATCACTATCAGCAGAAGAATTGAAGGAGTTCACTCAGCTATTCTCAGAAAAGAAAATAAACTTTTCATGGATGTACTCTGATATGCCAGGCTTGGATCCTGATCTCATTATGCACCATCTCTCAATCACACTAGGAGTAAAGCTAGTTAAACAAAAACTCTATAAGATGCACCCACATGTAGCATTATTGGTCAAAGCTGAACTAGAGAAATTGCTCAAAGTTGGATTTATCAGAGCAATAGATTATGCTGAATGGATTTCCAACATAGTGCTTGTGTCGAAGGCAGATAAATCTATTAGAGTTTGTATAGATTTTAGAAATCTCAATAAAGCATGTCCAAAAGATGACTTTCCATTGCCAAATATTGATATGATAGTAGACATGACAGCTAGGTATGAGATGTACTCACTAATGGATGAATTTTTTGGCTACAATCAGATTAAAATAGCTCTTGGAGATCAAGAAAAGATAACTTTCACCTATGCGTGGGGAACTTTTTTGCTAGAACGTTATGCCATTTGGGTTAAAGAATGTAGGGGTGACCTATCAAAGAGCAGTTATGACTATCTTTCATGAAATGATGCATAAGAATATGGAAGATTATGTTGATGACACCTCAGTGAAAACTATGAAAAGATCAACACATATTCAAGAGTTAGGTCCTATACTTGACAGAATGGAAAAATTCAAGCTCTGATTAAATCCAAAGAAGTGTGCATTTAGAGTGACATCTGGTAAACTATTTAGCTACATCATTTCAAAGAAGGGAATCGAGGTTGATCTTGAGAAGGTCCAAGCTATAATGGAAATGTCACCTCCAAATAACATCAGTCAAATGAGAAGTCTACAGGGACGTCTCCAATCCATTAGAAGATTCATTTCTCAGCTAGCAAACAAGGCTCAACCTTTTACTAAAGTATTGAGAAAAGGAATAATATACAACTGGGATCAGCAGTGTGAGCAAAATCTTCAGCAGATAAAAGAGTACCTATCTAATCCATCGATATTGATGCCACCTATTCAGGGTAAGCCACTAATCTTATATATATCAATAATTGATTCATCACTGGGGGCACTTCTGGCGCAACACGATGACAACAAAAAAGAACAAGCTATTTAATACATAAGTAGGACATTGGTGTCTTATGAAATGAGCTACAGTTTAATAGAAAAAGCATGTTTGGCATTAGTCTTTGCATCACAGAAACTGAGGCACTATATGCTAGCACATTCAGTCAAGTTCATGGTCAAAATCAATCCACTCAAGTATCTTCTTAATAAAGCAACAGTCACCAGAAGATTGGCGAAATGGGTAATGATCCTTACAGAGTTTGACATTGAATATGTGGAATGCAAAGCCATAAAAGGTGTGTATGGGAAAAAGCGAGACTAGGTTAACATGTCCTAATCCTACCTTTTGGCACACATTGCGGAATACAAAAGAGCCTAGAGGTATCACACAACTGGCTACTTATTTTTGTGGAAGAGAGAGCCACGGGCTACCTATTAGGATTTCTATTCCTTTGTTGTAATTGAAAGATAAAATGATGCAAGTTCAATCCCTAACCCCAAAGTGCAAGTATGAACTAATAACAAGATTGCAGAATTGAACTTAAACTATGGAAAGCTGTAAACACAAGGACAAGACAAGAATGCAAATGCGTACCCGGAGTTAAAATCTAAGTGAGAATGTTCGAGACGGGGGTGCGGGCGCCACTGTCCTGATTCTGTTCCTGAAACTGCACCTGAAACTGCTATTTTGCAACCTGGAAAACTGTCCGAACTGCCAAAACTTGCTGTCTGACAGGGGGACCAGGGCACCCAGCACCCCTGTCCTGGCAGGACCAGGGTGCCCCATGCCCCTATCTTGGTCTTTTTCTCTGAAACTTGGTGTATGGTTCGGTCTCTGTCTGCTTCTTTTGGATCTGCAACTTGCGGCATCGTCTGAATCCCAAAATCTGCACTTATATCTGAAAAGGTGTTTTGGGCAGCTATGTAGGGTTTTGCCTTAGTCAAACCCTCGCTTCAATGATTTCCACCTCCACGAATAGCCAAGTTGTATTGTAAAAGTAGTGTGTGTGCAGACCTTGTGTGTGTGCAAGATCTAAAATGCAAGTAAGCAAACTAGAGCAACCTAGAAAGTAAACCCTAATTGCTTGCAAATGACAATGTAAATGCTCCAAATCAAGATGCAAAGTGATCTAAAGCATGAATGCAAGTGATATAATGAGACTTATGCAAAGACATGAAAACAACATGAAATCATACCCAACCCCAAGGGAGGGGTACAAGCCAATCTTCAGTCGGTGATCCCTTATTGCTCTTCAATGCCTTTAAAGCCCTAAGTGGATGAATGAATTTGATGAATGCTTGATGGATGAATGTTGAATGTTGCTAAAGTCTTCAAAGATCTGCTCTTTCGTTGCATATGAGGTTTCTGAAAACAAAATTCCGATCCCTTCAAATGAAGAAAGAGAGCTCTTATGTATGAAACCCTAGGTCTTAATTCCAACTTTTGGCCGACCTAGAGATTGAATCTCCCGCCAATTTCTTGGGGTTAAGCTTTATTTTATGATTGGATCGTGCTCCTAAAATTTCAGAAAAAATGTCCGGGACTGTGTGCATTTCGAGCGCCACGGTCCCGACAACTTTTCACCAAATTTTTAGGGCCATCGGATATGATGATTTTAGAGCAAATCCTGAAGTTACAGGTGATTTCAAGATGTTTTGACCCGCGAAATCAAGCCCCCAAGCTCAGAATAGGGCCTAATTAGGGTTTTTGATTAAATGATGTATTGGAGGAATGAAATGAAAGGGGCACACTTTAATGAGAGGGCCCGACTTTATGATGTGGAAGATGATGAAATAAAACCTTTAGACCTAATTAATTTGATTAATTAAGTGTTAAAGGGGAAATGCAATGCAAAATGCAAACTGCACCAAGGCGGGTGCTAAACTAGGTTTGAAATTGTACTGCTTTAGCAAGTGCGTACAATTTACGATGTTACATTTAGCCCCCACTTTAGTGGTCATATGAGTACTATGTGCATATGCAAGCTAAAGTACAGGAAAGTAAACATTATTTGAAAAAGGATATATCCATAAGTTCGTCGAACGAAGCCCCCAGCGGTATCTGCAATACACAGTTAGGAACCGCACCCTACAAAACACACATTAGATCACAAAATCACCTTATGCTTAATAAGGAAAGTGATGAAATTTGTGAGTAGCTATATGCCCCCCCTGTTTTGACTTGCTTATTGGGGAGGTGAAACAGGGTAGCATGTTTACTTACAACAAATTGTGTGAGCGATTATTGATGAGAGATGTTCACTAAGAAGGCTTCATCAGAGTACATTTTGGAACATCCAAGGAGTAAGGGAATGAAAATATAATTCCTACGCAACAAATGGTTCGAAAATCGCATCTCCCAAACTCAAGTTATGATGAAATGAATGATAGAGGAAAATTAGGGTTTTGAAAGTAAAGGTAAAGGAATGAAAGTATATACCTTGAAAGTGACTATTGCTTTTGTCACTTTGTTGATTTCTGATTATTGTTCATTGCAGTGGAGCCCACATAGCCATCATCATGCCTTCACGATGACTAGAGTGTCCCACGAGGATTGAGATCATGCGACAGGCCATGATCGACGACGAGCCATTGGACGAGGTGAGTTGACTAAACTTTGACTTTGACTTTCTGCATTTTCGTTGACTTTGATATTCTATGATCGAATGCGGGCCCTGGAATCTGACCCTGGGTCCCACCTAGGGTGCCATGGTCCCATCAGGACGCCATGGTCCTTTCAGGGTGCCATGGTCCCTGTGGCGCGCCATGGTCCCTTCAGGGCACCATGGTCCCTGAAGGGCGCCATGGTCCCCTCAAGGCACCATGGTCCCAATCAGGACTTGGCAAGGGTTAGCTTTCAATGTTCGTCAGTTTGCATATTTGGCATAGATGATTTTGATGATTGATTACTGATTACACTGATGTTTTTGTAATGCAGGGTCTCCCATACATGAGAGAGCACACGGCGGGGCAGATTCTTCGCAGTTTGCGAGATTAGATTCCCCGACTGACTCAGGCAGAGAGAGACACATTGTCTATAGTAGGTTTGTGGTCTATGATTCTTATGCCGGCCATTCAATTCCACCCTGCGATGCTGATGGCACTCATGGAGCGATGGGATCCTGACACATGCACATTCCAGCTTCCAATAGGGGAGATGACAGTGACACTTGAGGATGTGTACCGCATACTCCGCCTACCGATCAGAGGAGCTATCGTGACATATGCGACTGATCAGTCAGCAGAGGATCATCAGAGGGAGCAGGTATACTGCATCGGGAGAGTCATGCCGAGTGAGATGAGAGGTCGCATCATGGTCAGTTGGCTCTTACATCCTACAGGAGAGGTGCCCCTCATGAGACGTCTTATGATTGCCATCATTGCACTAGCTGTCTGCCCTAACGGGCGAGGTACGCACATGCATGGGGGTCTCACATGGTGCATCAGGGCTATGGAGAGACATAGGAGAGTATACGTCTGGGGTCGGAGTATGCTTGCACATCTCTATCACGACCTTGAGGAGTATGTTTTCGGACAAGGTTGCAACTTGATGACATGCACACTTCTGCAGGTGTGGATATTTGAGCACTTTACATGCACCAGGCCTGTTGGCTATCTGATGAGTGCAGCTAGCAAGCGACCTAGGGTATTTGCTTATCCACTTACCAGCAAGTGGAGATTTGGGGATGTACTATATTGGAGAGTGATGGTTGATAGGTTGACAGCTGAGGTGACTGTATGGAGGCCATATCTGCGGATGCATAGATGGGATGGGATGGAGAGACAGCTAGCATGCTTACAGAGGAACCGCCTACTAAGAGGATGATATCCACATATCATAGTCCCATTCTATTTTGACCAAGTACGGAGGCAGTTTGGGCTAGAGCAGTGTGTTCCAGCCAATGTACCCATCTACACTCGACACTCACGAGTCCTTCCCAGACCCAGAGCAGTAGCGAGACCGATGATAGATGATATCAAGATCACAGATATAGAGGGGTCCGACCAGGATGTGTTCACTGATTATGCCGTAGATCCCAGAGCACAGCGCAGGTATCTTTCCTGGTTTGTGAGGACCTACCCAGGGCCTATCTTTCCACCAGATCACCCGACAGGCCATCCAGGTCCATGGAGACATGGAGACCAAGATGAGGATCAGGGATCCAGAGGAGGGAGAGGGTCATGAGGAGGCAGGAGGTCTTGATCCGCCCATAGGAGATCAGCCTAGTGCCGAGGAGGAGGAGGAAGTAGAGGGGGATGACACAGATAGAGATGAAGATGAGGAGGACGAGGATGCGGATGAGGATGAGGATGATGAGGAGGAGGAGGATAGAGATGATGAGGAAGAGTTAGATGCAGCTCCTCACCATTTAGGAGATGATACCATAGCCTTAGATCCTCCTGTTATTCCCCAAAAGGGGGAACACAAGGTGATACGGAGACCTGTACCTATCGCGCACAGATCATTTGAGCGTGGGGAGCCTAGTAGTTTCCAGTCACAGATGCTACCATATCACGATCCCTACTGGCATGAGGGAGATCCAGGTATAGTAGGTGTATATTTATTGATTAATGTTTTGATGATATAAAATGGTACTAACCCAAAATCTGTTCTACTGCTACAGCTAATGTGCAGGAGTGGCGTTCCTTGATCCAGCAAGCAGTGACAGATATTTCCACGACGGTGCAGATCCCTAGTTCCTCACAGGTTGCCTATAGACCTCAAGGGAATGCGGGTCGGCATGATGATTTGTTTTCCCCATTTCGAGTACAGGTAGAAATATGGAGGGAGAGAGAGCGAGCACTATCAGAGGACCTTCAGCGGGCACAGCGTGATCTAGCAGCAGCTTAGGCCGAGGCTACCTCGTATCGTGCGATCCTTATGGATAGGGATCGTAGGAGTTCCTCTCAGAGTCACTCACGATCTATATCACGCTATACACCTATGGGTCCACCAGCACGACCGGATTAGGAGGGAGCATCTAGTCGTCACTCTCCAGCCACCAGCCCTAGGGATAGGAGATGATCTTATGATGTAGGGTAGGTCACATTTTGGATGTATAGTGACCTACCTTTGTATATTGATCCACACACACACACACACACACACACACACACACACACACATATATATATATATATACATGCTTCCTTGTCTCAAACGTGTTATCTTAAATGCCTAAAACAATGTATATTTTGCTTTGATTAATGCTAACACATTTGGTAGATGTACATGTATGTCCTGAATTTAATTTCCATGTGATTGAATTCTCAATACTCCATGATTAAATTGATACATGTGTGACTTAATTAAAATATTTGATCAAGTACTACATTGATGATAGGGAAGAAATATGTGTTAAGCCTAAGAATCATATAACTAATGTGATTTAATTTGAATTTAAACACAACATGACACGATTCAACTTAACACATAAAGACATTGTATAATATGCCAACATAATGAAAAATGTAAATTTTTTGCAATTTACATAAATGAATTCAAGACAAACCATAAAGTAAAGAAACACGCTTGTCAGGAACGAAGCAATATAGATTAAACAAAACATCATTTAATTCTATTTGCTCTAACAAAGATATGCTAACATATTATCCAATTTTGAAGAAGTGAGAAAGGAAATAGATGAATGATAAGGAATGAGGAATTAAGCATAGTATCTACACAAGTGCATAGCATTTATAGGGTCTTTAAGAGGCATACTGTCTACATCTGCTATTTTGTAAGCACCTGATCCATAATCTTCAATAATAATATACGGTCCAAGCCAATTAGGACTAAATTTTCCCTTTTCTTCAGGTAAGGCATTCACATTGCGCTGATTCTCATAGAGAACTAAGTCACCTACTGAGAAGGAATGTTGAATAACCTTATCATTATAGCTTCATTGTAGAGTTTTGTGATACGCTTGAATATGCTCAAGAGCATTTATATGCTGTTCATCAAGCATCTCAAGTTGTTGAAGTCTTTGTTCTCTATAAGTGTCATCATCTACTATACCTTTGAGAGAAACTCTAAGTGATGGAATCTCTAATTCTAACGCCATAATAGCATCAGCACCATAAACAAGATTATAAGGGGTGGTTCCTATAGCAATTCGTACACTCGTTCGGTAGGCCCAAAGAGCATAGATTACCTGAGTACTCCAATCCTTACCATGCTTATTCACGGTTTTGCGAAGAATTTGTTCAATTATTTTATTGGATGATTCGGCTTGACCATTTGATTGAGGATAGTATGGTGTAGAAAATCGATGTTTGATATGATACTTCTCAAGGAATTTCTTCACGTCCTTGTTCTTAAACGATGTCCCATTATCTGAGATTATAGTGGAAGGTATCCCAAATCGAGAAATAATGTTTTCTAGAAGAAATCGACAAATCACTTCAGCAGTAGTAGAGCGAAGAGGAACAACTTCTACCCACTTTGTAAAGTAATCTGTTGCGGTTATAATGAAAGTATGTCCTTGAGATGAAGGAGGAGAGATTTTACCGATGAGATCCAACCCCCATGTAGAGAAAGGCCAAGAGGCTACCTGAGAATGAAGTTCTTGGGCAGGAGCATGAATCAGGTTATTGTGTTGTTGACATTGATGACATTTCTTAACAAATGAAAAAGAATCCTGCTGCATAGTTTGCCAATAATATCCCATACGAAGCAATCTTTGAACCAAGGATTTGCCTCCAAAATGCCCCCCATAGGCACCCGAATGCGCCTCTTCAAGAGCAATAGGGATTTCCGATTTGTTAAGACAGCGAAGGAGAAGACCATTATAACCCCTTCGGTAAAGAACATTAGAAAGAATGATATATCTACCAAACAACTTGCGAACTCTAGCCCTGGTGTTCCTATTGGAGGAATCAGGAAGGTACCATCGGTCAAGTATCTTACGATATGCAAATACCATTCATCTGAGTCTATAAAGTCGCAACATGTCACCAAGCTAGAATCATCCACAATAGCTGGTGAAATAAGGTTGTGAATAACAAATTTAAGATCAACCACGGGGTCCTCTAAAGATACAAGAGAAGCCACACATGCCATTGCATCCGCATGTCGATTAGCTTTTCGAGGAACAGGTTCCATGGTGTAAGAATCAAATTTTTGTAACAGAGAGATAGCAAGGTCTTTATATTGTGATAATTTGTCTTGTTTTGCTTGATACAGTCCTATTACTTGTTTTATAATCAGTTGAGAATCTCCAAAAATATGTATGTGTTTTATATTCAAAGCCAAGGCTGCCTTTATTCCTGCTATAAGAGCCTCATACTCAGCAATGTTATTGGTACATAAGAAATTGAGATGATAAGATAAGGGAATGGACTTCTTTGTAGGAGAAATTAGAACAACACCTGCCCCCAATCCCATACGACACTTAGAGCCATCAAAGTATAACTCCCAAGTTTCATCTTTCTCTGTACAAAGAATGAAGTCGTCAGGAAAAGACTCAGGGTTAGGGAAGGAGAAAGGTGAAGGGGCCTCAACTAAGTGATCAGTCAACACTTGCCCTTTAATTGCTCTTTGTGAAACAAATTTAAGGTCAAATTCAGTTAACATCATAACCCACTTAGCTAGGCGCCCTGATAAATCAGTTTTAGAGAAAAGATGCTTCAAAGGATCAAACTTTACCATGATGTGGACTTCTGAATTTAAAAGATAATGTCTCAATTTCTGAGTCGCAAACACCAAGGCCAAGCATTGTCTTTCTATCACAGAATATCGGGTCTCATAATCGAGTAAGGTATGACTTATATAATAAACTGGACAATCCTTACCATCTTTATCATGTTGTGCCAATAATGTTGCAAGAACATGAGAGGAAGCAGCTGTATATAAAAGAAAGGGTTTAGAAGGTTCGACAGGTCGAAGGATAGGAGGATTAGCCAAATACACCTTTAAATCTTCAAATGCTTGCTGACAATCTTCATTCCATTGAAAGGTGATATTCTTTTTGACAAGTTGAGTAAAAGGAAAAGTACGATCCGCAAGTTGAGATACAAACCTACGAATAGCTTGAATCTTTTCTTGTAAGCTTTTGAGTTGAGACACATTTCTAGGAGGTGGCATGTTGACAATAGCATCTATTTTCTTAGTATCCACCTCAATCCCACGATGCGAAACTATGAATCCTAATAGTTTTCCACTATCCACACCGAAGACACATTTTCGGGGATTCAAGCGCATGTGATATTTACGAATTCTTTCGAAGATTTGACGAAGGATCTTAATATGATCTATACGAAGAATGGATTTGGCTAAAATATCATCAACATAATCTTCTAAAATCTTATGCATGTAATCATGAAAGATAAGGGTCATCGCTCGTTGATAAGTTACGCCAGCGTTTTTAAGTCTGAAAGGCATCATTACCCAACAAAACGTACCCCAAGGAGTGGTGAAAGCAGTTTTGAATTGATCTTGAGGATTAATGAAAATTTGATTGTATCCTGAAAAACCATCCATGAAGGATAACAAAGCATGTCCTGCTGTAGAATCAACTATCATGTCAATGTTTGGGAGGGGAAAATCATCTTTCAAAGAAGCTTTATTTAAATCTTGAAAGTTAGTACACATTCTTATTTTATTATCTGATTTAGCCACAGCGACAATATTTGAAATCCATGGGGAATAATCAATAGGGCGGATAAATCCAGCCTTTAATAATTTTTCAATCTCAACCTTAACAAGCAAAGCTACCTTAGGATTCATTTTTTGAATCTTTTGTTTCACAGGCTTAGCATCGGGAACTAAGACGTAACAATCTTAGGATCTATACCAAGCATGCCAGAATATGTCCAAGCAAAGATCTCGGGGAATTCCTGCAATAAATCTCCATATTGTTTTTGTTCTTCTTCATCCAAACATTTTCCAATTCTAATAGCTTTTTCTTCATTGCAAGGATCCATCTTAACATCAATGGTGTCACTTATAAGAAGATTACTTTGTTGAGGAGTATCCTTTAACTGAGGGAATTCTTTCACAATCTCATCGTTATCAGTCTCTTTTCCAAAATAGGCTTCAGTGTTCAAACAATAAGGGAATCCCCTATTGTGATGATAACGAGGAAGAGTATCATATGCTCCTAAAAACTCAGCTAAAGCATCATCAGTAGGAAAAACATCCAAAGCACAGGCACACGAAGGATCAATATACTCAGGGTGTCTCATTGGTAGAGATGTAGAAATAACATTAACACTAATGCATGGTCTTTTAGAAGCTTTAATGTGCTTGCAAGGGTTATAACCAAGTCCAAAGGCCATATCATAAAGATTATTCTCTAGAGGAACCTTTATTCCTTGTTCGTGAGCGCCACAACCATTTCCATGATACCCATGCTTAGCTAGAATACGAAAACCACGACCATAATGATCAGCCATTTCAAAAAGAGAAGGTGGTTTTTCATAAGACAAAGAATCAAACCCTTCAGAATTAGAAGTGTGAGGAGAAGAATTTTGAGAAGCGGCCACAAAATTATTGCTCATAGGTTCAGGTAAGATTGATTGATTTTTAGCTTCTTCCTTCTTTTCAGATTTAAGCTCTCTAGAAGGAACCTTATATTCACCTACAAAGGTTGGATTGAAATCAAGAGATCCCCAATCGTCTTCTGGGAGAACCTTCTCAAGATCAAAATCCTTCTCATGTGTAGATTCAAGTCGAGAAGAATCCTCTTCAGGAGCTCCAGACTCATCCAAAGAATTTTGATCATCAAAGGGCGAGGATTCATCGATAGGTATCTTTTTTAAAGAGTCATCACTAGACGAGGAAGGCTTAGAAGAACCCCCTTTGGAAGTAGATGTTTGTAAACAAGCTTGGAAATTAGTATCACCTATCAAGGTATATGTCTTATTGTTATAAATAAATTTAACTTGTCTATGCAATGTAGAGGGGACAACTTGCATACTGTGAATCCAAGGTCTCCCTAATAACAAGTTGTATGTTAGATTTCTTGACATAACATGGATAGGAGTAGGAAAAGTAACAGGCCCCACTGTGAGGGGTAAGGTGATAATACCTAATGAAGTCTTAGCCACATTGTCAAAGCCTCGAATAGGATGAGAGTCAGGCTCAATTAGGGATGTATCCACATTCATCTTATGCAAGAGATTAATGCTACACACATTAAGACCAGAGCCATTATCTACTAGTGTTCGTCTTATAGCAGTGTCATTTATGATAACCACAATCATCAAGGGATCATATTGATGTTGAATTTCACTAGTAGGCAACTCATCTTGAGTAAACACAATATGGGCTTTAGGATTCATCACAGAGTTAACCAAAGACACTATATTACTAGATGTATTCGGTGGAGGAACATTCAAATCTTTCAAAGCATCTTGTAACATTCTGTGATGAGCAGAAGAAGTTTGAATCAAATCCCAAAGGGATATCTTAGCAGGGGTAGCTTTAAGTTGTTCTATGAGATCATATTCCTTGCCAAGAACTTGTGAAATACGCGGAGCTTGCGGAAGAGTTGGTTGAGGATTAGGAAGAGAAACCGGAGTAACAGGAGGAGGATTAGGCTGCCTATTATTTCTAGTATGATAAGTATGGGCAACCGCATGATAACTCTCTCTAGTTAATCGCTTGGCATAACTATAAGGACTTATAGGTTTTCTTCCTTGCACAGTGATGATAGGTTTATTTGGAGTAAGAAAGGAATCATGCCCTCCTTGGACAGTAAGGAGAGGTGATTTAGGAACTTGAAAGGTGGGAGAAGGACAAGCACCTTGGATTTCAAAGAGAGGCTTATTATGCTCATTCAGGTTTATCATGTTAACTAATTTAGAAGTTTTGTTCTTGTTTAGAGATTTTGATAAAGCCACAAAGTCATCAAGAGCATCATCCAACAAAGCATGATCATATCTATCAAAAGGTTTATCTTTTGATTCAAAAGGAGACATCTCTTCATAGAGGGGATTATTGAAAACAACCATGTTACTAGATTCAGTGGAAGAGTTGATAGGAATGTACCCTTGAGAGGAACCATTCGACTTATCTTTCTCATCACAACGAAATGGCATAGTAACAAGGTTTATGAGTCTTTGGTAAAATGAAGGTTTGGCATCTTTAGGATTCAAAAACTCATCTAAAGCTTCATCTAATTCATCTTGGCTATACTCATAATCAGCATAATTGCATACGTCATCATAAATATGAACATCTTGCAAATAAAAATCCGACATTTTGAAATAAAAGTTGCATAGAATTTAAACACACAACACAAAGAAACAAAGAAACACACTCTTTTTTTTTTCTTCTTTTTTTTCTTTTTCTGAAAATGGAACACACTAAATCTAGATCTAGATCTAACAAATGAAATCCAAGAGAAAGCAATAATAAGTTTCACGTCGTGTTCACCAAAATGTGTAGGGGAAAAAGCGAGACTAGGTTAACATGTCCTAATCCTACCTTTTGGCACACATTGCGGAATACGAAAGAGCCTAGAGGTATCACACAATTGGCTACTTCTTTTTGTGGAAGAGAGAGCCACAGGCTACCTATTAGGATTTCTATTCCTTTGTTGTAATTGAAAGATAAAATGATGCAAGTTCAATCCCTAACCCCAAAGTGCAAGTATGAACTAATAACAAGATTGCAGAATTGAACTTAAACTATGGAAAGCTGTAAACACAAGGACAAGACAAGAATGCAAATGCGTACCCAGAGTTAAAATCTGAGTGAGAATGTTCGGGATGGGGGTGCAGGCGCCACTGTCCTGATTCTGTTCCTGAAACTGCACCTGAAATTGCTGTTTTGCAACCTGGAAAACTGTCTGAACTGCCAAAACTTGCTGTCTGACAGGGGGACCAGGGTGCCCAGCGCCCCTGTCCTAGGGACTAGGGCGCCTAGCGCCCCTGTCCTGGTAGGACCAGGGCACCCCACGCCCCTATCCTGGTCTTTTTCTCTAAAACTTGGTGTATGGTTTGGTCTCCGTCTGCTTCTTTCAGATCTGCAACTTGCGGCGTCGTCTGAATCCCAAAATCTGCACTTATATCTGAAAAGGTGTTTTGGGTGGCTATGTAGGGTTTTGCCTTAGTCAAACCCCCACTTCAGTGATTTCCACCTCCATGAATAGCCAAGTTGTATTGTAAAAGTAGTGTGTGTGCAGACCTTGTGTGTGTGCAAGATCTAAAATGCAAGTAAGCAAACTAGAGCAACCTAGAAAGTAAACCCTAATTGCTTGTAAATGACAATGTAAATGCTCCAAATCAAGATGCAAAGTGATCTAAAGCATGAAGGCAAGTGATATAATGAGACTTATGCAAAGACATGAAAACAACATGAAATCATACCCAACCCCAAGGGAGGGGTACAAGCCAATCTTCAGTCGGTGATCCCTTATTGCTCTTCAATGCCTTTAAAGCCCTAAGTGGATGAATGAATTTGATGAATGCTTGATGGATGAATGTTGAATGTTGCTGAAGTCTTCAAAGATCTGCTCTTTCGCTGCATATGAGGTTTCTAAAAACAAAATTTTGATCCCTTCAAATGAAGAAAGAGAGCTCTTATGTATGAAACCCTAGGTCTTAATTCCAACTTTTGGCCGACCTAGAGATTGAATCTCCCACCAATTTCTTGGAGTTAAGCTTTATTTTATGATTGGATCGCGCTCCTAAAATTTCAGAAAAAATGTCCGGGACCTTGTGCACTCCGAGCGCCACGGTCCCGACAACTTTTCACCAAATTTTTAGGGCCGTCGGATATGATGATTTTAGAGTGAATCCCGAAGTTACAGCTGATTTCGAGATGTTTTGACCCCCGAAATCAAGCCCCCAAGCTCGAAATAGGGCCTAATTAGGGTTTTTGATTAAATGATGTATTGGAGGAATGAAATGAAAGGGGCACACTTTAATGAGAGGGCCCAACTTTATGATGTGGAAGATGGTGAAATAGAACCTTTATACATAATTAATTTGATTAATTAAGTGCTAAAGGGGAAATGCAATGCAAAATGCAAACTGCGCCAAGGCGGGTGCTAAACTAGGTGTGAAATTGTACTGCTTTAGCAAGTGCGTACAATTTACGACGTTACAAAAGGACAGGTAATTGGTGATCAACTTGTTGAAGCTCCACTTGAGGATACTCAACCACTACACATCGAGTTCCCAGATGAATCAATAATACATCTTACTCAACAACCCTGGAAGATATTCTTCGATGGTTCTTTTACTCAAAATGGTTCAGGTGTTGGCATATTATTTATTACTCCTCAGAAGTATTCAATCCCAAAGTCTTATAAGATTCTATTCCCTTGCACAAGCAACATTGTATAATATTAAGCTTTGGTGAATGGGATAAAACTAGCTATTGAATGGAAGGTTGCTGAATTACATATCTATGGAGATTCTTAGCAGGTCATCAATCAAATCAATGATACATATCAGACTCAAGATGAGAAATTGATGCCTTACAAGAGGATGGTGGATGATCTCAAGAAGTACTTTGCTTTTGTATCATTCCAATAGTTTCCTAGATCAGTGAATAGAACAACATATGCTATGGCCACCTTGGCATCTATACCTGAGTTACAGGAGTCCAATTTTTTCTTTGATTTCCTGGTGGAAGAGTTATATTACCCCGCTTATGATTCTCCTGAGACCCAAATAGTCTATTCTATTATTGGACATGACTCATCTCGATACAGCCACATCTAGTCCTATCTATGCGATCAAATTATCCCTGAAAACCTTACTCATAATGAGAAAATAAACCTAACTCGAAATGCTTCGCGGTATGTTATCATAGCTAATGATTTATTTAGACGAGGTTTGGATGGTACATTGCTTAGATGTCTAGAAACTGAAGAATCTAAACGTGCATTATCGGAAGTCCATGAAGGTATTTTTGGATCTCATTCGAATGGTTTTACTTTAGCTCGGAAACTATTACGGGCTGGCTACTACTGGCCAGATATGGAAAAAGATGTCATAAAATTTGCTAAGACTTGTGAGAAATGTCAGCTTCATGGAAATCTCATACATGCCCTGGCAAGGGATCTCATACCATTTATAACACACTAGCCTTTTCAGCAATGGGCCCTTGATCTCATTGGTTAGATATATCCAGCTTCATCCAACAGACATAAATTCATCATAACTACCACTGAGTATTTCACCAAGTGGGTAGAGGCAGTTCCGCTCATCAAAGCAACTGGTAAACAAGTCGTCTTGTTCATCTTGAACTATATCATTTGCAAGTATGGGATACCTTCGTCCATCGTGATTGATAATGGAGGACAATTCAAGAATAAAGATCTGGACGAGCTTTGTGAGAAATTCAAAATAAAGCAACACTGGTCGTCAGTATATTACCCTCAAGGTAATGGATAAGCTGAGGCATCTAACAAAAATCTACTGACTATCTTGCATAGAACAGTGAACAAGTCTGGGAAGGATTGGCATTTGCAGCTCAATCCTGCACTATGGGCTTATAGAACAAGTATCAAAACACCTAGTGGGGCTACACCTTTCTCTTTGGTGTATGGGTCCGAAGCAGTATTACCTATTGAAGTAGAAATACCATCTCTAAGAGTTTCATTGCAAGGTCTTGTTATTGATGAAGATCATAGAATATCTAGATTGCAAGAACTTGAATTGCTGGATGAGCATCGACAAGTGGCATTTGATCATCTCAGAGTGTATCAGAAGAGAATGTCCAGGGGATATAACAAGAAGGTTCAACAAAGAGAATTTCAAGTTGGTGACCTAGTTTTGAGAGAAAATCCAAAAAATCAACAGTTTCACGACAATAAAGGGAAGTTTGAACCCAATTGGCTGGGTCCCTACATTGTTATTGCAGCATACGGCTCTGGTGCCTATCAACTCTTAAACTCGGAAGGAGAACAACTCCGTGAACTGACTAACACCATCCACTTGAAGAAATTCTTTTCTTAGCATTCTCTTCTCTAGCAAGCATGTACAGCTGAAAAAAGTCTTGAAAAAAATCCTAAAAATCAGAACAAGTCCTGAAGAAATCCCAAAAAAAATAGAAAAAAGAAAAAAAAAAATATTAAAAAAAAATTGCCCTAGTGAAAACCTGTTAAATAGGCACCTTGGTAAAAATAAATAAAATGAATCTCTGCCAAGCAGGTGAAAACCTGGCAAACAGGTGCCTCTTGTACTCAATCGCTTCATCTATCAATGCAATGTTGGCATTTCCCGCTTTCATGCATCTTTTTCTTTCGCTTGTACATATTTTTAGTCACTTTTCTGACATCCTGGCTTTTTCGAACCCTCATGACTTGAAACTAACCAACATTATAGTCTTAGGTTACTCGACAGAGCACATTACATATCCTAAGCAGTGTCAACCAAGTCATTTTTCTGTCAGTGAAACCTGGTCATCCACTCCGAGTCAGTCACCTGTCTCCTAACTACCAAAGAGTTTTATCACTGAGTTTACAAGAAAAACAACATAACGGAAAACAATCACTAAATAGTTTGAGCTATGAATGAAAATTTTCTTTTTATGTTGTCTTTTATATTGATTTTTGATTATTATCCCTCTGAGTAACTCAAGGAAGTCTATTGTGACTAAGAGGAGCAAGGATTGGGGGCATAATATTTTCTTTGTTTTCTGCTTGTAGGAATGATCCTGATGATCTAGAAACATATAAATTAGCTGGGTGTCTATGATAAGAGCCTTCACATCAAGGTGAAATTGCCTCACATACCTCGACTCCGCTTATTTGTATGCTACAGGGAGGTCCATATCATTTCTTTGTTTGTTTTGAGAGAATTTCTTTATGATGCAATTCGGGTCCCTGTGAAATATGTCCAAGGATATGAACAAAAAAAGGGTCATTGCGGACACGATAATTAATATTGCACATTGAAAAAGAAAAGAACTCTAACCTGCCTGTTGTGTTCGTTATGCTCAGTGATGAATCTTAAGTATTTTAAATCTAGTGACTAGGTTTAGGTTGCATTTTGCACATCATTTTGCATATCATTTCGCATTTTTGTGAATCTAGAGTGATTTCGGCATGGTCATAATCTCTTTATCTTCTGAAGGAGAGCTAAAACCATCATCATTTCTTATGCTAAGTGGTCTTTTTATCATCATTTCTTCGATTGAGTACTTGTGTTTTCAGATGTTTAGCTGCATACATAACATTTCATATAGCTTCATACATTTCATTATTACTTATTTGCATCATCATTTATTTGCATATCAAAGAAACAAAAATTTACATTCATAATCATTTGCATTACATACATTTATATGGAAAAGAAATGCATACATATAGAATAAAGCATTTAAGAGACATCTCATAAGCGAATCAACACAAGTACAATGAAGTCAAATCAGATCTTGTATATATATAATGTCAAGTATAAGAGTACAAAATGATGTCCAATGACATATACAAACTCCCATCAGAGCAAGACTCATATAGGCTACAAAAAATGGGTGTGTCTACAAAAAAATATATATCTGAGCTACAAAAAAATATATATCTGAGCCACAAAAAATGAATCATCTAGTTGGCGCCCTCTCCCTCATCGCCTGGTGGAGGAGCAAGAGCTTGATGCCCAGGATCCTATCGAGGTGCTCGTGCTCCCTCCGATCTAGCCATATACTATGAATAGGGTTGCACCTTCTATGCAATAGGAATTGTGACACTATATGCTGCCACATAATAAGCTACCCTACTGCTCTGGAGAGCACCTCCTGCCAGAGAGACTCTATCTCTGCTCTCGACTCTGCTCTCAATGCTGTGATTTGGCAATCACGCTTGGCCCTAACCTTGACCAGCTGTCAGTCTCACTCTGCCAGCTAATTCTGAGCCACTGTCAACTATGACTGCAGCTTTGCAAGATGTGCTCTCATTGATCATCCCGTGTCAGCCCCCTGCTCTCTCACAGGCTCTCCGCCACCATCTCCACCACCATCTCCACCTGTGGCTCCACCCTGCTCATCCTTCCATTGCTGGACCTACCTCGAAGCTGCTTTCTCCTCCTCTTCGCCACCCAACCTCACGCCTACTCTCCCAAAGGATCCACCCTCACCCCTCTGCTGTCCAACATCAGCTGGCACCCTGCTACTGCTAGCACCAGGATCACCACCAATCCATCGTGGAGCCTCTAATCTCTATGCATGTCCCTACCTATGGCCCTGCCTCTGGCCCTATCCTAGTGTCAGTGTGGGGGAATCATCCTCCACATCCTCAATATGAGGAGCCTTCTCTCCCAGATCTGTAAATTAAGGGAACGGATGTTGCTGAAAGTAATCCCTATACTGGGGCAATACCCCCACATCCACTACCTCCTCTAGGTAATCCCATCTCAGGCAATGTAAACCTATCAGCTCCTACATAGCCAAAGCATACGACAACCATGGAGACCATCCCTACCTCTCCTCATCAGCATAGCGAGCATATGCTATATACTCTTGTGAGATCCCCTGAGGCCGGCCGTACTGCCTCATCACTCGTGAAATGATGAATCGCTCCACAATAGTCTGTGATCTCCCGATCAATGGGCATGTCACAAAAAGGTCCCTACGAACCCTCCGCTAGTCATCCCATAGCTCCAATACTCTGTATGGTCTCCAAACAACTGTTATAAGGTCATCGAGCTATCATCGCCAAAAATCTATCTTGCCCAAATGGGGTTGCGTAATATATCTGGCATACCTATAAATAATCGGTTGCCCTGGCTCTCTGCTATCATCAACAATTGACCGACAAACAGGAAGGTGCTCCCAAGCCCACACCTATAAAATGTATACACTTGTGGCCATGCATCTCTTGATACATGTGGGCCAGTAAACAAGAGCCCCAACCAAGTCTCTGAGGGGTCTTTATCAACCTCTCTAGCATCTAGCCCCATCCACTCTGGAAACCCTGCTGCCCTCTATCCGGCATCAAGAAGCAACTAATGAACCCTGCTAGAACACATGCCAGGGGATACTCCTCACTATACCTGCTCATAAGAATGTCCCAACTCATGGAATGAGTCAAAATATTGGGGTCCCTGAATACGTTCCTAAGAGCCTGTAGTCCAAGTAACAACGTAGTATCATAATCCACCTTATCCCTAGCAAAAGGGATACGAAGGATCATGTACACATCCTCGGGAGTGATAGTCAACTCCCCAACTAGCAAATGAAATGTATTCTGCTCTGAATGAAAACACTCAACCAATGTCATGAGCATTCTATGGTTCACACGGATATCAAGTAATCGTAATAGATGAGTCAAGCTGCATAAATCAACATGAGCCTGCTCAACCTCAGATAGATGACAAACTAATGCCATTGTAGGTGGATATACACATTTGAAGAGCACAGGAGGTAATCGAACCTACAAAAACCCAACAACAATCATTAGAAAACATTCCAAATGAGCCTACAAGAGAAGTTAAACATCACGCAAATCCAAATAAGTCAAATCCAAAACCAAAATTTCATGTTTACACTTTCAAAAATGATCACTGTCTTTTGAAAGACAAAACACAGTCAAGCAGCATCTCGTACGAGTCAGGAATGGCTCTCGTACGAGAAAACAACCTCAAACAACAATTTAACAAACTTAGCATGACAAAATGGTCTTTTAACAAACCTGTCATACGACACAAGGGTGGACCCCATACAACAAAACTAGTAGGCTCAAACGAAAAAAGATTTTTTACCAGTTTCTCGTACAAGACAGGATCCTGTCTCGCACGATAAACTGAGACACCTGACCCAAAACCCATGAGAAACTTCAAAAAAGCATAAAAAAATTCAAAATTGGAAACATAAAGAGGCTTAAGATCGATCACTTACAGTTGGCTCATAGTTTCGGGGTCAATTGTGATGTCTCTAGCACTCAAATCGATGCTGATGAGTATGGACCACCATTTTTCTTCACAGAAGGCTTTTTGAATTTTCAAACTTGGAGGGTTAAAATGATTTGAAAATGACACTTTCATCCCATATATAGCCTAAAACATAATTTTTCAACTTGCTCTAATGGTTATGAAAATTGTACCCTTAGCTAATTTGCCTACTCTGATTCCATTTTCGGGATTGAAATTGAAATTCGAGATCATTTTTCTTGCCAATTTCACAATTTTGACCACTTAGCGCTTTTTTCATCAAATGCTCATTCTTTCTTCAAATTGTGCTCAAATTTCAATGCTGAATCTTACTTCAGTTTCATTCTACACATCAACATTTCGATCAACTCTACGCTCAATTTCTCATCAATCAATGCCAGAATTTTCAAAAAAATCCTCAGAATCAATTTGTGCTCAAATTACTTATTTTCACCAAACAATTGCCTATAGTCTATCCCTCACTATCTTTCAATTTCTCTCCTGAGGGGGCATACTCACAACCTTATGACTTCACATCTCACAAGTCGAGAAAATTTTTCAAATCTTCATCAAAAGTCGAGCAAAATATTTTCAACTAAAGAAAATCAATCCTTATTGCTAAGGGGCATCTCAGCTTCATCGCTTCACATCAAGTTGAGATCTCTCGATCATTTGAATTGAATCAATTGCTAGGGGCATATCAGTTTCATCGCTTCAAATCAAGTTGATATTTGTCTTTCATCTGAATTAATCTCTTAACGTTAATTAGTTTCATTGCTCCAAATCAAGCTGATTATTCATTTAAACTCAATCAAAAGTTTCAAGAGTATCTTTGATCACACTAAATCTAAGCAGGTGTTCAGTATTCATTTCTTGATCAAGCTGAACGGTTTATTCTTCGCTCATCGTGTCTTGATCAATCAAGTTCAAGATCGATTTTTATCATCACTCACTATATCTAAGATCAATCAAGTTCTAGATCAGTAAGATCTGCTTCTTGATCAATCAAGTTCAAGTTCGGTATCTTTGTTTTCTATTTTTCCTCAGTTCAATCAAGTTCGAGATCAGTATCACTTTAATCAGGCTTCATTCAGCTTTGTTGCTTCGAATCAAGCTAAACACCTTGCTTTTCATCTAGTTCATGATCAATCAAGTTCAGAACTGGCATCTCCTAGACATCATAGATACTTTGAACTAATGCGTTTCTCGCACATTAATTCAAAGAGGGGCAAATGTAATAACCTAAAATTGGTCATCTAAACCATGGGCCCCTAATCTCGACAACATCACCAAGGTCCTAACCAAAGGCAATTAAATCAATCTTGAGCACATTATTAATTCTTTAATCATCAAATATCACATGGCAAATCAACTACTCAATATTAATTAAATTTTTTTTTTATTTAATCAAATCATTTCCAATAATATCATTTTGATCAATTATCCCATTTTAATTTATTAAATATCCTTGCATATTTAATTAATTAATGAATTTGCCATTCAATCATGCAAAAAGGATTAATTTATTACAAAGAGTTGAATTGAAAATAAAACAAAAAGAATTGAATTGAGAGAGAAATCAAACTTGAGATATTATTTCCTTTTCTAAATTTAAAACTTGAAATGAGAAAAGCAATTTAATTGAATTATGGAATTATTCTCTAAAATTAGAACTCAAAGCTTTTCAGAAAAAGAAGTTCAGTTGCATTGAAAAGACCTTTTTCTTGAATAAATTAAAGAATTATCTATTTTCATCATATATGCATGGAATTAATTTATTATTATTTTCCAATGCAACTTGGACTTCTAATTTGAATGCATTTCAATTAAACTATAATTGGAATCTATCTCAAGGTTAACTGAACATGATTTCTCAATTATTTTCAATTAATCCTAAATTGAGATTTTTTATCATTTCTCTTGTGATTCTCTATAAATTCAGTCTTCAGCTCTCATTCTAATTCACCCCAGAGATTTTTGAAAACACGCTTGGAGATTATTATCATGCTAATTTTGCTCTAGAGTCATTGAAGATTATTGTGCTTTATAGATTATATGCATCCATTGTTTCTTGAAATTAATTATTTACTTGAATTATTCATCCATCTTGCATCCATATAATTTAATATCATATAGATTAAATCCTTCATCTTGGTGTAGTCTAGTCACTGGTATTGCTTATAAAAATCTGAGAGCAATCTTATACTCACATCTTTTAGAAGGCAATTGGTCACTTTGCTATGGTTTATTATTTATTGATTATTGATTACTAACCATGCATATAATGACTTAATTGAAGTGTTGTGCTTGCAGCTACGGGTTCACTTTTTCACACACACAGGTACGAGTATTATATCTGATAGACTTGTGGACTAGGCAATATCTTATGGGGATCCTTACGTCTCAATTAGTGGATGGAAATTGTTCATCTATTCTTACGAAAAGAGTAGAGCCTCAATACCAATGAACAATGCATGGAGATTAGATTTGTGGAAGCTTGTCATCCCAAATGTTTTTTTTAATGTAGACCTAATTAAAAAAGTGGGAAAAAGCTATAATCAAGACACCAAGTCTGTCTACACGCAGAAAGGTGTTTTGGTGGCAAGGTTTGACAGGGGATCTATTTGTGAAATGTTTATGTTAAACCCTAATGTCGACATGCCTATTGACTTTCTATCTCTGGGGAGGGAATACGAGTGAGACAAAGGTAGCTTCAAGGTAAAATAGCTTCCATTACATAGAAGGGAGAAGAAAATAGGGAATCCTATATCATTTTGGAGGACAAATGTTGGGTCCTTTGATTATCAATTTCTTTAGAATTATTTTATAAACACCTACTTTGTAGTTTGCCAGGTGTTGGAAATCAATGTACAGACCAAGATGCATGTGCATCTAATGATTTTAATTGTTGATATTCATCACACATATACCAAAACCTTTTATGAATTTGCCTCATTCATTTCTAATGGCATCCACAAAGCCCTTCTAGATATCAAGCACGATAGCCTTATTGTTCATTTTAGGTGGTATTCTTTATTGTGTCACATTCTTTTGTATTATGGAAGTAAGGCTTGGTAGTGAGGGCCAGAGCTGAAGTTGAGAAAGATAGATGAGAAAAGTAAGAGCTTTTCAATCCAAGAATAGATGTACTTATGGGATATGCATTGTGAGAATTCCAATTATGTCATATTTGAGGAATTGTTTGTCAATATTGTGATGCAAAACTTGGGTTGGCCGGTCAATTGTAGATTATCTGAGAGGGTGAGGATACTTTTGAGGTCCTTTGAGAAAGTTCTTGAGTTAGGAGTGAATCATAATTAGGGAGACTTCTTTATCTACCCTAGGTACACTGTCATCAGAGTTTGCAGTGCACCAGTTAAACCCCATGTTTTGTCTAGAGATGTACCAGATAGAATTACTTTTTAGAAATCATTTGGCAGTTGAATGAGTCTAACAAGTTTCATTTAAGAGATAACGAGAAGGGCTCCTTCATCCCAACAAATATATATTTCTTTGATTTTGAGATCATGGGAAAAGAAGGATTGGACTTGGTATATTTCAAGTTACTACCATATCAGATGACTTTTGAAAATTTTAGAAATTGTCATACAAAACACTTTATTCAACACACTAGGGTTGGGGTTTAATTAAAAGGCTACGATCACGAACATGATCAGATTGAGAACTTAATTATAAATGTTTCTTCTGATGTAGAGGTTCAGAGGAGAAGAGAGATATGGGTTAAACTACACATGGAAGATGAAAAAATGATAAAGGTTGACCCAACATACAAAGGGGCACACACTGATTTGGAGGAAAAGTGCCATGATAAAATGATTATAAAGTTTGAAATAGGAGGAGAGGAAGTAGATGACATCAGAGGATTGACATGCTCTATATTCATGTCTAATGATAAGTTTATGTAGTCCCTGGAATTTAGGGACTTTGTCCTGAAGAGAAAAGAGAACCAATTTTCTATCATGGTCAAAGAAAGGTTGGCGTCGGGGAACCAAAAAGTTAATGATCGATTTATAGCTAAATTCTTATATGAATTTAATTTTTATATATCGAAGATGACCCTTGAGGAGGCAAGGAGTATTGTAAGAAATAGTGGATGTCTATTACTAGAAGGATGGGACCTTTGTTACTAGTTGGCTCAGGAGTTGTATTTTGGATCAGGTTGTATATCCCAATATAAGGCACTATCAGTGTGGTCAATATTTCCTAATGACCATAAGAACAAGTTTACAAAGAAGGTAGGAGATCTTATTGGCAACTTGGTTGTTACAAGGTCGAGTGACACATCTGTTATGCAAGTAGTGTATAATCAGGAATTTTTTGACAAGCTACAAGTTGATTTTAGTAAGTTGAAAATTATCAATGAAAAATTGCTTATAGAGTATTATAAGGTGGTTTCACTCCTCCCTTCTACATACACTAGTTCTACTTCTTCTACTCCTTCATCTTTCCATCCATTAGATGATGGACATAAAATAATCAGTGAACTGCTTGAGGAGAATAAAAATATTGTTTCACTCCTCCCTTCTCCATATGCTAGTTCTAGTTCTCTTCCTTCTTCGTATTCCCAGCCATTGGCATTAGATTCTTCATATTTAGTTCAGGAGTTAATGGTCGTCAGAGATGAAGGAGCAAGT
This sequence comes from Cryptomeria japonica, assembly GCF_030272615.1. Lineage (NCBI taxonomy): Eukaryota > Viridiplantae > Streptophyta > Pinopsida > Cupressales > Cupressaceae > Cryptomeria > Cryptomeria japonica. Next base: position 519,820,175 of record NC_081411.1, read on the forward strand.
TTGAAAGAAGAGATCAAAAAGAGAAAAGAGGCTCAAAAAAGGATAATAGATGATGGATAAAAAAGAGTCAGTGATTTTCTTATCAAGTATACTAAGGTGGTGTCACTATAAAACCCTTCTCAATTTGTGTCACTAGTGTCAGATCAATATGTTTTAAGTGAGATGATTACAAAACTACAAAACCATGTGACATCCAACGTCATTGGCAATGCCAAAAATTTTTTGGGTGTTATAAAATATTGAGAGATGCAATCAAATTCCATGAAGAGACACAAGTGGTATTGCTATGCTTCCAAAAAAGTTGGTCTCCTCAAGTTAAATTTCTAAAAGTCTTGCTTGATCATGCAAAATTTGATGTTAATAGTTCCAGTTCCATTTCATAAATATTTGCAAAATTGATGAGTTGGGAACCATCCTCCATACTCATGAGTATTTTCATGTCTTTTTTATTAAGTTGTTGGAATAATGTGAACAAATTTCAATACTAGTAGATGAGATGCCTGCAATTTTGACAACAAAAGGTAGGTTGGTGAAATGTTCTTACTGGAAGATTGATTTTTTCCTTACTATTTGTCTCATAATCAAAGAATTAATAATGATGGTGTTATAAACTTCAATATGCTAACTATTACATGAGACAAGCTTTATTGCATTGAACATGCAATGGGAAATATTTGCGCTGTTGTGAAGACAATACTAGGATGTTCAGGTCGTGATAGTTACATTGATCATGTTCAAACAGTCAATCAATTTTTTCAGCCTAAAGCCTAGAGAGAATTTGGAACAAAACAAAATTTTCCTCCATTGTAATTGTAAATGTAATTTTATGTTTGAAAGAAAGCAACATTGTTACATATTAATTATATTTTCATAAAAGCAATAGCATAAATTATTATTTTTTCTCATGCTTGGATCACCATATAACCAACCCAAAAATATGGCTCAATTTTGTACTAATGTATTGATTTTCCAATTAACGAATGCATAGAAGTATTTCTAATTTACATAGTACAATATATCTATCTATTTTAAAGCCCAAACAACAAAAATGGGTTTAAGTTTTGTATTGATTTTCCAATTAATTAATACATAGATGTATTACTAATTTACAAAGTTCAATATGTATTTCAAATTAACAAATTTACAAATTACATTTCTAGCCCCTATTAATTGTTGGTCCGCTGGAAGTGATTCATCCAATTAGCTTCTTTAGCATGCTCCACTATTGATTTAATGGAGTTGGAAGTTGTTCAAACTTATTATATTTGACTTGCAATTTTATTGACAATTCATAACTCGTAGCTAAAATTGACTAGAATGCAACAATCAATGATTCATTCAATGATATCAGCAATTTGATTGAATAAAAAAAAAACTCCTCATCTACATTCAGAGGAATCTACTCCAGATCATTCCTCATCTTCTCCTCCATCTTTTTTTAAAATTGAGTATTGTCAATGTATTTCTTAGATGTGTCAAAAGGCTTTGACAAACCAAGCTTTGTGAATAATTTAACTTTTTCATCAATGCCCCACAACTTTATTTCCACCTAATCAATAAATTCCTCAGTTTCACATAGACTATAACATTTATGAATCATATTTGATACCTTTATTGAGGCATCAATGCAATTTTGAATATCTTTCAATGCCAATTCAACTATCACTGCTTGTGTACAATTTTTGCAAGACCCAAGCAACATTTTTCTCTTCTGATTCCAAGTCTCTATTGTCAGTGACATATTTTTTGAGCTTCTTATAATGTTCCATCAACTTTTCCAACAATGAAAAAACTGAAACAATTGATCGTGTTGGTTTGATTATGATTTTTGTATTTGATGACTTCATGTGTTGTCATTGATGGCACATATATGTTCTAATTGTCATAGTCATCTTCGTATATAAGTTAAGGTAAACCAATACTATTGAGTCATTGTATTGTTAACCGATATCATATGTATGAAGAATTCTAACTGGTATGAAGATGTCTAGACCGACATATGTAGATAAGTCAATCAGTTTTGATCAGTTCCAGAGTTACCAGTTTTGAGATGCAACAGATAAATTCAAGGAGTGTGGAGACAATTATCCAGTATAAATTCAATTGAATCGGTATGTGATTATTAAAGTGGTCAACACTTACTTGGTATCGGTGTTCTAACCAGTTTCCCAATTTGTGTGATGAGTTATCATTGGTTGTGATGTGTTACCACCGACCGACACTATCACGGTAATTTGTGTCGTGTTAAGGAAGATTGTCCAAATTAATTGAACCTAGGAAATTGTGTCAAGGTTCAGGAGCTAACATGAAATCTAATATATATAAAAAGACATTGTGATGAGATATTTGATATAGAAGATAGAAGTTATGTTATGAGTTGGAGTTGATGCAATTTGTTGAAGGAGTTGCAGAGTATGTCGATGATACAGTAATGTATGCGCAAAAAAGGATCTAAACCAGCATAAGGTGCTATTCTTAGACCATTCCCATTGTTGTTCTCTAACAACTACAATAGTAAAATCCCTTAAGTAAGCTCTAACAAGCTTCATTGTATAAATCCTCTAACAAGGTGATTCATCAACTTGGAACTAAACCCTCCACTAAGGTTACCTTTAACCAGGTATAGCTCCTAACAGGACTTGAGATCTTTAACAGGATTTGCTCCTAACAAATCATTTATAGACCTTAACCAGTTAGTTATCTATACTACAGATAGTTAACTTGTGAGTTCCATCTCGCCATGGTTTTTCCCAGTTGGGTTTTCCACATATAAATATTTGTGTTATGGTGAATGTTTTGCTTGTGGTGAATACTTTTATAACACTTTGGATTATTTGCAAAGTCATTGGTAAATTGGTTAAATGTTTTTATCAGTCTGCAATTAAAGTGTTATTGTTTTTGCTTTCACTGATTCATCCCCCCTCTCAGTTATTTATAAGTTTATCAATTGGTATCAGAGCCTAACTTCCTTAAGGCTTAACCACTTGGAAGGGATCTCTAATCCTAAGGCAAAAATGGGTGAAGCAATAACCTATAGAGAGATGGCTAGAGAACTTGCAAAGATTGAATAGGCCTTTGATGAGCTCAAGGTGAAATAAAAGGCTTCAAAAGCAAAGAGAAGAGAATTGGTAGAGCAACTAATGGAAATCTCATAAAATAGTTCATTGAATGAAGCTAATGTGGATGCACTGGCTCAAGAAGTGGAAAAAATGAATGGTGAGAAACTTAACCTAAGGAGAGAACTTGAAGCTAGGAGGGTAGCTAAAGACTAGGTCAAAGAGAAATATCATGAGATCTTTAAGATCAAGTAGGAGAATGCAACTTTGTATGAACATTGGCATGAGGAGAAATAAGAAAAAGAAGCATTACAATCAGATCTTGAAATGGAAATGTCTCTTAGAGAGACTCTTATGAAGAAAAATGAAGATCTTACAAAGGAACTTGTTGAGGCCAATGAGAAGCTTGATAAATTCAACAAGAGTTCCTGTATACTAGATGAACAGATACAATCTCAAAGGATGAAAGGTGATACATTTGGGTTAGGATACAATACATCTGAGAAGGGTGAACCTTTCGGTACCAAGAGCGACATGCATGAAGGTAAAGCTGCTCCTAAGGCTCAGAAGCCTACTGATAAGAAAGCTTACAAACCTATTTTCTTTTACTGTCATAAACCAGGACATACTGCTAATTTTTTTAGAAGTAGATCTAATGCTAATATTGGTTATAGACCTAATACTAGGTATGTGCCTAGAATATTTGAAGTTTATTGTTACACATGCAACATGTATGGGAATAGTTCAGTTGAATGTAGATATGGAGCAAACATCATGCACCTCACATAAATCCAAGACCTATTGGTGATTGGAGAAGGAATATTGACTAGAGGAACACAAACTGGCAAAGACCCTATGTTGACCGGTCTACTCCTTATGAGATGGAAAAGAGAGTCAATGTGACTTGTTCAATTTGCAACAACTTTGGACATGTGGCTATGAACTACAAAAGAAGAATAGGAAGGTGCAATGCAGGACCTTGGAGAGCATCTTGAATGTCTTGCTATCATTGTCACAAACCGGGACACATTGCTAAGTTTTGCAAAAACAAAAGAACCAACCGGTAAATCACTATGTAGATCAGAAAGGGAAGAAGACAGTTATTGTTGAATAAACTTGAGCCGAGATGAATAGGATCTGGAAGAGGAAAAGTGATGACAAAGCATCATAGGATTCTAATACTTCACCTAGTGTGGAGAATCCCACACCGACAAACTAAACTTCTCAACAAGCTTAGGGGGAGCATATCGGTAAATATATTTTCGGACCCCTTGAAGAAAGTATGGTAAGTAAATTTTACATTTTGAGTTGAAATATAAGAATTTTAATATTGGTATCAATCGATTTTCTAAGGATTTTTGATCGGTTGATATACCTACAGGTAAAGGCATATATGTCAAGTGGTAATTAGGGTTTTTCAACCTATCAGTAGTGCAATAAATGCAATGTGTAAAGTTAATAAAAAGTAGTTTCGCTAAATCATTTTGTGTGTGTGTGAAAAGTGGAATAGTTATCTGCTGCTATAAGACACAACACTTCAATTAAGTCATTACATGTATGGTTAGACAGATATAAGAATGAATAATAAAACCATAACAAATTGACTAATTTCCTTCTAAAAGATGCGAGTATAGACTTTCTCTCAGATTTGTATAAGCAATACCAATGACTAGACTACACCAAGACAAAGGATTTAATCTATATGAGCATGATATTAAGCTAAATGGATGCAAGATTATGCTAGATGGATGAATAGTAAGCTATATGAATTCAAGCAATCATAATTGAACTAAATATGCAAAAAGATAAACTAAGATGCAATAATCTCAAAAAGGCAAGTACAATATCTTCAATGACTCCAAAGCAAAAACTGTATAATAACAATAAATCTCCAAGGTGTTTTGAATGAGAGATGAAGGCTAAATTTATAGAGAATCACAAGAGAGACCAACGGTCAAGATCAATTAGCAACGAGCGGTTGAGATTATCCAAGAAAAAGCACAATTTAGGAAAATTGAAATAATTGAGAGATCAGATTCAGTTAACCTTGAGATAGATTCCAATTATAGTTTGATTGAAATGCATTCAGATTATAAGTTCGAGTTTGCATTGGAGATAAAATTCAATTAAGTCCATGCACTTGAGATAAAAATAGGTGATTCCATGTGATTTCTTTGATTTATTCAAGAAAAGAGTCTTTTCAATGCAACTGAACTTCTTTTCTCAAAAGCTTTGAGTTCCAATTTTAGAGAATGATTAATAATTCAATTTAATTGTTTTTCTGATTTCAAGTTATCCCAATTTAGAAAAATAAATAATATCTCAAGTTTTATTTCTCTCTCAATTTAATTCTTTTATTTTATTTTCAATTTAACTCTTGCTTTGCATATTGATTCCTCTTTTGTAATAAATTAATTATTTTTTTATGATTAATGGCAAATTTATTAATTAATTAAATATGCTAGGATATTTAATAAATTAAATAGGATAATTGATCAAAATGATTTACTTGAAATGATTTAATTAATTAAATAAATATTTAATTAATATAGAATAATTCACTTGCCATGTGACATTTAATGATTGAAGAATTAATTAATTGTGTGCTCAAAGTTGATTTAATTGCCTTTGGTTAGGACCTTGGTGATGTTGTCGAGATTAGGGGGCCATGGTTTAGGTGACCATTTTTAGGGTATTACATTTTCACCTCTTTGAATTAATGTGTGAGAAGTGCATTGGTTCAAAGAATAGTTGATGTCTAGGAGATACCAGTTCTAAACTTGATTTATCATGAACCAGATGAAGAGCAAGGTGTTTAGCTTATTTTGAAGCGATGAAACTGAATAGAGTTGATTAAAGAGATACTGATCCCAAACTTGATTGAACTAGGATCGATGAAGAGAAAAGATACCAAACTTGAACTTGATTGATAAAGAAGTAGATCTTACTGATCTAGAACTTGATTTAATTGAACACAGTGAGTGAAGATAAAATCGATCTTGAACTTGATGGATCAAGACACGATGAGCAAAGATAAACTATCTAGCTTGATTTGAAACAATGAAACTGAACACCTACTTAGATCGAGCGTGTGATCAAAGATACTCTTTAAAATTTTGATTGAGTTTAAACAAATGATCAGCTTGATGAAAATTGATGAAACTGATTAACGTTAAGAGATTGATTCAGATGAAGGCAATATCAACTTGAATTGAAGCGATGAAACTGATATGCCCCTAGTGATTGTTTGATTCAGATGATCTAGAGATCTCAACTTGATATGAAGTGATGAAGCTGAGATGCCCCTAGCAATAAGAATTTATTTGATTTTCTTTAGTTGAAAAGATTTTTTCTCGACTTTTGATGAAGATTTCAAAATTTTCTCGACATTGAAGATGTGAAGTCATGAGGTCATGAGTATGCCCCCATGGGAGAAAAATCGAAAGATAGAGAGGATACATGATTTTAGGCAATTGTTGGTGATGATAATGACTTGAGCACAAAGATTGAGTCAAAGGATCATGTGAAGATTTAGTGATGATTAATGAGAAATGGAGCGCAAATTAAAGAAAGAATGAGAATGTTGAAAGCGCTAAGTGGTCTCAGCTGTGCAAAATTGACTAGAAGAATGATCTCAGATTTTGATTTCGATCCCAAAAATGGAATCAGGATGGGCAAATTAGCTAAGGGTACAATTTTCATGTCCATTGGAGCAAGTTAAGAAATTAGGGTTTTGGCTATATAAGGGGTCCTAGTGTCATTTTCAATTCATTTTAACCTCTCCAAGTTTGAAATTTGAAAAAGCCTTCTCTGAAGAAAAATGGTCATTCTAATCCAGGAGCATCGATTTGAGTGCCAGAGATGTCATAATCGACCGTGGAACTACGAGCCAGCGGTAAGTGACTAATCTCAAGCCTTTGCATTTCATCAATTTTGAATTTTGGTTGAATTTTTTGCTTTTTCATGTTGTTCAAAATGAGTCATTGTCATTTTGTCATGCGAGATGATACTATCTCTCGTATGACAAACTGTCCTTGTGTGGTTTACCATATTATGCTATACGTTTTGTCATCTAGGGTCATCCCATGTATTGTACGAGAGTTTTCTTGGGAGCCCATTTTATCGTGCAAGTGCATGTCTTTTATCATATGGGAGTATTTTATCATGCTATATGAATTCCTGACTCATACAAGTTTCTGCTTACTTTGTGAAATGTTGTATGGAAAACAGTGAGCATTTTTAAGGGTCAAAACATGAAATTTTGATTTCATATTTTGTGTATTTGGATTTGTGTGATGTTTAACATGTTGTATAGCATAATTTGAATGACTTGTTGATGCTCTATTGTTTGATTCTTGCAGGTTCGACTACCACATATCCTATTTTGGTGTGTCTATCCTCCTACGATGAGGCTAGTCCATGAGCTATCAGATAGATAGAGCACATATTGATTTGTGCAACTTTACTCACCTTATACGGATGCCTGATATCCATGTGACGGGATGCTTACTGCACTTGTTGAGAGGTTTCATTCAGAGCACAACACCTTTCATCTGCCAGTGGGAGAGATGACCATTACTCCAAAGGATGTTTACAAGATTTTAAGGATTTTGTTTACTGGGGATAAGGTTGACTATGATTCTGCATAGCGTCTTGGTGTCTTAGCCTTGAGACACATTTTTCATGATGAGGACATCCTTGAGTAGGCTATCAGCTGGGATGATATGATGGCTAGATACAATGAACATTTTTCATTGGCATGTGTATTAGCAAGGTTCATTGGTTGTTTCGTTATGCCAAACAAGGGACAATAGGGCTTCTTATGTGGCTGGGCTAGGATGCTCGAGAGACTACTGACTCATCCTAAGAGATTAGGGTGGGGATCATGTTTGTTAGCCCACATGTATCATGAGATGCATAAGATGCATGAGATTTCATACAAGGACGGGAAGAGCATGGCAGCAGGAGTGTTGGTTTTGCAAATTTGGGCTTGGGAGCATATCCCAGTTTGTAGACCTATTATTGATGATGCCAAAGATCCACACCAGCTAATCATTTATAGATATTCTGGATACATTACTCAGCCCCATCTAGGCAAGAAAAAGTATTGGCGATGATAGCTTGATGATCTAATTGTTGTGTTATGGAAACCATACAAGGGTCTAGAGCTATGGAATGACTGGAGAGCTTAGCGGAGAGATATGTTCATGACCCATCCTCTTGTTGGTAGATCTATGACCGTTATTGAGAAATTTTTTGTATCTCAGGTTATGAGGTAGTATGGTAGGCCTCAGGGGATTTCACAGGAGTTCACCGCCTATGCCCATTATGGGGCGGAGGAGAGACAAGGATGGGCCCCTAGGTTGTCATACACATTGAGCATGCATGCGCTTTCCAGATTGCAGTGACTTCGATGGAACTATCTAGAGGATATTGCAGATGCAAGGGTATTGCCCTAGTACAAGGATTGGTTTCAGAGTGATCCCTTTCCTAGATTTACGGATCCATCTGAGCATGCACCTCTCATAGAGGAGGCTGAGGATGAGAACCCTACATAGGCATAGGTACAGGGATAGGCACAGGGTCAGAGAGCAGCAGGTCCTAGGCAGGCAGGTGGTGATATTGGTGTTAGCAGCATTAGAATACCAGCTGGGGGGAGACAATAGCAAAGAGGGGAGGGTGGATCCCTTGGAGCTATTGGTGTGGGGGCTAGTGATGCCAGGGCACCAAAGGGTGGAGGAGAGGAGTGAGAAGCTCCTAGACAAGTGTGACAGTGGAGGGATGAGCAGGGTGGAGAGGGAGGTGGATATGGAGGCAGAGATGGAGGTAGAGAGCCTGTGTGGGAGAAGGGGGCAACTAATGCATCATGGTCTATGAGATCCAGATTAGAAGGTTTGTAGTCATAGTTGACAGTGGCTCAGACACAACTTGTAGAACGAGACCGACAACTAATGAAGGTTAGAGCTGAGCGTGATCGTTAGCTCACTGAGATGAGGTCAGAGAGAGATCGACAACTGGCTAAGGTTAGGGCAGAGTGAGAAAATCTTCAGTGGGAGGTTTTGCATCAGACCAGTCAAGCGACTTATTACATTATGGCATATAGCATAGCAGTTCCTATAGCGCAGCAGGTTGTCCCATATTCTCAGTATATGGCTCGATCTTAGGGAGCTCAGGCACCTAGGCATGATGTTGGTCAACAGGCTCCACCTCCTCCACCACCTAGCAATGAGGGAGAGATAGAGAGCTAGATTTTTATAGCTCTTAGATTTTTTTATATACCTGATTGTTTTTGTAGCCCATATAATTCTTACTCTGATGGGAGATTGTAGATGATAGTTGATATCATTTGTACCCTAAGACTTTTATTTGTACTCCGAGATATTTATGATGATATATATGAGATCTTGATTTGATTTCATCGTACTTGTGTTGATTGATTATGAGATGTTTTTCTATATGCTTTATTCTATATGTATGCATATTTGTTCAGTATGGATGTATGTAATACAGATGTATGGATTTTTTTTTTGGTTTCTTTTCATATGCAAATAAATGATGAAAATGAGTAGCTAGTAATGCAAAATTTTATTTTTCTATGTGATAATATGAATGCAAATGAATGTGTATAATAAAATGTATGGATATATATAAGAGGCTTATGCATGCAGCTAACATCTCAATACATAAGTACTCGATCAAAGAAATGATGAAAATTAGACCACTTAGCTTAGAAATGATAATACTTCAAACTCTCATTCAGAAGATAAAGAGATCACCGTTATCATGCTGAAATCACTCGAAATGCATAAAATGGAGAATGAAAGCAAACTAAAACTAGTCACTGGATTTAGAATGCTTAATTTTCATCACTGAGCATTTACAAACATAGTAGGCATAATAGAGTTCCTTCCTTTTCATGTGCAATATTAATTATCTTGTCCGCAATGACCCTTTTTTCTTTCATATCCTTGGATAGATTACACATGCATTCGGATTGCACATTTAAATAAATTCCCTCAAAATAGACAAAGAAATGATGCCAACCTCCCTATAGCATACAAATAAGTAGAGTCAAAGTATGTGTGGCGATTTCACCTTAATGTGAAGGTACTTATCACAGGCACCCAGTTGATTAGATATTTCCAAATCATCAGAATCATTCCTACAAGCAAAAAACAAAGAAAATATTATGCCCCCAATCCTTGCTCCTCTTAGTCAAGATAGACTTCCTCGAGTTACTCAGAGGGAATAATAATCAAAAACCAATATAAAAGACAACACACAAAGAAAATTTCAATCATATCTCAAATTGTTTAGTGATTGTTTGCAGTAATGTTGTTTTGCTTGTTTACTTAGTGATAAAACTCTTCAGTAGTTAGGAGACAAGTGACTAACTCAGATTGGATGACATGATATCACTAGTAGAAAGATGAATTGGTTGATACTTCTTAGGACATGTAAATTTCTCAGTTGATTACCCTAAGACTAGGACAATGATCAGTTTCAAGCCATGAGGGTTCTAAAAGAACCACGATGTCACAAAAAGTGACTAAGAGATATGTACAAGCGAAATCAAAGATGCAAGAAAGTGAGAAATGCCAACGTTGCATTGATAGATGGAGCGCTTGAGTACAAGAGGCGCCTGTTTGCCAGGTTTTCACCTACTTGGCAAAGATTTTATTTTATTTTATTTTTTTTCAGGACGTTTTAGGATTTTTAGGATTTTTTTCAGGACTTTTTAGCTGTACAGGTTGTTGGAGCAAAGAATACTAAGTGAAGAACTTCTTCAAGTGGATGTTTTTGATCGGTTCACGAAGTTTTTCTCCTTCCGATGTTGAGAGTTGATAGGCACCAGAGCCAAAGACTGCACTAACGATGTAGGGACCCAACCGGTTGGGTTCAAACTTCCCTTTGTTGTCTTGAAACTGTTGATTTTTAGGATTTTCTCTTAGAACAAGGTCACCAACCTGAAATTCTTATTATCAAACCTTCTTGTTATATCCTTTAGACATTCTCTTTTGATACACTCTTAGATGATCAAATGCCACTTGCTGATATTCATCCAGCAACTCGAGTTCTTGCAATCTAGATATTCTGTAGTCTTCATCAGTAACAAGACCTTGCAAAGAAACTCTCAAAGATAGTATTTCCACCTCAATAGGTAAGACTGCTTTAGATCCATACACCAAAGAAAAAGGTGTAGCCCCAGTAGGTGTTCCAATACTTGTTCTATAAGCCCATAATGCAGGATTGAGCTACAGATGTCAATCCTTCTCAGATTTATTTACTGTTATGTGTAAGATAGTCAACATATTTTTGTTAGATGCTTCAACTTGTCCATTACCTTGAGGGTAATATATGGATGACCAGTGTTGTTTGATTTTGAATTTTTCACAGAGCTCATCTAGATCTTTATTCTTGAATTGCCCTCCATTGTCAGTCACAATGGATGAAGGTATCCCATACCTGTAGATGATATAGTGAAGGATGAATAGAGCTACTTGTTTACTGGATGATTTGATGAGCGGAACTGCTTCTACCCACTTAGTGAAGTAAGTTATGATAAACTTGTGTCCATTAGATGATGCAGGATATATTTGGCCAATGAGATCAAACGCCTATTGCTGAAAAGGCCAATGTGTAATGAAAGGTATGAGATCCCTTGCTGGAGCATGTATGAGATTCCCATGTAGCTGATACTTCTCACAAGTTTTAGAAAACTTTATAACGTCTTTCCCCATGTCTGTCCAGTAGTAGCTAGCCCTTAGTAGTTTCCGAGCTAAAGTTAGACCATTTGAATGAGATCCACAAATACCTTCACGGACTTCACATAATGCGCATTGGGAATCTTCAGTTTCTAGACACCTAAGCAAATTACTATCCAAACCTTGCCTAAATAGATCATTAGTGATGATGACGTACCGTGAAGCATTTCAGATTAGGTTCCTTTTCTCATTATGGCTAAGATTTTCAAGGACAATTTGGTCTTGTAGATAAGAGTAAATGTAGTTGTAGTGAGATGAGTCATGTCCAATAATAGAACAGACCATCTAGGACTCAAGAGAATCATAGGCAGGGTAATGTAACTCTTCCACCAGGAATTCAAAGAAAAAATTAGATTCTTGTAACTCTGGTATAGATTCCAAGGTGGCCATAGCATCTACTGCTCTATTTGTTGATCTGGAGATCTACTGGAATGACACAAAAGTAATTTTTTTCTTGAGATCATCCACCATTCTCTTATAAGGCATTAGTTTCTTATCTCGAGTCTAATATGTATCATTGATTTGGTTGATGATTAGCTGAGAATTTCCATAGATGTGTAATTCCAGAACCTTCCATTCAATAGCCAGCTTTATCTCATTTACCAAAGCTTCATACTCTGCAATGTTGTTTGTGCAAGGGAAGAGAATCTTGTAAGCCTTTGAGATTGAATATTTTTGAGGAGTAATAAAAGGTATTCCAACACTGGAACCATGTTGAGTGAAAGAGCCATCAAAAAACATCTTCCATGATTGTTGAGTAAGGTGCATGATAGATTCATCTAGAAATTCTATATGCAATAGTAGAGTGTCTTCAAGTGGAGCATTAGCAAGTTGATCTGTAATTACCTATCCTTTGATGGCTTTGCATTCTACATATTCAATATCAAACTCTGTAGGAACCATGACCCATTTAGCCAATCTTTTGGTAAGTGTTGCTTTGCTGAGAAGATATTTGAGTGGATTAATCTTAGATACTAGCTTGATGGAATGTGCTAACATGTAGTATCTCAATTTTTGTGATGCAAAGACTAATGCCAAACATGCTTTTTCTATTATAGTATAGTTCATTTTTCAAGACACCAAGGTTCTGTTGATATAATATATAGCTCTTTCTTTTTTATTTTCATCCAGTTGTGCCAAAAGTGCCCCCAGTGATGAATCAGTAGTTGATGTGTATAGAATCAATGGTTTACCTTGAATTGGTGGAATTAGGAATTGGTGGATTAGACAAGTATTCTTTGATTTTCTAAAGGTGTTGTTCACATTCTTGATCCTAGTTGTATGTTACTCCTTTTCTTAATACTTTTGTGAAGGGTTGAGCCTTATCTTCTAGTTGAGAAATAAAGTGTCTGATTGACTGGAGACATCCTTGTAAACTTCTCATTTAACTAATATTCTTTGGAGGTGGAATTTCCATTATAGCTTGGACCTTCTTAGGATCAACCTCAATTCCTTTCTTTGAAATAATGTAACCAAGTAATTTCCCAGATGTTACTCCGAATGCACACTTTTTTTAGGATTTAGCCAGAGCTTGAATTTTTCCATTCTATCTAGTATGAGGCCTAGCTCTTGAATATGTGTGCATCTCTTCATAGTCTTTACTAAGGTGTCATCAACATAATCTTCCATGTTTTTATGCATCATATCATGAAAGATAGTAGTTACTGCTCTTTGGTAAGTTGCTCCTGCATTCTTTAGCCCAAATGACATGATGTTCCAACAAAAGGTTCCCCATGCACAGGTAAAAGATGTCTTTTCTTGATGTCCATAAGCTATTTTGATCTGATTATAACTGACGAATCCATCCATTAATGAGTACACCTCATATCCAATAGTCATATCCACTATCATATCAATATTAGGCAATGGAAAATCATCCTTTGGACAAGATTTGTTGAGATCCCTAAAATCTATGTAAACCCTAATAGATTTGTCTACCTTTGATAAAGGTACTATGTTTGGAATCCATTATGCATAGTCTATAGCTCTTATAAATCCAGCTTTTAGCAATTTTTCTAGTTCAGCCTTGACTAGCAGTGCCACATGAGGGTGCATCTTACAGATTTTTTGCTTGATAGGTTTAACTCCTGGTGTAATAGAAAGATGGTGCATGATAAGATCAGGATCTAGGCCTAGCATATCAGATTATGTCCATGCAAAGTTGATCTTCTTTTCTAAAAAGAGATTGCTGAAATATTTTAACTCTTCTTCTAATAATCATTGAGCTAAGTGGATTATATGTGGTGTCTCTTGACTCCCAATATTTACTAGCTGAGTTGGTTCAATCAATATAGAAGACCTTTCCTGGAAGTGACTTGGCAGTATATCAAGTATCTCACCTTCAAGTACCTCGGGGAGGTTTTCACCCTTAGGTACGTCCTTTTTTTTCTCTATTTTTTATTATGACACTGCCACAATGTGGTTTTCGCCATTAGATCTTTTATTTTTCTTTTTTTGATTTTTATGACTAAGATACTTGATATCTATTTCAGTCATGTTCTCACTTTGTTCGCTGGTGGAAGAGGCCATTAGTTTAACTGCATTAAGGTAGTAGGCTAACATGTAGTCATTAGCAAAGATAGGTACATTCATAGGTTGGTTCTGGAGACTACAGTCAATTAGTTTAGGATGTACCAAGGATAAAGTTTGAATAGGTTCAAGGGAGGTCACGATATTATCATCATAACTTTGGACCGACAAGTCAAGTTCTAGAAGACTACCTTGCGTAAATGTCTCAAGACCAGGAAGAGTTACAACATGATCATTGAAGTGCACGTTAATATTTAGTTAACCAAATCCAATAGAACTACTTCTAGTATCATTCTCTATGCTAGACTGGACTACATATCATGGTTCGATAGTAACAAGATCAGTAGATAGATTCCCGACATCCATGACAGAGGAGTCAGAGTTTGATGCTGAATAGGTATTGTCATAAATAGGATTGTTGCCGAAGTCATCAAAGTCATAAGAGGAAGTTTCTGACTCTTCTTCAAATGATTGAGTGAAATTATGTATATTGTCAATACCTACATCTTTGGGGCTGCAAGTTCCTTCATGATTTAGTTCATTTATCACTTGTATCTAACATACCTATTGACATAACCTTAATGGCTCTGTAAATTTTTGTCTTCTACTCCATTCAGCTTCTTCTAGACTAATGACTAGTTCTATTTCTGTAGCTTCTAATTATTCTTGTGTAGTTCCATACCTGATTTGTTATGTCCTATCAAAGGGAGTCATAGTAGGTGAATAATTTTCTTGTGTTCTTCCTTATTTCAACTTTTGTTCATAGTCTTCTTATCTATTTAGTCTGATTTCTTCTATCTTCGCTTGTAGTTTTAAGCATATCAGCTCTTGTGTGTCATCTATGATATCATTGGACTCTTTTGGATTTTCTATACTAGATGTATCTAAGAGATGATTTGGACCCTATTCATACTTGTTCAAGTCAATTTCTGAAGCATCTACTTGTTGTCTACTAGTGTATGTAACTAGAATTTTTAGTGGTGCAAACAATTCTTTGATTCTTTTTACCTCTTCTCTCATATCCTCTAGGACTTCTACTCCTTGTAATGATGTAACTGATACCATTGGAACTTGATTACCAGTTATTTTCTCTCTCTTTATTGCTAGTTCTTCTTGTTCTTTTTCATACTCTTCTTGAGTCTGATGAGTGTTTACTTCCTTTGATGTTGAAGGTAGTATCTTTTTCTTCCACTTAGACTGATGATGGGAAGTATGTTTCTGGTCTGATGTCTTTCCTAGATTGTATCCCAGTCCAACTTTATCATTTGTAGACTTAGTTTGTAGATGAATAGGTTCAATAATACCTTCTTGATTTTAGCCTAGAGGACTAGTTCCTAAATATCCCATGCATTGAATCATTTTATATCCTTGACCATATTGTGTCGGAGAAATCTCACAATGTCTTACTTCTTTGTTTTCACTATCTTGAAAAGCCATTTGAGAACAACATCCTCTTCTATTTCATCTACAAGGGAAGTAGAGGATTGTACAAAGAGACCATCATATATGACATTTGGATTAGAAGTTTGTGGCTTCATAATCTCTGATGGTTTTCCTGATTATCTTGGTGATGGAGGAAGAGAGATTAGTGAAAGTACTGGTTCTATCTTGTATCCATCCATGCCAGTATTTGTGATTTTCAATTTCTTTTCTAAGTCCTTCATCAAAGTTTCTAAACTTTCAGCTGTGGAGGTTTCTCTATTATGAGGAACAAAGGTATCAACACTCTTTGTGAATGCATTACAAGGGGAGTTTGTATCAGCAGGAATACTAACTTCAACTATATTATAAGGAAATTTTAAGCACTGATGATATGTAGATGGAGTTGCCTTCATTCTATGAATCCATGGCCTGCCCAGTAAGATGTTGTATGAAAGAAGGAGATAAAGCACTTGAAAAATAACATCTCTTTCTACAAGTCCTACCCTGATTGGTAATAGTACTAGACCTTTAGAGGTTCTTTCTTCTTCATCATAGGCTTTGATTGTTATTTTCTTGGTCAGATCAATGACATTTTCAGAAAAGCCTAGCTGTGTAAGTAGATTATAGGTACAAATATTCAACCCAATGCCTCCATCTATCAAAACACATTTAACTTGGTGTTTATGGATTATAGCTTCAATGTGCAATGGTTGGTTATCTTGGTGATTCAACAAGTTGTCATCTTCTTCAGAGAAGGTAAGATAATGAGGTGAAATCAAGTGACCCACCATAGATTGAAACCGATTGATATCTAAATCTTTTGGAACATTAGTAGTAAGCTAAACTTTGTCCAGGATCTCATTATGAGCAGAACAAATTTTGAGCAATTCAAATATGAAGATTTGAGCATTCGTTCTTTTCAATTGTTCGACAATTCTATAACCAGGAGAGAATGATGAAGCTAGCTATTTGGATTTAGCCATGGTTGTATCTGTTTGTCTATTTGAATAAGTTGGTAGGCTTCATGTTGTTTGAGCAGGAGTTGAAGAACTAGCTCCTTGGAGAGTGACTTTCTTTTGAGCACAGGTCATAGCATTTGCATTTTGTGATTCATTTTGTTTATCTTTGATTATGATCACATTACAATATTTAGGTTGGGAAGACTCAATCATGCTGATCACATTGTCATTGTTGCTATAGGTTTAATTAACTTTGGCACCTCCTTTTGACTTTGAGGAATCACCTTGTTCATAAACAGGTAAGGGATCTTCAAAATCTTTGTGATCAACATTAGTTGTGTGATTTCTAGCAACAATTTTGTCAGCGTCAATGAGGTCTTGAATCGCATGCTTGAGCTTCATGCAGTTGTTTGTGTTATGACCTTTGTTTCAATGGTATTCATAGTATTCATTTTCTCTCCACAATTTTGGTTTGACTTCAAGATCATATGGCCTAGAATTTTCTAGTAAGGTTATCAGATCATTTGCCAATAAAGTTTTGAAAGTGGATTTGTATGATTCTTCCAAAGGAGTGAAGTCGCCTTTAGGTTTCGAAAGCCAAGGTTTCTCTTTAAACCACTCTTTTACTTTATTTGAAGGATTTTCTACTGTAGTTTCAGCTGCTTTGAGTGCTTGTGTGTCACTAGCCAGGTTAAATATCATGAATTTTGATTTTTCTTTAACAGTGTCTACCACTCCATCATTAACAACGTTTCTGTTGTTGTCTTTTCCATATTTCTAATATTTGTTGTTTTCTTTGGAACTATAACCTTGATGTGTTTCTTTCCAAAGTGAGATATCTCATTTCTTTATAAGCACATCTTCCATTCTGAGGGCACTATCTACCATTTTATTGAATGAAGGGTATACTTGCATTTGGATACTGTATTTCAATTCAGGGATCAAGTTGTTGATGAAGATATCCATCTTCTCAAAATCTAGATTAGGTCGTGAATATCTAGAGAACATCTTTCTCCAATGTTGGAGGAAAGTGAGAAAGGGCTCTCCTATTTTCTGTTTGGTATTGCAATGCTCTATCATAGTGACTGGATGAAAATTGTTATAGGAGTATTGTTGTAGAAACAATTGGATTAATTCTTCAAAAAAAAATTATTACCATAGGTAGGCTTGAGAACCATTCCATAGCTTGCCCTCCTAAACTCCTCAGGAAAAGGCGCATGAGATATGTTTGTTCGTGCATGAACTCCATACATAAAGCACAAAATTCTATGACATGGTCTTGAGGATTTGAGTTGCCATTGTATTTGTCAAATTTTGGAATCTCCACTCGTGAAGGAAATTGAGGCATGTAAAGGTTTTTATCAAATGGAAATGGGTATATCGTATCTAGAGAATATTGTTTTGATGATTGATCCTTGTTTTTTAGTTCTGTGATCTCAGTGTATAATGCTTGTAATTGTTTGTTTACCATTTATAAGGGTGTCTCTTCCTCTTTAGTGATGAGGGCCTCAACGTTATAACTAGTAGGAAGTTTAGCACCTTGCTTTACTAGTTCTAGAAAATAGTCTTATTTTTCTCTAGCCATGATAACCTTCATCATTTTTTGGAAATATTTATCCTTTTAACATTTATGAATATTAGTTTTGGTAGGTTTAGAGGCTTCAGCTTCATCTGATGAGGAATCACTGCCAGTAGCGTGGATACTGAGATCATCATAAGCATTGTGTTTAGTAGCTCATCTTTCTTATTTTGTTTCAGATATGGTGGGAGACAAGGGTTGATCATAAAATGCTATATCTGATGATGAAGGTTTATTAGTGACAGGGTCCTCTACGTAAAATGGATTATCCTGATATGAAAAGGATGGTCCTTTGCCTCTGTCAGATTTCTTACAAGAACTTCTAGTTTGAGTAGGCATTTTTATTGACTGATGTGACCTAGAGTTGTTTCTGATGCAGAAGTCAAGATCAAATTTGGAGCTAGTTTTTCATTTAACGTATTGATTGAGAGAAACAACTATGATTTAGTCTAGTTTCAGGAAAGATCTATCCCATGTAAGACATGATCTAAGTTACCTAGTTTGATTTGAGAGAAGTGACTAAGACTCAGTCTAGTTTCAGGAATAATCTATCCTATGTAAGACGTGATCTAAGTTACCTAGTTTGATTTGAGAGAAGTGACTAAGACTCAGTCTAGTCTCAAGAATGATCTATCTTGTGTAAGACATTTATCTAAGTAACTTAAGTTTGATAAATGGTTGATTGAACTAGCTGAAAGATGATCGACAAAATCATGCAACATAATGGTAGAAGTATACTATTTAGATTTGTTTATGCTCAAGATGATGATAACTAGTTTTATGCTCGCTATAGACTATTTTTTTAGGCAATTTTGACTGTTCTGAATTGATAAAATCATAGATTTGTACGACAAGGTTTACAAGACCAGACAACAATTTGATAGCTTCAGGATGATGAAAATAGTATTTCGTAAGATTTTCTACCTAGGTTCGTACGACAGGTGGGTATACCTCAAACGACAAACTAATGAATGTAATGTTTTATCAGATTACATAGGACTAGGGGTCAGATGATACTTCCCTAAGCAGGATGACAATTTATCAAATTTTGTATGACATAGAATAGGGACTCAAATGACAAATTGTAAGGCTTGATGATATTTCATATGAAAATAGGTATTTAGCAGGATGATAAATCAGAAGACTCGTACGACAGTTTACTAGATAGAGACAAGATTCTGACAGACAGAGTTTTCAATGACTGACGATGACCAGTTTTGAGATGGACTGAGTTCTTGATAGCTGATGTAGATTAGTTTGTGACACAGACAAAGTTTTGATGACTAAGGTAGACTAGTTTTTGATACGAACAAAGTTTTGACCACTAAGATAGACTAGTTTTTGATACAGACAGAGACCACTAAGATAGACTAATTTTTTATATGGACAGAGTCTTGACCACAGAGTTGTTTATTGTTTTCTCCAATTTTGGTATTCTAGTTTTATTTTCAGGGACTATACATAGTAAACATGCAATATGTATAATGACTTCAATCACAACATGCTAACCCTATGGAAATTGGTGAGAGAAGAAAACTTTTTTCTTGTAGACTCACGTACACACCTAATAGCTAGTCAGAATACGGTTGCTGAGTCTAACACAATGGATTCTCAATGCCGTATTAGCTAACTCCAAACACTATTGGGGGAACGAAATGGCAAGTATCTTGGGAGAGTTACTATCTGTCTTGCACAAATATTATCCCCCCTTTCGGAGGTGAACCGGGTAGCCTCTATCTTATAGTTCTTAGTCAGGAATTCTATTCGAAATTACCCCTTGAAGTCACGCAAGTATGATTGAGGCCTATAGCCTAACAAGATACCAAAACAAGCTATAGTCACATAAACATGATTGAGACCGCGAGGCCCTGCAAAATGCTCAATATGACAGATCTCAAAGAGAAAACTCAAATAATCCTATTCTCTGAGACTTTAGTGAACTAGAGGCCTATTTATTATAGTGAGTTAGAATGCCCAAGTCCGGTTGTACTTACTTGGGTCATTCTCACAGGGTGATTACTTTTTCCCACTATGACAAGCCCACTAAAGGTACACAAATCTCAAACTTAGAAAAAGCCTCAAGGGTCTAGATTTTTTATTGTCTATGCAGACAAGAGCATACTCTCCTACCTCTCAGAATTTTCTTAAAACACGAAGGACATATTTGTTCATTAACCAGATAGTAATTTAGGTGCGAAAAATGAATTTAAAGAATACACGATGTTTACTTGAATCTCCTCAGGCAACCTGTAAAGACAACGAATCAGTAGTCATATTGTCTTTGTTTGACAAGCATTCTGCAAAAACTGATTAGGCTATGAAAATTCCTTAGACAAATGAACAACAAGCTAGGGTCATCATTAGTATGATCAAAATTGAATAAAGAACTTGAAGAATGAAATTTGCTTTTAACCCAAAAATATAGAATACCATACGAAGACTCTCACCGAGTCGTATGATAATTCGTACAAATTCGCACGATATGTGCAGTTAGTCATTTGGGCATATGGGAAATCTCATATGATATTTTGCAGTAACTGTACGGACAAAAATCCAAAAAAATAAAAAATATGAAAACAAGAAAAAGTTAGTCTTCGAGGCCGAAAGATGTAGTCTTCTACCCCACGGTGGGTGCTAGAAATGTGTGTGTGAAAAGTGGAATAGTTATCTACTATTGTAAGACACAACACTTCAATTAAGTCATTACATGTATGGTTAGACAGATATAAGCATGAATAGTAAAACCATAACAAATCAACCAATTGCCTTCTAAAAGATGCGAGTATAGACTTGCTCTCATATTTGTATAAGCAATACCAGTGACTAGACTACACCAAGACGAAGGATTTAATCTATATGAGCATGATATTAAGCTAAATGGATGCAAGATTATGTTAGATGGATGAATAGTAAGCTATATGAATTCAAGCAATCATAACTAAACTAAATATGTAAAAAGCTAAACTAAGATGAAATAATCTCAAAAAGGCAAGCACAATATCTTCAATGACTCCAGAGCAAAAACTGTATAATAACAATAAATCTCTAGGGTGTTTTGAATGAGAGATGAAGGCTAAATTTATAGAGAATTACAAGAGAGACCAATGGTCAAGATCAATTAGAAACAATCAGTTTAGATTATCCAAGAAAAAGCACAATTTAGGATAATTTAAATAATTGAGCGATCAGATTCAATTAACCTTGACATAGATTCCAATTATAGTTTGATTGAAATGCATTCAGATTATAAGTTTGAGTTTGCATTGGAGATAAAATTCAATTAATTCCATGCACTTGAGATAAAAATAGGTGATTCCATGTGATTTCTTTGATTTATTCAAGAAAAGAGTCTTTTCAATGCAACTGAACTTCTTTTCTCAAAAGCTTTGAGTTCCAATTTTAGAGAATGATTAATAATTCAATTTAATTGTTTTTTCTGATTTCAAGTTATCTCAATTTAGAAAAAGAAATAATATCTCAAGTTTGATTTCTCTCTCAATTCAATTCTTTTATTGTATTTTCAATTTAACTCTTGCTTTGCATATTGATTCCTCTTTTGTAATAAATTAATTCCTTTTTTATGATTAATGGAAAATTTATTAATTAATTAAATATGCTAGGATATTTAATAAATTAAATAGGATAATTGATCAAAATGATTTACTTGGAATGATTTAATTAATATAGAATAATTCACTTTCCATGTGACATTTAATGATTGAAGAATTAATTAATTGTGTGCTCAAAGTTGATTTAATTGCCCTTGGTGATGTTGTTGAGATTATGGGCCCATGGTTTAGGTGACCATTTTTAGGGTATTACAATTTTTACCCTATTGCATTTGAAGAGAATTTTGTGAGCACTTGTAGAGAGAAACAAAGCATTCCCAGCAGATTGTGAATGAATTTGAACAACGTATTGAGAAGTTGGATCAGATTTGAAGCAAAGTAAAGTGGATCAAGTGTGCAAGAAAGAGGGCAACTGAAAACCCTAGCAACACGAAGGAAACAAGGTATTTGGTCAATCTCCTCTCTCAAATCAAAGTTATTTGGAATGGCATCATCATCAACACCATCAAAGAGTCTTTTTATCACTATTGAAGCCATTGAATCAATGGAGTCGAACAAGATAGAATCGTACAATGCATTATCATAGGTACCCCAAGGAGTTTTGATTAAAGGTGATATGTCCAGTTATATAGATTGCAAGATTGAAGTTTTAGGTTCATTGGCAATCTATTCCCAGCTGAAATATTTGTACAACAAGAACGGGAAGATTAAACCTGAGTACATTAGGGTATATGAGAAAGATTTTCATAATGCGGTTTATTTTCTTGAGGATTTTGAGGAAGAGCATGTCAGAATCATCCTCAGACATGTACATGGAGGAAATATGTATTTAGATAGGTGACATACTATCACCAAGGAGGCTATTCATGTTGTGACCAGATTCTGCCAAACCGATGAAGTTCCCAAGTTGAGGAAAATCTCAAAGGATACTGTTATTGAACTGACAAAGATCACTTGTGATGGTCATGCTATATCTGTCAATAACGTTGAAGATGAAGGAGTCAAATATGCTACAATGGTTATTGATTATAGGATATTTCATTCTAGCCGAATGAATAGTGTGTCATTGACTACCATACATGCTACCTACTAGATGATGAAGGAAAGTGCATATTATAATCTGTGTGAGGCAATGCAGAGTCAGTTAATGTTGAATCTAGAATCAATCAAGAAGGACAACAATCAAAAGTTCAAGTATGGGAAACTTTTGATCAATTTGTTTTTCTATTTTCAGAACTTTATTCCTGGTATTGGAGATATAAAATGGTCAAAAGATACACCTGTTTTAGCCCAGATTAAGAATAGTATAAAGGTTGTTAAGAAAACATTTCCAATTTCTATGAATAGTTATTTCAATGAATTTCAAAAGAAAATTATTATGAGACTAAGGTTATCAGACAAAGTGGTCAAACATTTCTTTCACAGTGACCAATGATTTCTGCCTAATGGAGGCTATAGAACCAAGAGAAGAAGAAATGGAGCAAATGAGTTATGAAGTCAATTATGACTTATTGACGGTTAAACCAACAACCTCTTGGCATCACCTAAGGATACCAAGAAGAAGATACTGGGTACATATCAAGAAAGAATTGCACAGACACAACCCAGAGATGTGAAGGAGAAAAAGAAGAAAGATGATCAAGCAGTTTCTGTGTCAATCGGTACTAGAGTAACAAGAAGCATTCAAACCAATAAGGAACCAGAACCAAAGGTGTATGCAAAGAAGCCAACTACCACTAGGAAAAGAGGTAGACATCTTATCTTACAAGAACCTGAGGAAATAGAGTCTAAGGAAGAAACAAAGAAGCTGAAGGAAACTGGTAAGAAATATAAATCAGTAGGGGGAATCCCCAAACAAAATATTCCTATTGATATTGCATCTTTCAAGCCAATGAGTCATTTTGGGAGGACTCTGAAAACATTAAAAAGAAAGAAATTTGATAATGTAAATGATTCTTTTGATTCTTTTGATGATATGCAGAAGCAAGAAGTGGTACAAGAGGTAATTAACTACCTATGTCAATATAACCGGTTGCCACATGAAATTCAAAAGGAAATTTTTTATTCTTTAAATTTAATTCTGGAAAATAAATTGAAGTTGATCATAGATCAAGTCAAGAGATTATAGATAGAATTTTTGTTCAATACTTTCCTGAATTGTCTCATGAAGAATTATTAGAAATGATTGCTAAACACAAAGGACAATTTCATATAAGAACAAGGAGACTAAGACTATTGGAAGGAAAAATTCAGGTAGTAGAAGATGATACTCATCAAGCTGCAAAAGATATTTAGAAAATGAATGAACAGTTAAAGAATTATCACAATAAACCTAATCAGACTGAAACTGGAGCTCCACCAAA
This sequence comes from Cryptomeria japonica, assembly GCF_030272615.1. Lineage (NCBI taxonomy): Eukaryota > Viridiplantae > Streptophyta > Pinopsida > Cupressales > Cupressaceae > Cryptomeria > Cryptomeria japonica. The sequence continues at coordinate 519,844,417 of NC_081411.1, forward strand.
ACTGGAAATTGAAGAAATAGTTGCACCAGATGAAATCTACACTAACAAGGATAAGGTTGACACTAATTCACCACCTGTCATATTTTTTGTTGATGAAACTAAAGATACTGAGGATACTGTTAATACAACTGGTCCCAATAATGAACTAGATATGGTTGAGGAACATAAAGCAGAGGAAGCATCGACTACTGAACAAAGTGTGGACATGCAACCACCACCAGTAAAGAAACATAATGTTTAAAGTCACACACCACCGGTCATTACACCAACACAGAAGGAACATACAGAGACAAGAAAAGAGGAACCAAAGAAGAAGTCAGAAGAGAAACAAGATGAAGAGAAGAAAACAAAGGAGAAGAAGAAAACCTTGATCGATGATGATGATGATGAGGACTTTGTGAGTATTAAAGGTCCTATAAATATGGATAATCTAAGTTCCTTTGAACTAATGGAGATTTCTACTGCCATGCAATCCATAGCACAAAACAAGAGGTTGAAAGAGCAGAAATGAGAAGTAGAGACCATTCAAACTGTTGTTGAAATTTTGACAAGTCTCCCACTGGAGACTGATATAGATAATCTAGCCACCCCTATTGCTAAGGTTGGACATTTAGTTGTTGATGCCAGTGAACAACTAAAATCACTTGAAGATGTAGGTCATGCTTTAGTAGAAAAAGATTACAGGAAGAGAATGGGAGAACAATTGATTTCAGAAATTGACAAAGGTAAGGTTGCTTTAATAGTGAACAAAGATCTTTTGAAAACCAGAATAGAAACTGATGGTAAAATTTTGGCCACCATATCTAAAGTATCATTATTTTGTTCTAACTTGAAGAAAAAGAGAGAAGATACAGAGAATGAACTAGAAAGGATAAGTGATGCATACATACTAGTACAAGATTCCTCTTTGAATTTTGGTAAATCTATTGATGCCTTACAATACATATTAGAAGTTTATGATTTTGAATAGGTGAATTGGATAATATCCTTGAAGGCTGAAGAATTAGTTAATTTTGAAAGTTGAAATCTTACAGACAACATACAAGGAGTTTGAAGCAATTTTGGCTACCCCAAAGATGAGCACTGTTGATGCTATGGAAGAATTTGCTACATAGATTTTGACACATGTTGAAATCACTGAGACACTGTTAGAAACATGGGACAATGATCTTAAGCAGTTAAAGTTTCATTTCAGTGATGTTTTCTTAAGAATTGCATTATAAATAATTGAATATATATTTTCTATATATATACATGCAGTTTTTGGTGATAACTTTTGATGTAATGTCTGTATTTTAATTATTTATTTGTCATTGTTTTCAAAGGGGGAGTAATATATATGAAATATTTTGTATGTAATCATGTATGATGTCAAAGGGAGAATCTAATGCTAAGGGGGAGTCTTTAAAGTCTCTACATTTTTGTAAGAACACTTAGTTGTCAAAATTTTCCTGTGTTGCCATCAATGCCAAAGGGGGAGAATGTTGGCTTGATTATGATTTTTGTATTTGATGACTCTATGTGTTGTCATTGATGGCACATATATGTTTTAATTGTCATAGTCATCTTAGCATACCAGTTAAGGTAAACCGATACTATTGAGTCATTGTATTGTTAACCGGTATCATATGTATGAAGAAGTCTAACCGGTATGAAGATGTCTAGAATGGTACATGTAGATAAGTCAAATGGTTTTGATCAGTTCCAAAGTTACCAGTTTTGAGATGCAATAGATAAAGTCAAGAAGGAGCGTGGAGACAATCATCCAGTATAAACTCAATTGAATCGATATGTGAGTATTTAAGCGGTCAACACTTAACCAGTATCGGTGTTCTAACTGGTTTCCCAGTTTGTGTGATGAGTTATCACCAGTTGTGATGTGTTACCACTGATGGACACTATGGAGGTAATTTGTGTCATGGTAAGGAAGATTGTCTAGATGCATTGAACCTAGGAATTGTGTCAAGGTTTAGGAGCCGACATGAAATCTAATATCTATAAAAAGACATTGTGATGAAATATTTGATATAGAAGATACAAGTTATGTTATGAGTTGGAGTTGATGTGATTTGTTTTTGGAGTTGCTGAGTATGTCAATGATACAGTAATGTATGCACTGAAAAGGATCTAAACCAACAAAAGGTTCTATTCTTAAATCATTCCAACTATTGTTCTCTAACAACTACATCAGTAAAATCCCTTAATCGGGTAAGCTCTAACAAGCTTCATTGTATAAATCCTCTAACAAGGTGATTCATTAACTTGGATCTACACCCTCCACTGAGGTTAATTTTAACCAGGTATACCTCCTAACAGGGCTTGAGATATTTAATAGGATCTGCTCCTAACAGAGCATTTGTAGACCTTAACCAGTCAGTTATCTATACTGCAAATAGTTAACTTGTGAGTTCCATCTCACCATGGTTTTTCCAGTTGGGTTTTCCACATATAAATATTTGTGTTATGGTGAATGTTTTGCTTGTGCTGAATGCTTTTTTAACACTTTGGATTATATGCAAAGTCATTGGTAAATTGGTTAAATGTTTTTACCCGTTTGCAATTAAAGTGTTATTGTTTTTGCTTTCACTGATTCACCCCCTGTTGGCATTATAACAGACAAGGGAGATTGTTGGCATTTCAATAAGGATATTAAGAAGGTTGTTGATGATTATGGATATAACTAACTAAGGATGTTTACTGTCTTAATATTATTATTTTTTCATTGATGTCAAGAAATTGATTTTCTAATTCAGTATGATGTTGCCATATTTTGAGAAGTATGATTTGGTGAGTATAAAGATGTCGGTAAAAGACACAGAAAGAATGTGATGAATAAGGGGAGGAATAAGTTATTTAATGGGCAACTATTACCAAGTTAGACAATAATGAGATCATGATGTTTAGATTGTTTTGATATCCTACATATGTTATTGATTGTAAGGTTAATACTATACTATGTTACCGAGCAAAGAACCTAGTCGATAAACCCTAAGGAACCTAGTCAGTAAACCCTAAAGTTATTGCTATCGGTTAATGAAGGCGGTATGTCTACTGAGTGAAGTTCAGTATTTACCAAGTTACAACTAAGTAATAACAAAATGCATTGAATGAATAAAAACATTATTTAATGAAGGAAGCTGATGAGCTGGTTATGATTAAATGATTGGTATGCCATGCATGAAGTTTGTTAAAGAATCTATGACAAAGGAAAATCAGTAAGAAGATCTACAACTCAAATTAAACCGCAATACCCTAGCACAAGTTCCAAGAAATGTATGCAAGTTCCAAGGCGGCGTAAAACATTTTCAAATCAAAGGATACATTGAACCTAGTCAAGTTTGAAGATCTGATGGCTATGATTGATCATGGGATATGTGATCAAGGAGATTAAGCAGTTGGCAAATTGTTTATAAATAAGGAACTATTGATAAACAATGCATGCGGGCAAGTGTATGCACAGGGATGCTACATAGTGATTACCGAGCACAGAAGCTTGAAGACCTATTTGAATAACAGAGTATAGAGCCCAGCAGATGGACAAGATAAGTCCTATGACTAGATTGTATTGAGAAAATAAGAATCTACTTTAGTATTTTTAGATGTGAAGTTGGAGATAGATTTTTCTTACTGTTATTTTGTAAAGTGACAGAAAATATCTTAACCGAGTGGATTTAACAGTCTTATTTGTAAAACCCTCTAGCAAGGTGACATTCTAATTGAGTGTTTGAAATCCTTTAACAAGGTCACTTCTAACAAGGTGAAGATCCTAACAGATCTAAGGGAAATCCCTTAACCGGGTCACATCTAGCAATGTGTTTGTAATCTTTAACATGATTTGCTTTTAACCGAGCATACTCTAGAAGAGTATATTTCTTAGTGGGTCTGAAATCCCATAGTGGTTTTTCCCTATTTGGGTTTCCATGTTAAATCTGGTGTTATGAGTGTTATGATATTTATATGCTTTTGAGTTTGCATGTTTTGCAGTTTTGGTTATATTACTGAAGTATATGTTACCGAGGTTGAATCTGTTGTTTTTATGGAAGATTAAGTTTGTATATGATTCCCCCCCCCCCCCCCTCTCATCTTATTAGCTTGGCATCTGCACTTAACATTAAGTATCAGAACTATCAATTGGTATCAGAGCTTTGGACTCCAGAAGAAAAGTTTAAAGGTACTTGAGGCAAAGATCCAAAGATGTATAAGAGAGATGCACTAAAGCTGAACAAGTCAAGTTTCTCTACATGGCAGAAAAGGATGAAGCTGCGCCTATCAGGAGTTGGAGAATATGTTGTATATTATCTAGAGAATGATTTCATTACACCGAGCACCTATCCATTGAAAATGAAAGAGATAAAGCCAAAGCAAGAACATATTCAAGCAATGATTGAAATAACATTTCCATTGACTGACTCAGAGTTTAATGATCTAGAAGGATGCAATGATGCAAAGGCAATGTGGGACAAGCACATATCTGTGTATGGTGGAGATGAACATGTTCAAAGAGCAAAAGTGGATAGTCTAAGAGGACAAATTGAATCTATGAGGATGAATGAAGGTGAGAACATAACCCAGTATAGTACAAGACTAAAGGAGATTGTCAATCAAATCAAAGGAGAAAGTGGAACTATTGAAGAAAAGGATATAACAAGTAAGTTGTTAAGAACCCTTCTACCAGCTTATGCAATCCGAGTCTCTGCAATCAATGAATTGAGGTTTGTACCCAATATGCTAGTTTCTTTAGATGCTACTATTGGTAAGCTACATGCATTTGAGTTAAGTAACTTTGATAACAGTGGGTCTTTGGTAAATAAAGTTGAATCTGCATTTAGTTCTTTTCATCTTGATGAATCTGATGATTACAATGATAGAAAGTATAAGTACTCCAAAGGGGATCATAGTGGAGCAAGTGAAAGATTTCACAAGAACATGGAAGAAGTACACAAATTGTATGAGGAAATCAGAAAGCAAGAAGAGTTTGAAGCACTATTAGCCAGAAGGTTACCGAGAGACAAAGGTAAGTATAAAGGAAAACTACCTTTGAAATGTTTCAATTGTGATAAGATAGGACATATGGCTTCTAACTATCCTAACAAAGATTCTACTGAAAAGAGAGATTACTGAGATGACATACAAAAAGATAATCATTACAGAGGACACTAAGACTTCAGAAGAAGAGATAGAAAGTCATGCCTAATAGCTGATGAGGAATCAAATGATGATAAATCAGATGAAACTGAAATAGAGGAAGTAGTTTATGTGGCTATCAAAGATGGATCAGATGAAGAAAGGTATGAAGAAAAATCCCTAATATCTCACATAAATACTAATGATTCTTGGATCATAGATAGTGGATGCTCACATCACATGACAGGTGATAAACACAAATTTGTTACATTAGAAGATTATGATGGAGGCTATGTAAGATTTGGTAATGATACACCATGTCTGGTAAAAGGTAAAGGATCTATAACACTTATTGACAATGCAAGATGCAATGATGTTTATTGGGTTGAAGGTTTAAAATACAATTTGTTGAGTGTAGCACAAATAAACAATACAGGTCACCGATTAGAATTTCAGAAAGGAATTGTCAAATTTCATGACAAGAATGGAAAGTTAGCTATGACTGGGACACAAAAAAAAGGTAACACATTTCACCTTGACTCAACTTGGAACAAGTGTCTGTATGCAAAGATAGATGATACCTGGTTATGGCATAAAAGGTTTTGTCATGTAAATTTTGATAATCTGATCAAAATAAGAAAGAAGCACTGAGTAAGAGGTCCACCGAGTCTTGAAAAACCTGAGAATGCTATGTGCTAAGGATGCCAGATGGGTAAGATGACAAGATCAAGCTTTACAAGTAAGTCCTACACTTCTAAGGGAATTTTAGATCTCGTGCACATTGATCTTTGTGGTCCTATGAAAGTTCAAAGTTATTATGGTGATAAATATTTCATATTATTTGTGGATGATTACTCAAGGATGATGTCAGTTGTGTTTTTAAAAGAAAAATCAGAAGCTTTTCAAATGTTTAAATGGTACAAGGCAAGAGTTGAAAATGAAACAAGAAGACAACTAAAATGTCTTAGATCAGATAGAGGAGGAGAGTTCACATTTGATGAGTTCAACTTATTCTGCAATGATCATGGTATAAAAAGACAAGTCTCTGCACCAAGAACTCCACAACAAAACGGGATAGCTGAGAGAAGAAATAGAACTATTGTGGATTGTGCTAGAACCCTAAAGATTGAAAAGAAAGTGTCACAAACATTTTGGAGAGAAGCAATAAGCATAGCAGTTTACACCCTGAACTGAGTACAACTGAAGAAAGCAACTTTGAAGACACCATATGAGATCTGGTATGACAAGAAACCTAATGTAAGTTACTTCAAAATCTTTGGAAGTAGATGCTATGTTCACAAAGATGATAGAAATGGCAAGTTTGATCAGAAAAGTGAAGAAGGAACATTTCTTGGTTATTCTTCTAGAAGTAAAGCATTTAAATGTCTGATCAAATCATCTAACAAAATAGTAGAAAGTGCAAATGTGAAAATTGATGAATTTACAGAAAGAAATGATGAAGGACACTCCAAAGAACCATAAGATTATGATGAATTTGTCTATGTTCAACCGACAAGTCTTACCGAGAGAACTGTTGAAGAAAATGAAGAGAATATCCAGTTACCGAGTGATGAAGAAGATCATACAGAACCTACCGAGCTTGTATTAGCCAAGTATGTCAGAAGACATCATCCATCAAGTCAGATTATAGGAGATAAGGATGATCCAGTGATGACAAGGAACAAACTGAGATAGAACACATGTCTGATATCTAAATTTGAACCGATAGTGAAACAGGCATTTAACAGTGAAGATTGGATAAATGCTATGACAGAAGAGATTGATCAAATCAAGAAGAATAACACTAGACACTGGTCCCAAGACCGAAGGACAAAAATGTAATCGGTACAAAGTGGATTTTCAGAAACAAGCTAAATGAAAAAGGTGAGGTCATTTGAAATAAAGCAAGACTAGTTTGCAAAGGTTATGCCCAAGAAGAAGGAATTGATTATGGTGAGACTTTTGCACCTGTGGCAAGACTTGAAGGAGTAAGAACATTATTGGCATATGCTGCTTTCAAGTATTTCAAGGTATATCAAATGGATGTCAAATCTGCATTTCTGAATGCTATATTAGAAGAAGAAGTTTTTATTGAACAACCTGAAGGATTTATTGAAGACAAGAATAAAGATCAGGCATGCAAATTGAACAAAGCTTTATATGGTCTGAAACAAGCACCTAGAGCATGGTATGAAAGACTGCACTCTTATTTGATTAAGATTGGTTTTATAAGGACAAGTGAGAACAGCAACATGTACATGAAGAATGATGAAAATGGAATACTGATCTCAGCCATATTTGTTGATGATATTATCTTTTGTGGAAATGACTCTTTATGCAAGAACTTTGGAAATGAAATGAGCAAAGAATTTGAGATGTCATTAATCGGTGAGATAAAGTATTTTATAGGTTTACAAATACTGCAAATGAAAGATGAGATTTTCATTCCTCAATCCAAGTACATAAAGGAAATCTTGAAGAAATTTGGAATGGAGGATTCAAAACCAGTAAGTACTCCTATGACTACCAACTATAAACTATCAAAGAATGATGAATCTACATCTATTGATGAGACACTTTACCGATCCATGATTGGAAAGCTACAATATGTTGTTCACAGTAGGCCAGATATAGCACATGCAGTAGGTATAATTGTAAGATTTTTTGCAAATCCCAATGAAACACACATGACAGCAATCAAGAGAATTTTCAGATACTTGAAAGGCACTAAAGATTATGGCTTAGTATATCAGAAAGGTAATGTTTTTGATTTAAAAGTTTATACTGATGCTAATTGGGTAGGCAACATTGATGACCGAAAAAGCACAAGTGGAGGAGATTTCTTTTTAGGAGAAAGACTAGTGAGTTGGCTTAGCAAGAAACAAGGATGTGTTTCACAGTCAACAACAAAAATTGAATACGTCACTGCAGCATTGAATTGTACCAACATAGCATGGATCAAACAACTATTGGAAGGTATAAATGAGCAAGTTACCAAGCCAGTAACTATATTCTGTGACAATACTAGCGCCATAAACATTTCAAAGAATCCTGTTATGCACTCTAAGACAAAGCACATCTCTATCAAATATCATTATCTTAGAGAAGAAGCTCAAGAGAAGAAAGTGGTGTTGGAGTATGTTAGCACAAAGGAACAAATAACAGATATCTTCACCAAGCCACTACCAAGGGACACTTTTGAGTATCTCAGAAGTAAGTTAGGGGTCCTACCCCTATCTTCCATTCACTGACCGAGTTCGGTGAAAGCATCAATTCGATGACTCTACAAAATATCTTTTAAGAGTTGATGCTGACTTGCACACTTTAGGATGTTTTCTAAAGGTGTGCAGGAAACAAATATAGGATATAGGAATTGAAGACATAATGCTCTGACCGAGGCTAAGTTAACACAAAACTGCAAGTAATTCACTTCATACAAGAAGAAATCATGTTTTAGTTTTTTACTTTTTGGCATTGTTGTCAAAGGGGAAGAAGACTGAAGAAAAGGGGAGAAGACTAATGTATGGGGGAGAAAACTAATGACAGGAGGAGAGCATTTCAGCATTTCAGAATCTCACAACAATCTAAATCAATTAGATCAAATCGTTTTGCCATCAATGCCAAAGAGGGAGATTGTTGGCATTTGAATAAGGATATTAAGAAGGTTGTTGATGATTATGGATATAACTGATTAAGGATGTTTACTGTCTTAATATTATTAGTATTTTGTCATTGATGTCAAGAAATTGATTTTCTAATTTAGTATGATGTTTCTATATCTTGAGAAGTATTATTTGGTGAGTATAAAGATGTCGGTAAAAGACACAGAAAGAATGTGATGAATAAAGGGAGGAATAAGTTATTCAATGGGCAACTATTACCGAGTTAGACAATGATGAGATCATGATGTTTAGATTGTTTTGATATCCTACATATGTTATTGATTGTAAGGTTAATACTATACTATGTTACTGAGCAAAGAACCTAGTCGGTAAACCTTAAGGTTATCGCTATCGGTTAATGAAGGCGGTATGTCTACAGAGTGAAGTTCAATATTTACCGAGTTGCAACCGAGTAATAACAAAATGCATTGAATGAATAAAAGAATTATTTAATGAAGGAAGCTGATGAGCTAGTTATGATTAAATGATTGGTATGTCGTGCATGAAGTTTGTTAAAGAATCTATGGCAAAGGAAAATTGGCAGGAAGATCTTCAGCTTAGATTAAATCACAATACCCTAGCACAAGTTCCAAGAAATGTATGCAAGTTCCAAGGCGGGGTAAAACATTTTCAGATCGAAGGATACATTGAACCTGGTCAAGTTTGAAGATCCGATGGCTATGATTGATCATGGGATATGTGATCAAGGAGATTAAGCGGTTGGAAAATTATTTATACATAAGGAACTATTGATAAACAATGCATGCGGGCAAGTGTATGCACAGGGATGCTACATAGTGATTACCGAGCATAGAAGCTTGAAGACCTGTTTGAATAACAGAGTATAGAGCCCAGCAGATGGACAAGATAAGTCCTATGACTAGATTGTATTGAGAAAATAAGAATCTACTTTAGCATTTTTAGATGTGAAGTTGCAGATAGATTTTTATTACTGTTATTTTGTAAAGTGACAGAAAATCTCTTAACCGAGTGGACTTAACAGTCTTATTTGTAAAACCCTCTAGCAAGGTGACATTTTGATTGAGTGTTTGAAATCCTTTAACAAGGTCACTTCTAACAAGGTGAAGATCCTAACAGATCTAAGGGAAATCCTTTAACCGGATCACATCTAGCAATGTGTTTGTAATCTTTAACAGGATTTTGTTTTAATCGAGCATACTCTAGAAGAGTATATTTCTTAGTGGGTCCAAAATCACATAGTGGTTTTTCCCTATTTGGGTTTCCATGTTAAATCTGGTGTTATGAGTGTTATGATGTTTATATGCTTTTGAGTTTGCATGTTTAGCAGTTTTGGTTATATTACTGAAGTATATGTTACTGAGGTTGAATCTATTGTTTTTATGGAAGATTAAGTTTGTATGATTCCCCCCCCCTCTCATCTTATTAGCTTGGCATCTGCACTTAACATTAAGTATCAGAACTATCACCCCCTCGCCCTCTCAGTGCTTTATAAGTTTATCAGATTGGTCATCTTCATTATTTCCCCCCAAATCTCTTATTTTGTATGCCTTATTGTTTGACTACATACTTTAGATAGTCTCTTTGTAAAAGACTCATTTGCCTCTCATTCTTTCATTATAATTTAGGTCAAATTTTCATTGGCATCTTTCAAATTTTTTATCTCAATTTGAAATTGTACTCCTTTTTATTTCTTTCATCCTGTGCGACATTGGCTTGCGCCAATTTTTGTTCTATTTTTTTTTCCCATGGGCTCTTTCATCTTCATATTTTCACAATTATTCTTGAATTCAATTAAATTTTCCTTCTGATTACTCAATTCCACCTGTGCCTAATCATTATATTGGCTTGGAGATATAGATCCATATTTTGTTATCCTATTCTCCAAATCCTACACTTGTTTTTTGCTACTTTCCTTTGTGCTTTCTCATTTTCTATGTCTATCTTCAACTTATCTATTTGAGTCTACAATTGATTTATGGCTCTGTCTAGCTTTAGCAATGACATGTACACCACTTGGTTGTTCCTTTTTGATACATTAATTTTGTCAGTATTTTTTGTTCTTGAAAAATCTATTTGGATGTTACTCACATCATATTCAAATGGATCCATATGATTCTCTAGTTTATTATTGACTTTGGGCACTAAAATTGTATACTCCAAGGTTACTTTATCTGAATTAAATGTAGGAATCACCCTAGTTGTTGTAGGCTCTAAAGTTGCAGTAATTTGCTCTACAAATTGCTTCTTTCCTTCTTTACATGTTTCTCATTTCTTTTTTATCTCAGCTTCAAATTGTATGTGATCAAAACCTTGGATTGTTGAAACAATTGAATGCTTGAATGGAGAAACTAAACTACATGTAGTCATGGTCATACTAAAAAATGGACTTGGAGGGGTGACTTCTGGAAATAATTCCTATGGACTTTGAGCTGCCATAATCTTTTGCTTCTTTGTAATGGTTTGTTCACTGAAATCCTATAGTTGTTTAGACTATTGTAGAGATTGCCTCTTTTGACTATCAGTGTGAGGTTATGGAATTGAAGTTTGAGATGAAACTGTATGCTAGAAATGTGGTCTTCCACTTGCAAGAGGGAAAACACTTCAAAGACACCAATGAAGCATTGCATTAGATGTTAGAAATCAAAACACATGAATAGATTAAAAACTCTAAATTTACCTCATTTTCCTCTATCTCTAAAGATCTCTAAGATTCAAGGTGGCCCTCACTTGGAAGAGCACTTGATCCTAAAATGACAACCTAGAGAATGAGTTATAAGAAAATGCTACTAGAATCAAAATGGATGCAACTAGGATTCTAGTGAGTGCTAAGAGATGAAGATGAAGGATGCAAGCTAGGTGATTAGGAGGCACATTATATTCCAAATTGAAAGCTAAGTATGCTATGTGAGTTAATTAAACTAAGATGAGAATGAAAAACTTATAGAAGAAGTGAAATTAAGCTAGGATGGAAGATTAAAATACAACTAAATGAAGCTAAACTATGTGCTATGAATGCTTGAGGATGATGTTGATACTTGGTGATGACAAAGAGAGCTCTTTAACCTACAATGTGACTATAATTTTGATGCACAAAAGACTTGATTAATTGAAGAAGGAATGGGCTCTATTTATAGGGAAAATAGAGAAATGGATGGTTGAGATTAAGTAATCTCAACAAGGGCTAGGATTGAAAGTTATCAATCCATGGGATAGATTCAATCCAATCCCAAGCTGACAAATGTCACCTTAAGAGGGATTGAGGGGATGTTAAACAAGCATTTGATGCTAATAAAGCAATCATGGATAACCTCAAGGAGTGACATCATGAACAATGTCATTAACCAGGGAGGCATGCTATTACCCAAGAGGTAAACTTTTATGCAACATGGGCAAATGGTTAAGGGACAACCATCATGGCTAAGGGGTGTGGGTTTGTAAGAGGCATTAAATGCCTTAGAATACTTTTGGGCATAATTTTTAAGGCTCTTACAAATTTGGGGAAATCAACAAGTTAGCTTGTTGAATAAGGTAGAGTCTTCAACACATTTTGAAGACTTCCCCAAATTTGGAGAAGTGACTCCCCTAATTTTAGGGATGGGACATGATTAGGAGAATATGACATGATTAGGATAGGATTAGAAGGCTTCTAGAAGAATGATTAGGGGAATGTAGGATTTTGCAAGTGGGTGAGGGAAAATAGGTAATTTTGGTAAATTAGAATGATTTAATTTAGCCAAAAAGGGGATGCAACATGCATTTGTCAGATTTTGTCATGCCCAAACTTTTGGGCACGAATGGAATAAATTTTTTTTTTTAAATACTTAACCTAGTACGACCAACTTAATTAAAATAATGCAAACTAATTTGGTCTTAACTATGTTTTGAGTGAATCAAACAATTAAATTAATTGGTGATAAAATTATCTAAGTTATAAGCGAACTATTATTTCTCCACGAGAGATATCTCTGATCTTCCATTAATAAATAATTACACTCTTTAGCAATTAATCTCAAACTTAATATATAATTTCTAAAATTATTTGACTAATAATCTCTTATAGTTCTTTATTTGCCTAGGGTCTAAATAAGTTGTCCTAGTTATAAAATTTGACAATCCCATTAAATACAATCTCCATAATTTAAATACTTTATAAGTTTGAAATTTAAAAGGGCCACCTGACCCTACAATTATCGTTGTGTTATTATTATTATTATTATTATTATTATTTTTTAGGGTCTATTCTACCCAAGAATTTAAAATCTTCCTCTTACATTGCTCCTACATTTATTTACTAATTTAAAAGAGCATTAGTTGATTTTACAACTAACTAATTGAATTTCAAACAACTATAGCAAATTTAAATTACTTATATATATATACATATACATATATATTGGTATATATATATATATATATATATATATATATATATATATATATATATATATATATATATATATATATATATATATATATATATATATTTATAAGAATATTATAGAAAGAGGGGGGGGGGGATAGCTCTTATTTTATTTTATTTTATTTTCCCCCCCCTTTTGTTATCACTCCCACACACACACATCCTAGTTTGAAACCTAATGTGTTTGCCCTAACCCGAAAATAGGGTTAGGGCAGGTGTGTAAAAACACTCTTACCCCTTTTTTTTTGTGTGTGTGTTTTGTGTGTGTATCTCCTTATAAAAAAAAATTTGTGTGTGTGTGTGCAGGTGTGGACGCGGCCGAAGGAGGGAGCGGGGCCCATTTTTTTGTTTGGGATTCATGGCGACACGTAGGGCCGAATGGATTGGGTTTATCATATTCCTTGGCATGGCGGAGGGTGGAAGGGAGCGGAGGAAGGGAGAAGGCTGAGCGGGGTACCGGCGATGTGGGGTACCATTGGCTGCGGACTGCATCGCCTGCAGTCTGTGGCTTCCACAGGCTGCGGACTGCGCCGCCCACAATCTGTGGGTTCCGCAGCCCACAGTCTGTGGGTTAGATTTAAAATGCGAACTTCTTTTTTTTTATATATTTTATTATTATATTTAATTATTTATATATATATATGTATATATATATGTATATATATATATATAAATATAAGGGTATGACAATATATACAGTTTTATTTTGAAAAATATCGATTTCACAAATGAAGAATGATATATATATATATATTTATATATATATAAATATATATATATAAATGAGCAATGTATATATACATTTTTAAATTATAACTCACTTAGGCATTCTTGAGTTCATTATTGTTTTGTATAACCTTAGAATGCATGCAGGGATTTTACTAATGTTATTTGTAGTTTGATTAATGGGAAAGAGTATATTTATCTTTTTTTTTTTGAACAAATTTGAAGAAATATATATGTTGAATATTCTGTTTTTTTTTCTTTTGTCTAAAAACAGCATTCTACTTCTAGCATTTACAATGCATCCTAAACAGCAAACTTAAAATATAACCATTCCTTTTGTAATCAAATTAAATCTAAGAACTAAATGCTAATCTTTTTGAAAAGAAATAGACTACTATAATAAGTTTCATTTTCTGCATTAAATGGGAAAATAAATGACTGTTTTTATTTATTTATTTGCAGCAGCATTAATAACAGAATAATCATGTAGTAATAAACTAAATTTATTTTCAGAACACACAAAAAATGCATCTACTTTTTTTTGTAAAACATGGAGATTTAAATGCAAAATAATACATTTCTTCATCTTTTTGCAAAACTAATCCAAGTAGGAAAATATATTTCTTAAGCAAATTTAAGTACAAGGTAAATAAAAATACAAATGGGTTTTAAAACCCAACCAATATTTCCCTTCAAAAGGAATTTTGAATAACACAAATACACTTCTTTTTTGTAATTAAATACAACATAGCTCACATTTTTCTTTACAACTTCCATAATAAATACATTTGTCTTTTAAACTTTTCTGCAACATAAATCAGCAACCACGCTCTTTAATCTTTCTTTTCCCATCCCATACAACCTGCAATAAAAACACAACTTGACCATGGAGAGCTCACCTCCCAGCCTAGGCTTACTAGAAGCCACCCCTGAGCTTGGAGAACCAAGCACTAGATGGGTTACAAACAAGCAAATAACACAACATATAGGGCATACACTCAACAAACACCTTCCCATCCCAAGCTACACTTTCACCACACTTTGTGATATTCATTCCACGAGTGAAAGTGGACCAAGTACCATTGGGGAGATTACAAGCCAAAAATTACAACTCAAGCCACCTCATGGCACTACAAAATACAACAAAGATACATCTCCATACCTTATGCCCCCCCAAAGGCTCCTAGGCCATATTTTCTCCCCTTATGACCCCCAAATGCATACACAAGGCTATGCAGCAAGGGTCACAAAGGACACCCTTGAGATCACTCTTCATAAGGAGAGCCTCTCACCCAAGGCTGTCATACTCCTTCTACCCCAAGACCATCCTACTCCCCCAAGAGTAGGAGATCTTGGACACTCCCAAAAAAAAAACAAGACACATAAACAAAACATAGAAATGAAAACTACATATTCTTTTCTCCAACAACAATTTACATAAAACACATCTTTTCAACAAGCATTTCTTTCCTTCAACAAAACATCATAACAACATAAATAAGAGGAAATAAAAACCAACCTTATTCTGCCAATAGGTATGTTAGATTTAGTTGGGGATGACTGCCCAATCCACACAAACTTTTCTCCAATCTTTCCCCAAAAATTCTATTCTACAACTAATTTTCAAAACAAGTGCATAATCTCCAACAATGGAGAGTGGGTGATTACTCACTAAGTCTCCAATTCTTGCCTAAGAAGGCCTCTCACACACTCCCCAACCCCTTGGGTGAGGTGAGAGTTCCCATTGGTTGCTCTTCCCAAACTCTTACACATTACTAAAACTGGAAAGGGAAAAGGTGAGAGAAGATGGGGAAGAGAGTTTGACATCAAAAGGGAAGGTTGTCTATCCTAGGAGGAACTTTCTAAGTTGAATTTTCGCTCACCTTGGAAAAACCACTTTTTGAGGTGACTAAACAGTCACATGGGAGTAGTCACATGTTTCAAAATACCCCTAACCCATAGGTATACCCTTTGGACCTTTGGAAAAGCCCTAAAACTGACCCTAGGGGTCCATTTAACCCCTTAGAAACCCAACTGAAGTTTACCTACGGGTCAAACCTGAGTTGACCACTCCCAAGACTCCCTACCCAAGGCAAATTTGGGACCACACTCATGCTTTTGAATGGCTTTGGTAGAAACAAAACTCCCTCCAAGAGACAAGTCAAAATCAATGACACTAATCAGCACATGTGTCAAGTGACACAATAAAAATACAATATAAAAATCACACATGGAATTTGTCTCTTGTAGGATTACACATATACATAAAAATTAATTTTAACACTCAAGCATCATACACTTCACAAATAAAATACATTACAAACGGGGTGTTGTCTCTCCAAATAGACAACCCCTGGCTTAACAAATGTGCATTGGTCCAGGTTTGGTTCTCCATATAAATTCCATGGTCACATGGATAATTTTCCTGCACATCTCAATTAACACATTAGTAATTCCAAATAATCTCAATTATACATAATTAAATACATGGGTTTCATTGCACATCAAACACTCATACATTGGCAACAATAATTCAATATCTCATTCAATTAAATCTGACTTCACATAAGCAATTAACACAATTCTCAAAATTGAACCATTCATATAATAAGCATCATTTTTCTATCATCAAAATGAAGTCCTGCAATTCCAATAATGACATTCACCATTTCAAAATAATTCTATTCTAGTAACATATATAGTTTCATAATCATCATGCATAATATAAAGCATCAACATATGCCAATGTGATCCAAATCATGAAGTCATATAGGTTCTAAATCCATAAAGCATAAAATAAGGCATCCATAATAGTCTCAATATGCAAATAACTTAAAATGTCAAGTTGAGTCGGGGTAGGGCTTCACACCCTCCCCCTCTAGGCATGAACTTCCTCCTGGAGTTCATCAAAAAGGTGGGGGTACTGTGATCTCATATGTGCTGCATCCTCCCATGAGGCTGTGACCTCATCATAGCATGCATCTTCTTGACCCCGGGATGTACTGCATAAGGAGCTCTATGAGCCTCTATGATAATGAATTCCCACAATCCCCCGGTAGAAGGGACATAGATGCGTCCTCTATGGCGTAATAAACCATCGGACTCTAAGGAATAATCCAAATATTTCCCTTCTAAAGTTTCCTAGGATCGTATAGCCTGACAAACCTCTAAATACCATCTGTCCTCTGGCAACTACTGCATGATCTGATCTCTAAAATCCGTGCTCATAGATATGGTGTATACCTCATGACGTCTCCTACTGAAAGCATCTGCAACTACATTTTCTTTCCCTTTGATGTAGTGAACGTCAAAATCATACTCACACAAGAATTCCATCCATCTCCTCTGACGTGCATTAAGATTCGGCTGAGTGAATATGTACTGAAGGCTCTGATGGTCTGAGTGCAACTCAAAATGGTGACCCAAAAGGAAATGTCTCCACCTCACAAGTGCATGCACTACTACTGCAAGCTCAAGGTCATGAGTAGGGTAATTAAGCTCGTGAGTCTTGAGTTTCCTAGACTCAAAAGCTATAGCTCTGCCATTCTGCATAAGGACTGCTCCTAAACCCTCTAGGGAAGCATCTGTGCAAACCATGAAATCAGCTATAGGATTTGGTACTACAAGGATAGGTGCAGTAGTAAGTGCCTTTTTAAGTTCCTGAAAGGCTTTCTCGCACTTCTTCGTCCACTCAAATTTCTTCCCTTTGCGCTGAAGAGAAGTAATAGGATGAGCAACTCTAGAGAATCCCTCAACAAAACGTTGGTAATAACCTACTAAGCCCATGAAGCTCCTAACCTCTGTCACACTGGTAGGTGCTGGCCAATCCATAATGGCTCTGATCTTCGATGGGTCCACTGAGATCCCATCATCGGATATAACATGACCAAGGTACCTGACCTCTGTTCTAAAGAAAGCACACTTCGACAAACTGCCATACAACTAATTTTCCCTCAAACACTGCAAAACCTATCTCAAGTGCTCCTCATGTTCCTCCTCATTCCATGAATATATCAGTATGTCATCGAGAAACACAATCACAAAACGGTCAAGAAATGTGCGGAATACTCTATTCATGAGACTCATGAAAACTGCTGGGGCATTCATAAGACCAAATGGGACCACGATGAACTCATAGTGGCCATATCTAGTGCGAAATGCGGTCTTGTG
The DNA here is from genome assembly GCF_030272615.1 of Cryptomeria japonica. NCBI lineage: Eukaryota > Viridiplantae > Streptophyta > Pinopsida > Cupressales > Cupressaceae > Cryptomeria > Cryptomeria japonica. Next base: position 519,862,501 of record NC_081411.1, read on the forward strand.
GATATCACTATCCACTATTCTCAATTGATGGTACCCTGACTTTAGATCAATCTTGGAAAATACTTTGGCACCCTGAAGTTGGTCGAATAAATCATCGATCCTGGGCAACGGATAACGGTTCTTGATGGTTACTTTGTTCAACTGACGATAATCCATGCACAATCGGAGAGATCCATCCTTCTTCTTTATGAAGATAACTGGTGCACCCCAAGGGGATACACTAGGGTGAATGTGGCCCTTCTCTAGGAGTTCCTCAAGCTGAATCTTGAGCTCATTAAGCTCATTTGTGGTCATTCTATATGGTGCTCATGAAATTGGTTCGGCTCCTGGAACAAGGTCTATATGAAAATCAATCTCTCTATGGGGCGGCATACCTGGTAACTCTAAAGGAAATACATCTGAAAATTCTTTAAGGATAGGATGGTTGTCAATAGATGGTTCCTTTTCCTCTTCTTCTTCTCTATCACTAACAGTGATGGAAAACAACTGACATCCCTTTCGCATGCTCCGCTTAAGCTGCATGGCGGAGATCATACGAAGAGACACGGGTCTCTGAATTCCAGTGATCACTATGGGAGAGCCATGATCATCCTCACACTCGATCCTTTTCAGGCGACAATCCATCTTGGCTCTGTGGGCATAAAGCCAATCCATGCCAAGTACGATGCCATAAGATCTGAGTGGTATAACTCTAAGGTCTACTAAGGTGGTGGTATTACCAATCTGAAGCTGACAACCCTTAACCTTTGATTCCACTGACACTCTAGCCCCTGAAGCTAATTCCACTTCCCAACTGACCTCTTGTCTATTTGCCACTAGCCCGCAACGCTCCACAACCAATGGAGATATAAAAGAGTCAGTAGCTCCTGAATCAAATAATATAGATACACTACTACCTCTGATCATACCTGCTACCTCAATAACCATGGCCTGATGCTCTGCTTGGCGGTTGTCAACCACTGCGAAGACCTTATGGGACTTGCCCATATCCCCAACTGTCGGCTCTGATGCTGCCATCCTTTGATTTCCTACCATTTGACCCTGAGGACACTCTCTCGCCATGTGTCCCATGGCTCCACATGTGAAGCAAGTGCCACATGCCTGAAACTGCACTCCCTGTGGTCTGGAGAAAGACTGTCCCCCTGTCCTGCTAGAACCACTATATCCACCTCTAGAGGACTGCTGAGTCCTCGCGGGAGGTGTGTAAGGAGCCTGAGACCTCTGATCTCACCTCTGTCCCTATGACTACCACTGCTTGGGCTTCGCGCCCTGCTGACTCTGCGGAGGCCTTTGCCTCTAGTTTTGCTGTGACTGTTGCGGAGGAGGGGGTTTGGAGAACCCCGATGTGTGTCTGTTGTTACCTTTCCAATGGGGTTTCTAAAACCCATAAGTCTGTGGTGTAGGGTTACGGTTCTGGAACCGATCCTTCAAGTCCTGGGGTCTGACCTGAATCTCCTCGGCTATCAAAGCCTTCTCCACGGCAACCCGAAGGCTCCTTGGAGCGGCCATCCTCACTGGTCCTTCTATGCCGGAATTCAATCCTCTAATAAATCGGTTGACGAGAAGCTTCTCATCTTTCAGGTAGTCTACATAAGGTAAGAGTTCAAAGAACTTGTTCTCGTACTGGGTCACTGAAAGACCCTTCTGCTGGAGGTCATGAAACTCATCCACCCTATGCTATCTGAAATGCTCTGATAAGTACCTCTCTTTGAATCTTTGTGAATATCTCCCAAGTGAGGGTCTCTATCTCTAAGCCATACTTATATTCTTCCTGTCTCCACCATGTGGAGGTTGTTCCTCACAATAGGTGAACCGCTGCACATGCTTTTAGATTGCTCTCATAAGAGCGCAATGCAAATCACCTATCTAGGCTTAAAAGCCATGCCTCTGCTTCTACCCCGTCGATAGATCCCCCAAAAGATGGTGGCTGAAGACGCATAACCTCTCTGATTAGATCCCCTGGATCCCGACGCGCCCTCTCAATATACACTAGTGCTACGGCTGGAGGTGGTGCTGGTAGGTGAATGGACTCGGGCTCATGCCCAGCCTGACTCTCTACGGGATTAGGAGGTGGACTCCTACTCTGTTCCCGTTCTACTGTTCTATGGCTTCCTGAGTTCTGGTTCTCAACATTATGATCTACTGCCGGAAGCCTATCTTGAACTATGCCAATCAGGTTCTGAAGAGCTACCAAGATGTCTCGGTTTGGGTCAACTGATAATTCAGGAGGAGCTGTTGGGTTCACTTCCTGAACCGATTCCTCCCTAATGACCTCTTCGCGTGCCATGCGTTCACGCCTAGGGCCTCTACCTCGTTTGCGAGCTTGTCGCGTAGTTGGAGGCATCCTTTTTAAGAAAATAAAATAAAATGAAATAAATAACTATTTTAGGAGAAATATTTTAGCTAATTTAAAAAATAGATATAATAAAAATAAATACAATTTAATTAATTAAATAATTATAGCGAAACGTAATGGAGTAAGGTTCCTAGTGTTGGTAACCTTGCTCTGATACCAAAATGTCATGCCCAAACTTTTGGGCACGAACGAAATAATTTTTTTTTTTTTAAATACTTAACCTAGTACGACCAACTTAATTAAAATAATGCAAACTAGTTTGGTCTTAACTATGTTTTGAGTGAATCAAACAATTAAATTAATTGGCGATAAAATTATCTAAGTTATAAGCGAACTATTATTTCTCCACGAGAGATATCTCTGATCTTCCATTAATAAATAATTACACTCTCTAGCAATTAATCTCAAACTTAATATATAATTTCTAAACTTATTTGACTAATAATCTCTTATAGTTCTTTATTTGCCTAGGGTCTAAATAAGTTGTCCTAGTTATAAAATTTGACAATCCTATTAAATACAATCTCCATAATTTAAATACTTTATAAGTTTGAAATTTAAAAGGGCCACCTGACCCTACAATTATCGTTGTGTTATTATTATTATTATTATTATTATTATTTTTAGGGTCTATTCTACCCAAGAATTTAAAATATTCCTCTTACAATGCTCCTACATTTATTTACTAATTTAAAAGAGCATTAGTTGATTTTACAACTAACTAATTGAATTTCAAACAACTATAGCAAATTTAAATTACTTATATATATATACATATACATATATATTGGTATGTATATATATATATATATATTTTTATAAGAATATTCTAGAAAGAGGGGGGGGGATAGCTCTTATTTTATTTTATTTTCCCCCCCCTTTTGTTATCACTCCCACACACACACATCCTAGTTTAAAACCTAATGTGTTTGCCCTAACCCGAAAATAGGGTTAGGGCATGTGTGTAAAAACACTCTTACCCCTTTTTTTTTGTGTGTGTGTGCTGTGTGTGTATCTCCTTAAAAAAAAAATTTTGTGTGTGTGTGCAAGTGTGGACGCGGCCGAAGGAGGGAGTGGTGCCCATTTTTTTTGTTTGGGGTTCATGGCGACACGCAGGGCCGAACGGACTGGGTTTATCGTTTTCCTTGGCATGGCGGAGGGTGGAAGGGAGCGGAGGAAGGGAGAAGGCGGAGCGGGGTGCCGGCGGTGCGGGGTACCATGGGCTGCGGACTGCGCTGCCCGTAGTCTGCGGCTCCCGCAGGCTCTGGACTGCGCCGCCCGTAGTCTGCGGCTCCCACAGGCTGCGGACTACGCCGCCTGTAGTCTACGGCTTCTGCAGGCTGCGGACTGCGCCGCCCACAGTCTGTGGGTTCCGCAGCCCACAGTCTGCGGGTTAGATTTAAAATGCGAACTTCTTTTTTTTTTATATTTTATTATTATATTTAATTATTTATATATATATATATATATATGTATGTATATATATATATATAAATATAAGGGTATGACAATATATACAGTTTTATTTTGAAAAATATCGATTTCACAAATGAAGAATGATATATATATATATTTATATATATATAAATGAGCAATGTACATATACATTTTTAAATTATAACTCACTTAGGCATTCTTGAGTTCATTATTGTTTTGTATAACCTTAGAATGCATGCAGGGATTTTACTAATGTTATTTGTAGTTTGACTAATGGGAAAGAGTATATTTATCTATTTTTTTTTTAACAAATTTGAAGAAATATATATGTTGAATATTCTGGTTTTTTTTCTTTTGTCTAAAAACAACATTCTACTTCTAGCATTTACAATGCATCCTAAACAGCAAACTTAAAATATAACCATTCTTTTTGTAATCAAATTAAATCTAAGAACTAAATGCTAATCTTTTTGAAAAGAAATAGACTACTATAATAAGTTTCATTTTCTACATTAAATGGGAAAATAAATGACTGTTTTTATTTATTTGTTTGCAGCAGCATTAATAACAGAATAATCATGTAGTAATAAACTAAATTTATTTTCAGAACACACAAAAAATGCATCTACTTTTTTTTGTAAAACATGGAGATTTAAATGCAAAATAATACATTTCTTCATCTTTTTGCAAAACTAATCCAAGTAGGAAAATATATTTCTTAAGCAAATTTAAGTACAAGGTAAATAAAAATACAAATGGGTTTTAAAACCCAACCAATATTTCCCTTCAAAGGAATTTTGAATAACACAAATACACTTCTTTTTTTTAATTAAATACAACATAGCTCACATTTTTCTTTACAACTTCCATAATAAATACATTTGTCTTTTAAACTTTTCTGCAACATAAATCAGCAACCAAGCTCTTTAATCTTTCTTTTCCCATCCCATACAACCTGCAATAAAAACACAACTTGACCATGGAGAGCTCACCTCCCAGCCTAGGCTTACTAGAAGCCACCCCTGAGCTTGGAGAACCAAGCACTAGACGGGTTAAAAACAAGCAAACAACACAACATATAGTGCATACACTCAACAAACACCTTCCCATCCCAAGCTACACTTTCACCACACTTTGTGATGTTCATTCCACGGGTGGAAGTGGACCAAGTACCATTGGGGAGATTGCAAGCCAAAAATTACAACTCAAGCCACCTCATGGCACTACAAAATACAACAAAGATACATCTCCATACCTTATGCCCCCCAAAGGCTCCTAGGCCATATTTTCTCCCCTTATGACCCCCAAATGCATACACAAGGCTATGCAGCAAGGGTCACAAAGGACACCCTTGAGATCACTCTTCATAAGGAGAGCCTCTCACCCAAGGCTGTCATACTCCTTCCACCCCAAGACCATCGTACTCCCCCAAGAGTAGGAGATCTTGGACACTCCCAAAAAAAAACAAGACACATAAACAAAACATAGAAATGAAAACTACATATTCTTTTCTCCAACAACAATTTCCATAAAACACATCTTTTCAACAAGCATTTCTTTCCTTCAACAAAACATCATAACAACATAAATAAGAGGAAATAAAAACCAACCATATTCTGCCAATAGGTATGTTAGATTTAGTTGGGGATGAGCTGCCCAATCCACACAAACTTTTCTCCAATCTTTCCCCAAAAATTCTATTCTACAACTAATTTTCAAAACAAGTGCATAATCTCCAACAATGGAGAGTGGGTGATTACTCACTAAGTCTCCAATTCTTGCCTAAGAAGGCCTCTCACACACTCCCCAACCCCTTGGGTGAGGTGAGAGTTCCCATTGGTTGCTCTTCCCAAACTCTTACACATTACTAAAACTGGAAAGGGAAAAGGTGAGAGAAGATGGGGAAGAGAGTTTGACATCAAAAGGGAAGGTTGTCTATCCTAGGAGGAACTTTATAAGTTGAATTTTCGCTCACCTTGGAAAAACCACTTTTTGAGGTGACTAAACAGTCACATGGGAGTAGTCACATGTTTCAAAATACCCCTAACCCATAGGTATACCCTTTGGACCTTTGGAAAATCCATAAAACTGACCCTAGGGGTCCATTTAACCCCTTAGAAACCCAACTGAAGTTTACCTACGGGTCAAACCTGAGTTGACCACTCCCAAGACTCCCTACCCAAGGCAAATTTGGGACCACACTCATGTTTTTGAATGGCTTTGGTAGAAACAAAACTCCCTCCAAGAGACAAGTCAAAATCAATGACACTAATCAGCACGTGTCAAGTGACACAATAAAATACAATATAAAAATCACACATGGAATTTGTCTCTTGTAGGATTACACATATACATAAAAATTAATTTTAACACTCAAGCATCATACACTTCACAAATAAAATACATTACAAACGGGGTGTTGTCTCTCCAAATAGACAACCCTTGGCTTAACAAATGTACATTGGTCTAGGTTTGGTTCTCCATATAAATTCCATGGTCACATGGATAATTTTCCTACACATCTCAATTAACACATTAGTAATTCCAAATAATCTCAATTATACATAATTAAATACATGGGTTTCATTGCACATCAAACACTCATACATTGGCAACAATAATTCAATATCTCATTCAATTAAATCCAACTTCACATAAGCAATTAACACAATTCTCAAAATTGAACCATTCATATAATAAGCATCATTTTTCTATCATCAAAATGAAGTCCTGCAATTCCAATAATGACATTCACCATTTCAAAATAATTCTATTCTAGTAACATATATAGTTTCATAATCATCATGCATAAAATAAAGCATCAACATATGCCAATGTGATCCAAATCATGAAGTCATATAGGTTCTAAATCCATAGAGCATAAAATAAGGCATCCATAATAGTCTCAATATGCAAATAACTGAAAATGTCAAGTTGAGTCGGGGTAGGGCCTCACAGATTTTGCAAGTGGGGGGATTTTTAAATAAAATTTGATTTATTTAAATGCAAAAGGGATTTTAATTAAATGTGAATTTAATCAAAAAGGGGAAAAGGGGATTTTAATTAAATAAATAAGGCCGATTCAATTAAATGGCTAAGGGTACTTAATCAAACCTTATTTTAATTAATAGGTTAGGTTAGAGGAAATGAATTTAATCAAATCTTTAATTTGATTAATAGGCTAATTAGAAGAATAGGGATACTAATTAAATCTTAAAATTTAATTAATTGGAAGAATTAGGCATAATTAAATGAATAAAATTCACTTAATTCATTGTGCAACTTTTAGGTGTCTACAGAAACAAATTGAGCTGGTCCTTCTACAATTTTTCCCCCTTTACTAGTTTTACTTTTAGATTGTTCTGGTCCTCCAATTCTAGATTTATCATGCACATCTCTAGGGGTTACTTTTGGTACAAAAAAAATCCTTGTCCACTAGATCCCAACACAACACCATCATAACCCATTTTGTTAGCAATTTCTGCCCTTGAAGAATATTTTTGTTTTGTGGCTTCATTTGTAAAATGTGTGTATCCATATTTTATCTGACTAGTACCAACATCATGTTCCACATTTTCATGATCATCATCAACATCTTCAACGTCACTGTGATCTTCATTTGGATTCTCTTTATTCCATAGTTTTCTAAACTCATGATCATCTGGGATGTCATCAAGATCTACAACACTCTTTGGATCACCTAGGTTCTTCCTCATAGACCAAAACTCAGTGATTTTTGATCGTGTCCAATTTTTTTCTTTATGTGCTTTATCTAGTTTCTCTGGTATTTTTTGTATGGTACATAGTTTGGCAATTCTATATAGAAAGTTTTATAGATATTCAGTGGCATCTCTAGTGCTTTATGTTGGTGCAACTTCATTATTTCGGCTGACATCTGATCAAAAGAAACTCCTATCTCAATGGATGTTTCCTCCATTATTTTTTTGGCCTCTTCCCAAGAGTTCTTGTTTTTCAATCTTTCTAGCATGGGTTTACTTTCATGTTGAATTAAACTTTATTTGTTTTTATTGGCTACAATTCTTCATTTGATAACATCACATGGGTCATACTGCCAGTGACTGATAAATTCAAAATTGTAAGGTTTGAAAAAAGACTCTACAATATTGAATGCTTTTTTGTCAAATTTGAACCCTCCACATGAGAAAGCTAAAGAAGGAAATAAGCTATTCTTACTGTATTTTAGGAAGTATATGTCATTTGTACTTCTTAGTTGTCATACATATTCCAATGCAAAAACCCTCTCTATGACATGAATGGGAAGTTTGTAGGGTTGTTTTGTTGATCTATAAAATCTTAGCACAGTAAAATCTTACATTTGTTGGCATTATACACTTAGATGAGAATGGTTGATGTTGTCATTGGTGTCAACCAACTAGTAACAAGGTTCAAAGGTTATACCAGCATCAGACCACCTACCGGCACCGACAGTCACTACAAGGTTTACTCACACCGACAACATATTATACTAGCAGTCCAAGCCGACTTGGAAATAATATTGTTTATGCGAAATGTATTGTAATGTAATATTATATTTGTATGGATGACATTATGTATTGTAAAGACTCATATATGTATGAGATCTTGTAGGTCATTTTGAGAGTAGATAGATGATAGGATATGATATATAAGGAAGTAGTAATATGTGATAGGCTATGTTAGCAAATAATTGTATATGCACTTTGATGTATTTATCTTGAGAGCGAATAAGAGTAGAGCAGAGTGAAGGAAGGTTTTGGTAGAGGTATTAGAGAGAGCTTAAACTGGTACTGAATCCAACATTGTAGATGTTATTTTGAGTAGTACATTGTTATTGGATTTAACCATCCAATTGTAGTCAGTGGGACTCCATTTTGTGTTGAGCAGTGAGCTCTAGGTAGCTGGTCTTCCTACATATGTAGGTCCCTATTGTACTAAGTAATATATATTCATATTAGCTAGTGAGTAAATATTGTGGGTTACAAAGCCCACCAAGATTTTTCCCCTACCGGTTTTCCTCACCAAAAATTTATGTGTTATGGTGTGCATTAATGCTTATTCTTTTGTTTCTCTTTACTGCATTATTATTTGCTTATCGATATATTAGTTTGGGTTGTAAAGTTGCAAATATGTTTAAATCTTTCATCTACTAGTTAGACAGTAATTCACCCCCCCTCTCAGTTTCTTTGACTAACCAAATATCTAACAACATTAAGTACCAATCAACGAATTGTATTTGTGATCCCAATTGAATGTAGTTTCTACAAGAACTAGGCAATCAAGGCATTGGAGTATCTATATTTGCTTGATACAATGGAGGCAAAAAGTAGTCTACAAAATCTTTGTAGTTCCTCTTATTAGCATGCATTCTTATCTTATGGGTCCATTCATATACTGGAAGTGGAATACCATCAGTCTTATGCAATGTAATCTCAAGTTTATTACCCATTTCCACAAATTTTTTACTATATTTCTACATAAATAAATAGCACAAGTAGGTTGTGAACCTGAATGTCTTAGTGGAACCTCCTTTAGTCATTGCAAATTGTTTTTGCATGGTTTTTGCAACACGTTCAATAAATCTATATTTAGCAGGTGGACTAGAAAAATGGATATTATTTAACATTTCAAGGAGGCTTGCATCCACTTCCTTATTACTATCCAATCCAAGGAAAAATGCTAACATTGAGAAAGTCTCCAAAGCCCATGTTTTAAAAATTTCAATATCATAAGGAGGCCTATGATCATATTGGAGTTTAATGCCTTAATGTTTTTTTTTTTTAAGAAACTCATTTTTTTGATGTTGAGTGATTCCTTGATACTGACTAGCCAAACTTTCAAGGCCAATGGGGATTACTCCAAAAATATTTGTGGTGTCAGTAAACCCTAATAGTTGAACAAGTCCTTGTTGGACATTGCTGCTGCTAGGATATGTTGTTGTCAATAATGTCACATATTCCTATGTTTTGGTGATCCAATGATTGTAGAGAATTGATTTGGATTTGTGGTTTTGCATGAAGTATCTCTAGTATCTCTACTTCATTCTTTATTGATCTCATGATGTTTTGTGGTGATTTGGTCAAGTTGTGGATTTTAGTATGAATACTGGTTTTCTGTGTTCAGTGTTATGCTGTTCACCAAAAATGGTTAACCCAAGTTCACCTACAATTGATTCTATGAAATAGCCAATTTCAAACAATGGAATACTTTAGGACTTGGACGACATAACATAGGACCCTAATTGACTCTCCTGCACTTCAAATTCTGCTAGACCTAGGGGGGGACACCCTTTTGATGCATAGAATTAAACCCATTACACACTTATGACAACATCAATAAAAGAAGAAAGATATCATAAAAGACTCAAAACAAGGAGGGTACTGTAGATAGGCTAAATCTACATTGACAACTCAACAATGTTTGAATCATGAGATGGATGGAACACTACCACAGAACAAAAAATAAAAATATTCTGATTGGATTTTATATTGTTTGAGAATCCCCTTAATTTTGAGATCAGTGCCTTATCCAAGGGCAATAGAGTCACACATCAAACTATAGATGAAAACTTCTACTGCAAATCCATCTTCATCCTTAAGTATTCCTGCATTAATGCCTTACATAAATTCATCACTCAACTCATTCACAGAAAATGTCAAATCTAGAACATGAACCCTATTTTATTAATATTTGCTCACAGAGTTTAAACTCTTCCTTGAAAAGATTACCTACAAGAAAACATTACACTCATAGACACAGTTGCTCATGACAAACTTAATCCTCCTTAAGGATCTGATTTGAATAAAATGAAAGTACACTTAAGAAAAAATCTTGTATGAATTTATGCATGCCTTAAATACATAAAAACTTGCAATTAGAAACAGCTATAGCATGAATCATACTCTATTCTCTAGAAAAGGACATTGCCCTGTACAATCTTGAAGAAAACTCAGAATTGGAAACCATGAAAATTTGGAGCATTTCTCCCAATTCTGGAACCCTTACAATTGAGAAGAAATGGGAATATGAAGGAGGAGGGAAAAGACCAGAATGCATCAAAGATTGCCAAGTGTCCCTTTTTCCCTAACTGAAAAATATTTCCTTCCCTTCCCATGGAAACTACTCTCAAAATATATGATTTTTGTTAAAACAAACTAGATGATTGATTTCCTCGTCCTGAGAACTTTCTGATGATATATAATACTTCTATATTTGGACAAAAATACCTCTCAGGAGAATTAATCACTCAATGTGAGCCCATCATTTAAATTTTTCATTTTTCTCTATAGTCTGTACTATGCATTTAAATTTGACTTTTTTGCCTAATTTTTGACTTGCGCCCTACCACGTGGGAGCTCGTGATTCACCCATGAATCCACCAGGATGACACCTCACCTATCTACCACTTGTCTGTCACTAGACATGCCTTGCGGACCACCACCTATATGCTACTAGACGACCACCTCATCAGGACCCGCTAGCTCACCTGCCACCCGCACCTGCCAGCTCATTAGTCCCTATTTCACGAAGGGTAACCTTCCTGCACCTTCAAATAGTGAAACAATGATAACCATCTGATCATCTGCAACCTGCTCGATCTTTAACATGCCCTTTTCTGTACGTGCTTTTTCATTGTTTCATGATGTGTAACTTTTGGGAAACTTCGCATTGCAAAATAGTGACAGTCGTTGATCATGTTAGGGGTCCCATAGATACTGAGAGGGGAGCGTGAATCAGTATCTAATTGGTAGTAAGAATTTCTTATGTTAAAACATGCAGAACATAAAATAACTGTGTACCAGTATGCAAGAAATAATGCAATAAACAGAATCAAGAATATCCACATGAAAAGTACACCATAACACAAGACGTTTAACGAGGAAACCCAGTGTGGGAAAAACCTTGGTGGGATTTGTGACCCACAATATTCACTCACTTGCCAATAAGAGAATATTACTTACAATACGGGCCTACACATGCAGGAAGGCCAACTGCCTAGAGCTCACCGCTCAATGGGAAGTCACACTGACTTACAATAAGGATTATACTAATCCAATGACTTGTACTACTTTACAATAGCATCTCCAATGCCAAATTCAGTACCAGTTCTTGCTCTATTCTTTACATATACCCTTGACCTATAATTCGCTCATTAGGTCTGCCTAATAATTTTCTTTATGCCCTTACATCACTTTTTCAAATGTCTATAATGATCTCCTTTATATACAAGAGTCATTTTACAATTTGCCAAGTCGGCTTGCAATAATAAACAAAATATTACATAACAGAAATCATGTCGGCCTCTGTGCCGGTATACATATTTTCTTCTATACCGGTGCCTGTGTAGAGTGATCTGTTGATGCTAGTGCACTGTCTTGCCTATGTAATGCTTTGCCAGTATAATGTCTTGCCGGTGCCATAGGATTGCAAGGTTGCCATCAATGACAAAACCTTCAATCACATACAATGTCTCATTGGAGTGTCCATATGCCAACAATCTCCCCCTTTGGCATTGATGGCAACACTCATGAGAAATTTCAAAAAGTATCCAAAATGTGTAGTCCAAAAAAGATGTTGTTGCCAAAAATGTTTACCAAAAATATGAGAGCTCCCCCTGAGCATATGATTCCTGTATTTTGAACTTTCTCATCCCACTACTCCCCCTTTGGCATCAATTACAAAGGTTGTCAAGATGTTAGTAGAGTTTGTAGTTTCATCTATCCATATCCTCAACCCTGTAGCTAGGTAGTTATTATCTGAAAAAGATCTCCCAAAATTAAGTTTATACTATCCATAAACTTTTTAATATCTTTTATTGTTGTTTCAGTCCTCTTTACTGTATCGGTGAGATGCTGCAAATGCTCTGTCGGTGTTTTGCTTCCCTGTATTAATGCCTCTGAAATTTCCTTCCACAAAGATGCTAAATAGTCCAATCTTGGACTTAGTTTAGATCTCAAATGCATTGCCTTGTTTATTATTCTCTCTTTCTCTCTTTCTAGTTTGAGCAATTCTTCCTCAAAATTTGCTATCTTCTCTTCAAAAACTGATAATGAATCCGGTGAGTTGACAAAATTGTCTACGAGCTTATTTATCTCATCCTGTGTCTTGCTTATTTTCTTGTCAATATCTACAATCAAAAAGTTTGTTTTACATGTATCTTTATACAGATTTTTGTATTCTTTCAACAAACTACATAGTTCCGGTAGAAGTGTGTCAAAATTTCTGTTACACTTCTTTATTTCCTCATCAAAGAATTTTTGTTTCTCTTTTTCTACCTTGTCCTTTACTGATTCTTCCTTTATTTTCTCAATGTTTTCAGAAATATATTTACACAATGTGTCCAATTGTCCTAAAGAATCTTTATTATCTATATTACAGTTTGGAGCTATTGCCTTCAAAATTGGTATTGAATCATCTATTGCTTTATAAGCCTGTGAACTGCAGTCAGTTATTTTCTTAATGGAATCTAATAATACCTCAGTCACATTTGTTGACTTGAATGTTGATGATGACCCAACAATCTGAGTGCCGGTGGAAGTAACCATGCTTGTATTGACCTCTAGCAGGTCAGTTTGTGTCTGCATTTCTTTTAGCACTGGTTTTCCTACTTCACTACTTACCGGTGGCACTATTTCCTTATGAACCTGTTTTAGAGCCTTTAGCTCTGATGGTTTCTCAGATTCTACCTTTTTCTCTGTATCTTGTGCCGGTTTCTCTATTTCCCCTACTACCGGAGGCTCATTAGCCTTATTTGACTTGTCAGTTGTATCTTTATCAACTATTATGTTGATCTTTTGGGTATCAACATTTACAATATACAAAACTTCAATATTAGGATTGCTATCCTCTGCATCCATACTTTATGCTACCAGTTGATCTTCAGTATTTGTAATTTTCACCGATGGGGGTAGGTTGTCTTTAACCTTTATGCTTGGTGGTGCACCAATTTTTCCTTTCCCCTTGTCTCTATCCTTCTGATATACCTTTATAGGCTTAGGTTTCCTATATTCTTCTTGTTTTTCCTTGTCAACTAGGAATATATCCCAGCCATCTTCTGTTTCCTCTGTTACTTCAATAACTCTTCCTACCATCAGTGAAATGTGCTAGTGTACAGTAGAGAATACTGAACAGTTCACCTGAGCAATCAAATCATCAATTTCCTTGGGAGATTTTACTGGATATACAACAAGTAGTTTCTCTATTTTTATTTTCTTATCTAATTCTATCATTGCTTGTCTTTTGGCCTCAAGTCTTTTGTACAAATTATCAAGAATTTCATTTGCTACTTCCATAAAAAATTTCTTGTACATGTCCATATGCAGTATCACACCTTCCTCAACTTGTTCTTTCTCATCAGCAAATAGAGTGTCATAAATTTTCTCTATGTTTTTCAGTTTTCCTTCCTCTGTGATTTCATTTAACAATATATCAAGAGGTGTCAAGTCACTGTTTGTCCTTTTCTTTTTCTTTGGTGTCATCTTTTTCTTGGGTGTGACCTTTCTAACCGGAGATCTCACTGCTTGTTGCTTCTACCTTGTCCTTCTAGGTGAAGGAGTGGTTGCCGGTGAGGGATCTCTTATTTCTAACAACTCTTTTAAAAGTTGCTAGCATGTCACCTTCCGAAGAAGTACCTACCGGTGATAGGTGAGTTTCAGGTTGTGGGGCTGCCAACTCATCCTCTGTTATGCCGGTTTTCTTTAGTACATCTTCCTTAATGGCCTTTTCTTGCCTGGATCCTTTCCTCACAAATGCCTCAACCTTCTTTACTCTTTTCTTTGACTTTATTTGGCTTTCTATGGTCTTAGCACTACCAAATACTTCTTCCTTAGGTTCATTTGGGGCTTCCAGAAGTGCTTTAGCATAAGTTTCAACTATGTGATCATCTATCTCATAGCCCATCTCGATTACCCAAATTGTCCTTGGGATGACTGCTTCCATCTAGATTTCATCTTTCTTAATAACAAAGAATATATCATCTTTGTATTTGTCTACTATTTTCTGGGATAACCTTATTCTTTGCTTCATTTTGGTCTTCAATGCTTGGAAAAAGTCATGAATATTGTTCTCCTTGTTCTCACCCATGGTATTGAATAGTTCTGTCAATTGTTTTCCTACCGGTATGTCATATCCAAGTTCTTTATAACCTATACTGGGAACGTGTTTTGTTATATGTAGCATTAGACATACCAACAGACTTCCAAATCTGAAAGTTCCTTTCTTGTCCTTCTTTATCTTTCCAAGGTTGTCTATTAGTTCATCCTTTAACCATTCACAGATGTCAATTTTTGCATTGTTTGTCACCATATCATAAGCACTCTTAATGCATAAACTTGAAACTGAGTTAAGTCTATTAGCATGAGTGGCTTTGTAACCTAATATCATACTTATGAATCTCACATTGATATCTTTTACATCATTAACCCTTAGTGATCTCTTATCGAATGTTGCACTTGTTAGTTTTGTAACTAGGTCATTTGGAATCTTCTTGGTTTTTTCTGGTCTCTTACTGGTGGTCAGTAACCCTATGACAACTTTCACAGCTTCCTTGGTGATCTTATGGATTGCATCTAGCCAAAAAAATTCTCCTTGAACTCTGCTCAACACTATCCTAATCACATCCTTTGGAAATTCAGGAATGCTAAGGATTTCTGTGAATCCTAGGGTTTCAATAACCTTGTGTTTAGCTTTAACATTGCCGGTATCATCACATATTATGGTTTTATACATGGTTTTGATTTCCTCATCTCCTAACTCTTCAATGTTGCAGTGGATGTACATTCTAGGGTCTTCAGCATATACAACACCTTTAGGGATTTGAGAAAATGCACCTAAGGTATCATCCTTCTTTGCTATCTCGAGGACTAATTGAAATATAGGCCTAGGTCTTTTGATTACTTCAACAACAGTAGGGTTTGCTATGTATTCAATTGTAGAGGTGGATGCCATGATTAAATACCTTTTTCTGCCTTGGATGGATGATTGCTTGGAGTGTGCTTGCTTCTTGCTCGAAATGCCTTAGCTCAGAATTTTATTTTTATAATGTCTTTTCGCCATCTACCACATTAATTGCATGCTGGTTAGGTATTCACTTAACATTGTCTACTGGTAATAAGTAATTTTCAACTTCTTATCTCTAACCGAGGGAATAATTAGCACGTGTCATTAGATTGCCAAACCCTCAAGGAAATTTTATTCAATTAGATGAAGAACTTCTTGCCGGTGGAGCACTACTCTGTCCTACCGGTGAAGCATCACTTTGTCCTACCAGTGGAGCATTGATTGGTTCTACCGGTGGAGAAGTATTCCGAATATTTAGATATGCTTTTCTAATCCATTGCTTTGAGAATTCTTGCTTAACCTCTTCAACTCTTTCCTTACCTTTCAAGCTAGCACTTTTGTTGTCTACCAGTGTACCTTTACTTCTACAAAATTTAGCAATATGCCCAATCTTGTTACATGCATAACAAGTTACATTATTCTTCTGAATAGCTTTCCCATAACCTATGCCAGTTTGTGTTCTACATTGATTTGATAAATGTCCAAATCTTCCACAAACATAACATCTCACATTCATTCTGTAGTTTTCAGAGTTATGACCAACTTTGTTGCATTTTGAACATTGACTGGTGAGTGTATTGATATTTTGATAATTCCTAGATCTACATTCATTTTCTCTATGACCATACTTATTACAATTAAAGCATTTTCCATTGAATTTATAAGCATTAGGTTGTCTTACCGGTTTGTCGTGATCCTGAGTATTTGCAGTACCGGAGCTTTCACCAACTTCAAAGCCAATTCCAGAAGTGTCACCTTTAGGTTTTTGATTCTTCAGTAAGGTACCAAGTTCCTCTGAGCTTTTCTTGAATTTTTCTTTATGTTGATTTGTAGTTTCCAATTCCCTTTCCAAGATTTCTTTTTGTCTCATCAGTTCATTTGAGTCATTCTGAGTATGCATCAGATCTGTCTTCAACATGTCATTTTCATAGCTAAGTCTTGTGTTCTCATTTGCTGCATCACTTAGTCTTCTGGTTAATTCTTCTTCATTCTTCTTTCTATCCTCAATCTCTTTGCAAAATCTCATAGTCATATCCTGCATTTCATTTTTTGTTGTCATGATCCCTTGTTTTAACTTGCTTATCATATCATTAAGTGATTCCTTTTCATCATTCTCATTTTTTAGTTTTTCATAGAGTTCTCTTCTCTTATTTCTTGCAACAGTAAAATTTTCTTGAAGTTCCTGAATGATATCCTAAACTGCTCTTAAATCATCTTCTAATTTGATATTTTTCAATTTCTCTGCATCATAGTCTGTAAGAGCTCCTTCAAGTTGCTTCATCAGATTTTCCATCTTTACTGGTGTCAAGATCTTCCTCAAGTTGTTAGGCTTCTGAAAATAGGGAACCAGGCTCTGATACCAATTGTTAGCAGTCCCACAGATACTAAGAGGGGGGGTGAATCACTATCTAACTGGTAGTAAGAATTTATCAAGTTAAAACATGCAGAACATAAAATAACTGTGTACTGATATGTAAGAAATAATTCAATAAATAGAATCAAGAATATCCACATGAAAAGTACACCATAACACAAGATGTTTAATGAGGAAACCTGGTGTGGGAAAAACCTTGGTGGGATTTGTGACCCACAATATTCACTCACTGGCCAATAAGAGAATATTACTTACAATAGGGGCTTGCACATGCAGGAAGGTCAACTGCCTAGAGCTCACTGCTCAATGGGAAGTCACATTGACTTATAATAAGGATTATACTAATCCAATGACTTGTATTGCTTTACAATAGCATCTCCAATGCCAAATTCAGTACCGGTTCTTGCTCTATTCTTTACATATACCCTTGACCTATAATTCACACATTAGGTCTGCCTAATAATTTTTTTAATGCCCTTACATCACTTTTTCAAATGTCTATAATGATCTCCTTTATATACAAGAGTCATTTTACAATTTTCCAAGTCGGCTTACAATAATAAACAAAATATTACATAATAGAAATCCTGTTGGCCTATGTGCTGGTATACATATTTTCTTCTATGCCGGTGTAGAGTGATCTGTTGATGCCGGTGCACTGTCTTGCCTGTGCAATGCTTTGCCGGTATAATGTCTTGCCAATGCCATAGGATTGCAAGGTTGCCATCAATGACAAAACCTTCAATCACATACAATATCTCATTGGAGTGTCCATATGCCAACAGATCATCCTCGAACCTGCAAACTCATTAACTCTCCCTTCCACTGCAAAAATTGCTTACCTCGGGAACTGTGCACATGTGGGATCCACCTGGTTGCCAGCTACCTCTTCACCACCTCGAGGTTTGTGCATGCACGCGAGGGGTTTACTGGGGCACTGATATAGCACCTTGCATCCAAAGCCTCAAGGATTTGACACTATGGATAGGTGTGTTTGTGCATTTAAATATCAAAAAGTCCATCTGCCCAGCCAATGTGGGATAATTCTCTTATGCCTAGAACTGCATTTTTTGAAATTTTTAATGGCACCTTTGTCTATAGATTTGCATTTTTTTAAATCTTTTAGATATCCATTTACATGCCACACCAAATGGGGTCTTTGGTGCCTTTCACGCTTTACACTTGCTACGCATTTGCTAGAGTTTACTCCTTTTCATCACCCTCCACAATTCACAGGGAAATTTAGCAAAGGTTGTGGGTTTTGTTGTTAAACCTCCCATTGCATTTGCTTTAAAATGGTTTCTATCCTTTTCATTGTTGACTTCTATGTGAAGGGAGGAGATTGGCATTATGCATTTGCCAATTTGCATTTGGTTTATACGGTCTCTTCAACCACCACGTTGCCTGCACCTTCCAATTTGCCTTCTGCTGAAAGCTTTAATGCCCTTTCACGCCACATTGCATTAATTTTAAGCTTCTTTATCTCCTCTCAAACTCCATGCCATCTGCTAGGGAGAAGGAACTGGCTTTATGCCTACTAATTCCATTTGTTTGGAGGTTTAATAATCGTTTACCATGCAGGCCATTGAATGATAGGGAAACTAGAATTACACATGCCAATCTACATTTTCTTGAGGCTTTCATCGCTCTCCATCTGCTATGCATTCACTTGAAACTTTCTAAAAAATTTCCTTTTAACATACTGTACAAAGAGGAATGGGCAAAGGTTATGGAATTTCGGCTTTCACCTAGTAATACACCTGCCATTTGCATTTGCTTGAAAGTTCTCTAAATGTTTACTAGCTACTGCGTAGGAGGGTTTAGGCTGCTTGAACAGGCCATTTGCATTTGCTTTGAATCCTTTTAAAATTCCTTTACCCATACCACAACTAATCATCGAGGGAGGATGCTAACAAAGGTCATGGACTTTGGAAATACAACTGCCAAATACATTTGTTGAAGATTAAAATGCGTCTGCAACATTGCCTTTTACCTGTCGTTGCATTTGTTTGAAACTCTTTTTTCTATGGTTGCAGTCAATATGGAAAGTTGCATTCCCGGTATCTGCTTCAATTAGTTGTTGACCCTGAACTTGATATTTCTCCATCATTTCAACATCTTCTTTGCCTCTTGCATAAATGTTCTCAACATGTCTTCCTTTAATTTTTTTACGACTGGCAAAGGAGGACTTAGCAAAGGTTGTGTAATCAAAATCAACACCAATTTGCATCTGGTGTTGAAATCTCTCTGCTCTCTCACTATCCAACTGGTGAATTGCAGTCGAGCCGATATGGATACACATTTCCATGAAATAAGAACATTTCACCATAAAATTTAATGCATGGGCATGAAGCTAGGTCAGGCCCCAAAGTGGGCCTAACTTAAAAAAAAATTGTTTTCATGCAACTGACCATTGAAAACACCTCAGGAACCTTGAACATGCCTCTGGAATCAATCGACACCATTTTCTGATCATTAAATTGAGTTTTGCAACTTTCAGGTGCTTGCGCCACATTTTCGCATTTAATCCCAAAGATGTAATTTTCAAACTGATCAAAACACCTTTCTGGACTTCGCAAACTGATAGGCGTCCTATCTGATATATAAGCTTTCACTTTGCCAAGACATTTCTCAAGACGAATCTCGGGTGAAGAAATATTAACGGTCAAAGATGACCAAATGGCTCTATTGGCACTATGAACCTGATAAAATCAATGTGCAGGGACCTAAAAGTGCCTTTCTTAAAAATATCAAACAATCTCTGTAGACCCACAAATCTAGGGTATAGGTACCTTGAAATACAAAGAAGACTGTGGAATACTCAGTTCGACCAAAAGGCGGACTGGGTGCAAATAGTGCGCTCATGAAAATAGCAAATATAATTGATGTAGCAATGAAAGTGCAGAAAACTGAATAAAGTGGTTCAAGAAATCATCTTGGAAAACTGATCAAACGGATTGACTATAACCTGAAACTGGAAACACAGCTTGTCTTTTATACTAGCAGTAGCACAGAAGAAATATTCTGACATGACATTCACCTGGGAATCTTTTACACTTATGTAAAGTGGTGTTCTGACTAACTGTTGAATCAGGGACTCATGCAAACAACACAAACTGCAAACGGATTGAGCTTACCAAACTGAGCAAACGGATTCATAAAGACTTGAAACTTGATATTTTTCCTCACCTATATGCATACAATTCAATGCACTTTGAATTTCAACATGACAATTAACTAGGAAAAAGATGCAAGGCCTCAAAGTGGGTTGTTTAATAAAATCTGAATTTGCACCTAGAACAACTTTCAGTCCACCCCTTGAAATGGGTACTTGACAAACTGATCCAAACTGAAAATTGAAAGTTACAAAATAATTCATAGGCCAAATGAAATGTGTAAGACACATTTCCCATGCCTTATCTCTTGATAATACTCAGGCTCCATTTTACATACCCCAAACTAGACCATTCAAGTTGACTCATTAGGTGTCATTCTGAAATGCAGAGCAAAATTTTGAAATGGGCCTCTCAAAACACTCAAATTTTATGAGTCCCAATAGTGTCTCTGATTGGGGATGGTTGATTGCAAGAGCAACATAAGAATTCAGAATCTATTGTAGAGCAGACCACCCAAAAATGGATCACTTCTCTTCTCTTCTCAAAAGAAAAGGGCTCCTTATTCTACCCAAACAGTAAGGTACCTTATTGAAAACCAAACAACTGAAGCAAAGCAACTATACAAAATATACAATTTACTTACAACTAATTATAGATTGCCATGAACAATCTCAACATTTACCTTTGTCAAAAATATGATTCTCATCACCTGATGTCATGATCCAAACAGAGGCAGCTTTCAAAAACAACTGAGCATAATCCTTATAATCAACCTCTTTCGTCTCATTACTACAACAGCTGGTGTGCACACCTTTTGCCTAATTTTGAACTTTATAGCCACACACTACTTCAACAAAAGTAAAATCATGAGACAAATCACTATATAGGCCTTCCCACAACATGCAATTCATTTCACTATCCAATCAACTCTATCCTTTGCAAGGGTATCATCATGCTGAATTTAAAAAATAAAACATTCATTGTAGTTCTCATCAGCACTCACCTTGTTACCATTTAAATTCATAGAATGCGGGACATTAATAACCGATTGATATAAAGAAGGAACATAAACATTTTGGTCCAGATGTGATACTTCACTATGCAGATCACACTTTATATTATCCTTGTTTATCAAACTCAATACATCCGCATTATCAATATCAAATTCATGGAAAATAATGTATACCTCTAGCTGAAGCAAATCCTCAGCTAAGTCTTTCTCATTCAGACTTACATCCACCTGAAAAACTTCCATTTGTGGTTTGAAATAATCATCACATAATCCATGCCTCTTAACTTCATCATGAAGTAAAATTTTACATCACATGGTATTGTTGTTTAGAACTTCAAGAGCATCAGAAACTTGTTCAATGCAAGATGAAACTTCAACATTTTCATCAATGACTTTAGCACTATGAATATTTATCTCAAAGGCAAAGAACTCCATATCCGATTCAAGCATGCCATCAACATTCACATCCTCTTCATAGTATGTCCAACTTTGAAAACCTTCAAAAGTAGGTTCATTTAAGTCTGAAAATGAATCATCATCTGCACTTTTACATATGTTCTTATCTTCAAAATTACTTTCATTTTCAGTTTCATGACTGAGAAATATAACTTGGTCTCCTCTTATATCATCTTCACAAGATGAATAATAAGAACTCTCATAGGTATCCTCAACTACATGACTGACATTCATTTGATGATCATAAGAAAAGGAATAACTAGTGTCAAGATCACTCTCATTCTGAAATTGATCTTCTTTGTTCATTTGTACATCCCCAAAGTGTTGAAAATCAAACTCAGTCTCCTCATAATCAGCAGCACCACTCCATTCTAAAACACATTCATCACTGGATATACTTGTATTGGGAACACCACTAGCATCATTTACAATTTTATTTTCACCTTTATCAGACTTAATCAAATCCTGATTTACATTATATTGCACATCCTTTTGTGACAAAATCATGGGCTGATTGGTATCTTCTTTATTTGAACATATTGTGCCATCATCATCATTACTTGCATAATCAACAACACTTAGTGATTCCTCAGTATATGGTACTTCAACATCAAACACATCAGCAGCATGCAAAGACCGATGGTCATCACTATCATTGTTTTCATTATCACTATCCTTGGGAGATGCATGATTAACTTCATCATTTTTAACCACATAATCAACATAACCGACATACAAATCAAATGGTATATATCTTTCATATATATCTATCTCTGTAACAGCATTATCACAAAATTTCCCATTGATCATTCAATCATTACTATGAGAGATAAATGACATTGACAGCAAAGATTCTTGACCCTCATTTAACTTTGAATCACATATATTAGCAAGACCATTTGGAACAGCAAAGCTTCACATATTTTGACAAAGAATGTTTTTCCTAGATTCAGATCTACTTTCACCATTGAAGGTGTTTTGACAAGAAACAACAGTAGACAATAATGTCTTTGAGATCCCAAATTTTAAATTATTTTCAATATCCCTAACTGTGTTAAAAGCTTCATGCAAAGTTTTGGGTTCCTTGTCTCTTAATAAGAAACCCATCTTCTCATCAAAAGAACTCATATAAATCTCCAAGCATGCTCCATCATTAAATTTATACTTGTTGGAACTATTAAACAATGTTTGTGAAAACCTAATATTAAATACCGGTACCAATTCATCTTCCCCGATTTATATGTGCATGAATTCTCTTAGCATATCATAATCACTCACTTTTTTAGCAAATTGGGCCATAAAGTCAACTGTTAATTCATCCCATGAGGAAAAAAAAAATTGCTGGCAAAAAAGAGAACCAATCTCTTGCATCCTCTTTGAATGAGTGGACAAATAATTTCATGCACTCATCTTCTTGACAAAATTCAAAATCTCCCATCAAGTCTAAAAATCTTTTCAAATGTTGACATGCTGATTCTGATTTCTTCCCACTGAATATTGGCAAATGCTTTCTAATTTTTGTGGGTATGGGATTTGGGTAGCCCGAGATATCTTTCAAACTTAGAGAAGCACAATGGTTCATTTTAAAACTTCTCTTATAATATGGCTGTGACATTTCACTAGGCATGGCTATATATGGAAATATACCTAGCTGAAAAACTTCATACACATTTCTACTTGCTTCCACAAATAATTGCACAGCCTTGGTTAGAACAATGAAACACTTCAAGCATATATCTTCATTCAAATCTATTCATAACATTGCTTGACACAAAGCTTTCTTCAAATCTGCATACTACAACAGAACATGCATGTTGGAAATTACAACAAAATATATATGCAAATAGAGTTGTAATTTTTGTTTTTCACTCTTTACTAGTGTTGTTCACTTAATGGGAAAACTATTTTACTCACTCAAATTTTTCAGAATAAATTGTTTTGCATTGAAACTTCTAAATGTACCTGGGTATTTGCAGCTGTAACACTTGTAGATCTGAACATTGACTTCAACTTTTAGCTTGGTCTTTTACCTCAGAGTCGCCACCTCTTGCATAGAGGAACAATTTTGAACAACAGAATGCCATTCAACACACATTTAATTCTTTATTTCTCCTTCAATCTTGCTGAAACAAATTCACTCCAGGGTATTTAACACAAATCTGGAAAATGCATCATACTTATGTGTGAACTGAAATATTTTACTACACTTTTCTTTCCAAGCTTCTATGATAAAGAATTTATGTATAAATCTGCATTAGCAGTGATAACCCATATCTCTGCACTATATATCAAACCATAAAAACCTTATTAAAAACTAATTCCAAAGACATTCAGCACTGGTATGAACCATGGAGTCGCCACCCAATAAGGAATTGGGGAAAAAAATTCATTCAGCTGCAAGGACTTGCTCACAACTCAGCAACATAAAATCACTGTTATTCCTTCATAAAATATGACATGAAATAACATATCATTCTATAGATCTAGAATAAGAAGCACTCTCTTCACCATAAAATCACTTTGAAATCTGTGAAATCTCAATGGACTGACTAACTAGATGAAATTGTGCAATTTCTATTCAGCTTCCCCAGCAAAGTCGCCATTTTTGTTGTTCACAAAAACTGGTTAACCCAAGTTCACCTACAATTGATTCTATGAACTAGCCAGTTTCAAACAATGGAATACTTCAGGTTTTGGACAACATAACATATGACCCTAATTGATCCTCCTACACTTCAGGTTCTGCTAGACCTAGGGGGGGAAAACCCTTTTGATGCATAGAATTAAACATATTACACACTTATGACAACATCAATAAAAGCAGAAAGATCTCATAAAAGGCTCAAAACAAGGAGGGTACTGTAGATAGCCTAAATCTACATTGACAACTCAACAATGTTTAAATAATGAGATGGATGGAACACTACCACAGAACAAAACAATAAAGATATTCTGATTGGATTTTATATTGTTTGAGAATTCCCTTAATTGCAAGATCAGTGCCTTATCCAAGGGCAATAGAGTCACACATCAAACTATAGATGAAAACTTCTACTGCAAATCCATCTTCATCTTTAAGTATTCCTGCATTAATGCCTTACATAAATGCATTACTCAGCTCATTCATAGAAAATGTCAAATCTAGAACATGAACCCTATTTTATTAATATTTACTCACAGAGTTTAAACTCTTCCTTGAAAAGATTACCTACAAGAAAACATTACACTCACAGACACAACTGCTCATGACAAACTTAATCCTCCTTAAGGATCTGATTTGAATAAAATGAAAGTACACTTCAAAGACAAATCTTGTGTGAATTTTTGCATGCCTTACATACATAAAAAAACCTGCAATTAGAAACACCTATAGCATGAATCATACTCTATTCTTTGGAAAAGGACATTGCCCTGTACAATCTTGAAGAAAACTCAGAACTGGAAACCATGAAAATCTGGAGCATTTCTCCAAAATTATGGAACCCTTACAATTAAGAAGAAATGAGAGTAAAAATAGGAGGGAAAAGATCAAAATTTGCATAATACATTGCTAAGTGTCCTCTTTCCCCTACTGAATTTTATTTCCTTCATCCTTCCCATCAAAACTGCTCTCAAAATATCCATTTTTTGTTGAAACTAACTGCATAACTGGATTCCACATTCTGAAAGCTTTCCAATGGTATATAATATGTCTATATTTGGGGAAAAAAAAAACCCCAGGCGAATTAATCACTCAATGTGAGCCCATCATTTAAATTTTTGAATTTTGCCTATAGTCTGAACTATGCATTTAACTTTGATTTTTTACCTGATTTTTGACGTGCACCCTTCCCTGTGGTAGCTTGTGATTCACCCATGAATACACTAGGATGACACCTCGCCTATCTGCCACTGCACCTGCCTTGCGGACTACCACCTATATGCCACTGGATGACCACCTAATCAGGGCCCACCAACTCACCTGCCACCCGGACCTGCCAGCTCATCAGTCACTATTTCGCAAAGGGTAACCTTCGTGCACCTTTGAATAGCGAAACAACGATAACCATTTGATCATCTACAACCTGCTCAATCTCTAACATGCCCTTTTCCCCACGTGCTTTTTTGTTGTTTCGTGATGGGTAACCTTCAGGAAACTTCACTTTGCAAAATAGTGATAGCCGTTGATCGTCCTCGAACCTGAAAACTCGTTAACTCACCCTTCCACTACAAAACTTGGTTCCTGAGATGTGCTTTTTCGTTGTTTCATGATGGGTAACCTTTGGGAAACTTCGCTTTGTGAAACACCGACAACCATTGATTGTCTTTGAACCTGAAAACTCGTTAACTCACTTACCTCAGGAACCATGCACACGTGGGGTCCACCTAGATGTCAACTATCTCTTCATCACCTCGGGATTTGTGCATGCACGCGTGGGGTCTACCTGGGTGCCAAGATAGCACCTTGCGTCCAAAGCCTCAAGGCTTTGACACTATGGATAAGTGTGTTTGTGCATCTAAATATCAAAATGTCTCATCACCCAGCCAATGTGTGATAATGACATTAGCCTGGCACTATGCATTTTCAAAAAAAATTAATGGCTTTATGACTGCCAATGGAATTTGGTTTGAAATTTTCTAATTGCCTTTTAACATTATCGCAGGGGAGATGTTTAAAATTTACACCTGCCTTGCATTTGCTTGAGATTTTGTTCTTTTACCATGTGCAGGGAGGACGTTGCCAGAAATTTGGAATTTGGCTTACACCAGCCAATGCATTTGCTTGAGTTTTAAATTGCACTCCCCAAACTTCTACACCACACTCTAGCTTCTCCACCACGCACAAGAGACTTTGACTACAAATTGCATTTGTTTGATTTTTCAATTGGCCTTTTAAACATTGTTCATGCAGGGAGGAGCTATTGTTTGTCGGTAATGCACTTGTTGAAATTTAAAAAGGTTTTCACCATAGCACACACCACAGTAGGGAGGAGGATTCTGCCAATACATTTTGCTTGAAAGGTTTTCTAATGGCCTTTTTCATTGTTGCACTGGGAGAAATTAATAAAGGTTATGGAATTTGGTTTTAAACCTGGCAATCACATTTGCTTGGAAGCTTATGAATGTTTACTAGCCACTGCGCAGGAGGGTTTAGGATACTTGAACATGTCATTTGCATTTTCTTAAAAAAATTTAAAATACCTTTACCCATACCACAACTAATCGACAGGGGAGGATGCTAACAAAGGTCGTGGACTTTGGGAACACAGCTGCCAAATGCATTTGCTGAAGATTAAAATGCCTCTGCCACGTTGCTTTTTACCTGTAGTTGTATTTGTTTGAAACTCTTTTTTCTGTGGTTGCAGTGAATATGGAAAGTTGAATTGTCGGTATCTGCTTCAATTAGTTGTTGACCCTGAACTTGATATGTCTCCATCATTTCAACATCTTCTTTGCCTCCTGCAACAAAGTTCTCAACATGTCTTCCTTTCATTTTTTACAGTTGGCAAAGGAGGACTTAGCAAAGGTTGTGGAATCAAAATCAACACCAATTTGCATTCGGTGTTGGAATCTGATTGGATTTTATATTGTTTGAGAATCCCCTTAATTGCAAGATCAGTGCCTTATCCAAGGGCAATAGAGTCACACATCAAAATATAGATGAAAACTTCTACTGCAAATCCATCTTCATCCTTAAGTATTCCTGCATTAATGCCTTACATAAATACATTACTCAGCTCATTCACAGAAAATGTCAAATCTAGAAGATGAACCCTATTTTATTAATATTTACTCACAGAGTTTAAACTCTTCCTTGAAAAGATTACCTACAAGCAAACATTACACTCACAAACACAGCTGCCCATGACAAACTTAATCCTACTTAAGGATCTGATTTGAATAAAATGAAAGTACACTTCAGAGACAAATCCTGTGGGAATTTATGCATGCTTTACATACATAAAAACCTGCAATTAGAAACACCTATAGCATGAATCATACTCTATTCTCTGGAAAAGGACATTGCCCTGTACAATCTTGAAGAAAACTCATAATTGGAAACCATGAAAATTTGGAGCATTTCTCCCAATTCCTTGAACCCTTACAATAGAGAAGAAATGGGAATATGAAGGAGGAGGGAAAAGACCAGAATGCATCAGAGATTGCCAAGTGTCCCTTTTTCCCTTACTGAAAAATATTTCCCTCTCTTCCTATGGAAACTGCTCTCAAAATATCTGATGTTTGTTGAAACAAACTGCATGACTAGATTCCTCGTCCTGTCATCCTGAGAGATTTCCGATGATATATAATACTTCTATATTTGGACAAAAATACCCCTCACGCGATTTAATCACTCAATGTGAACCCATCATTTAAATTTTTCATTTTTCTCTATAGTTTGTACTATGCATTTAACTTTTATTTTTTGCTTGATTTTTGACCTGCACCCTGCCACGTGGCAGCATGTGATTCGCCCATTAATCCATCGGGATAACACCTCACCTATCTACCACTTGTCTATCATTGCACCTGCCTTGCAGACTACCACCTGTACGCCACTAGACGACCACCTCATCAGGACCCGCCAGCTCACCTGCCACCCAGACGTGCCAGCTCATCGGTCGCTTTTCACAAAGGGTAACCTTCGTGCACCTTCGAATAGCGAAACATCGATAACCATCCGATCATCTGCAACCTGCTCGATCTTTAACATGCCCTTTTATGCATGTTCTTTTTCATTGTTTCGCGATGGGTAACTTTCAGGAAACTTTGCATTGCGAAACAACAATAGTCGTTGATCGTCCTCGAACTTGCAAACTCATTAACTCTCCTTTCCACTGTAAAAATTGCTTACCTCAGGAACCGTGCACACATGGTATCGACCTGGTCGCTAGCTATCTCTTCACCACCTCGGGGTTCATGCATACATGCATGGGGTTTACCTGGGTGCCAAGCTAGCACCTTGCATCCAAAGCCTCAAGGATTTGATACTATGGACAGGTGTGTTTGTGCATTTAAATATCAAAAAGTCCATCCGCCCAACCAATGTGGGATAATTCTTTTATGCCTGGAACTGCATTTTTTGAAATTTTTAATGGCACCTTTGTCTACAGATTCGCATTTGTTTAAAGCTTTTAGATATACATTTACATGCCACGCCAAATGGAGTCTTTGGTGCCTTTCACTCTTTACACTTGCTACTTGCATTTGCTGGAGTTTACTCCTTTTCATCGCCCTCCACAATACACAGGGAAATTTAGCAAAGGCTGTGGGTTTTGCTGTTAAACCTGCCATTGCATTTGCTTTAAAATTGTTTCTATCCTTTTCATTGTTGACTTCCATGTGAAGGGAGGAGATTGGCATTATGCATTTGCCAATTTGCATTTGGTTTCCATGATCTCTTCAGCCACCACATTGCCTGCACCTTCCAATTTGCCTTCTGCTGAAAGCTTTAATGCCCTTTAATGCTACATTGCATTAATTTTAAGCTTCTTTATCTCCTCTCAAACTCCATGCCATCTGTCGGGGAGAAAGAACTGGCTTTATGCCTACTAATTGCATTTTTTTGGAGGTTTAATAATTGTTTACCATGCAAGCCATTTAATGGCATGGAAAATGGAATTGCACCTGCCAATCTACATTTTCCTGAGGCTTTCATCGCTCTCCATCAACTATGCATTTGCTTGAAACTTTCTAAAACTTTTCCTTTTAACATATCGTGCAGAGAGGAATGGGCAAAGGTTATGGAATTTGGGCTTTCACCTGGTAATGCTTTTGCTTGAGAGTTTAATGTTGCCTCTACAAACACCACATTGCTTGATAGTTTAGGATGACTTTTCTTTTCATTTGAATTATGTTTGCACAATAGGGAGGAAGTTAAATGCAATACACCTTCCATTTTGATTTGTTTGAAAGTTCTCTAAATGTTTACTAGCCACTGCATAGGAGGGTTTAGGCTGCTTGAACATGCCATTTGCATTCACTTTGAATCCTTTTAAAACACCTTTACCCATACCACTACTAATCAATAGGGGAGGATGCTAACAAAGGTCATGGACTTTGGGAATACAACTGCCAAATGCATTTGCTGAAGATTAAAATGCCTTTGCAACGTTGCCTTTTACCTGTCGTTGCATTTGTTTGAAACTCTTTTTTTTGTGGTTGCAGTCAATATGGAAAGTTGCATTGCTAGTATCTACTTCAATTAGTTATTAAACCTGAACTTAATATGTCTCCATCATTTCAACATCTTCTTTGCCTCCTGCAACAAAGTTCTCAACATGTCTTCCTTTCATTTTTTACAGCTGGCAAAGGAGGACTTAGCAAAGGTTGTGGAATCAAAATCAACACCAATTTGCATTCGGTGTTGGAATCTCTCTGCTCTCTCATTGTCCAACTGGCGAATTACAGTTGAGCTGAAATGGATACATATTTTCATAAAATAAGAACATTTCGCCATAAAATTTAATGCATGGGCATGAAGCCAGGTCGGGCCCCAAAGTGGGCTTGACTAAAAAAAATTCATTTTCATGCAACTGACCGTTGAAAACACCTCAAGAACCTTGAGCATGCCTCTGGAATCGATCAGCACCATTTTCTGATCATTAAATTGAGTTTTGCAACTTTCAGGCTCTTGCGCCACATTTTCGCATTTAATCCCAAAGATGTATTTTTCAAACTGGTCAAAACACCTTTCTGGACTTTGCAAACTGACAGGCGTACTGTCTGATATATAAGCATTCACTCTGCCAAGCTGTTTCTCAAGATGAATCCCAGGTGAATAAATATTAACTGTCAAAGATGACCAAATGGCTCTGTCGGCACTATGAACCTGATAAAATCAATGTGCAGGGACCTCAAAGTGTCATTCTTAAAATATCAAACGATCTTCATAGACCCCCAAGTCTAGGGCATAAGTACCTTGAAATACAAAGAAGACTATGAAATGCTTAGTTTGACCAAAAGGCTGACTGGGTGCAAATAGTGCATTCATGAAAATAACAACTTTAACTGATGTAGCAATGAAAGTGCAGAAAACTGAATAAAGTGGCTCAGGAAATCATCTTGGAAAATTGATCAAACGGATTGACTATGACCTAAAACTGGAAACACAGCTTGTCTTTTATACTAGCAGTAGCTTGGAAGAAATATTCTGACATGACATTCACCTAGGCATATTTTACACTTATGCAAAGTGGTGTTCTGACTAACTGTTGAATCAGGGACTCATGCAAACAACACAAACTGTAAACGGATTCATAAAGACTTGAAACTTGGCGTGTTGCCTCAACTATATGCATACAATTCAATGCACTTTGAATTTCAACATAATGATGAACTGGGAAAAAGATGCAAGGCCTCAAAGTGGGTTATTTAATAAAATCTGAATTTGTACCTAGAACAACTTTCAATCCACCCCTTGAAATGGGTACTTGACAAATTGATCCAAACTGAAAACTAAAAATTGAAAAACAATTCATAGGCCAAATGAAAGGTGTAAGACATATTTCCCAATCCTTACCCCTTGATAATCAACTGGCTCCATTTTACATACCCCAAACTAGACCATTCAAGTTGACTCATTAGGTGTCATTCTAAAATCCAGAGCAAAATTTTGCAATGGGCCTCTTGAAATACTCAAATTTTATGAGTCCCAACAATGGCTCTGATTGGGGATGGTTGATTGCAAGACCAAAATAGAATTCAGAATCTATGGTAGAGTAGACCACCCAAAAATGGATCACTTCTCTTCTCTTCTCAAAAGAAAAAGGCTCCTTATTCTACCCAAACAGCAGGTTACCTTATTAAAAACCACACAACTGAAGCAAAGCAACTGTACAAAATATACAATTTACTTACAACTAATTATAAACTTCCATAAACAATCTCAACATTTACCTTTGTCAAAAATCTGATTCTCATCACCTGATGTCATGATCCAAACAAA
The DNA here is from genome assembly GCF_030272615.1 of Cryptomeria japonica. NCBI lineage: Eukaryota > Viridiplantae > Streptophyta > Pinopsida > Cupressales > Cupressaceae > Cryptomeria > Cryptomeria japonica. Next base: position 519,894,235 of record NC_081411.1, read on the forward strand.
GGCACCTTTCAACAACAATTGAGCATAATCCTTATAATCAACCTCTTTCATTTCATTACTACAACAACTGGTGTGCACACCTTTTGCCTGATTTTGAACTTTATATCCACACACTACTTCAACAAAAGTAAAATCATGAGACAAATCACTATATAGGCCTTCCCACAAGCTGCAATACATTTCACTATCCCAATCAACTCTATCCTTTGCAAGGGTATCATCATGTTGAATTTCAAAAATAAAACATTCATTCTCAACATTGTAGTTCTCATCAGCACTCACCTTGTTACCATTTAAATTCATAGAATGCGAGACATTAATAACTCATTGATATAAACAAGGAACATAAACATTTTGGTCTAGATGTGATACTTCACTATGCGGAACACACTTTATATTATCCTTGTTTATCAAACTTAATACATCCGCATTCTCAATATCCCATTCATGGAAAAGAATGCATACCTCTCATTGAAGCAAATCCTCAGCTACGTCTTTCTCATTCAGACGTACATCCACCTGAAAAACATCTATTTGTGGTCTGAAATAATCATCACACAATCCATGCCTCTTATCTTCATCATGAAGTAAAATTTTACAACACATGTTACTTCTATTTAGAACTTCATCGGCATCAAAAAATTGTTCAATGCAAGGGGAAACTTCAACATTTTCATCAATGACTTCAGCACTATGAATATTTATATCAAAGGCAAAGAACACCATATCCAGTTCAAGCATGCCATCAACATTCACATCCTCTTCATAGTATGTCCAACTTTGAAAACCTTCAAAAGTAGGTTCATTTAAATCTGAAAATGAATCATCATCTGTACTTTAACATATGTTCTTATCTTCAAAATTACTTTCATTTTCAGTTTCATGACTGAGAAATATAACTTGGTCACCTCTTATATCATCTTCACAAGATGAATAATAAGAACTCTCATAGGTATCCTCAGCTGAATGACTGGCATTCATTTGTTGATCATAAGAAAAGGAATAACTGGTGTCAAGATCACTCTCATTCTGAAATTGATCTTCATTGTTCATTTGTACATCCCCAAAGTGCTGAAAATTGAACTCAGTGTCCTCATAATCAGAAGCACTACTCCATTTTGAAACACATTCATCACTGGATATACTTGTATTGGGAACACCACTAGCATCATTCACAATTTCATTTTCAGCTTTATCAGACTTAATCAAATCCTGATTTGCATCATATAGCACATCCTTTTGTGACAAAATCATGGGCTGATTGGTATCTTCTTTATTTGAACACATTGTGCCATCATCATCATTACTTTCATAATCAACAACACTTAGTGATCCCTCTGTATTTGTTACTTCAACATCAAACACATCAGTAGTATGCAAAGACCGATGGTCATCACCATCATTGTTTTCATTATCACTATCCTTGGGAGATACATGATTAACTTCATCATTTTTAACCACATAATCATTATAACAAACATGCAAATCAAATGGTTCATATCTTTTATATATATCTATCTCTGTAACAACATTATCACAAAATTTCACACTCATCATTCCATCATTACTGTGAGAAACAAATGACATTGACAATAGAGATTCTTGACCCTCATTTAACTTTGAATAACATATATCAACAAGACCATTTGGAACAACAAAGCTTGACATATTTTGACAAAGTATGTTTTGCCTAGCTTCACATCTAATTTCACCATTGAAGGTGTTTTGACAAGAAACAACAGTAGATGAAAATCTCTTTGAGATACAAAATTTTAAATTATTTTCAATATCCCTAGCTGTGTTAAAAGCTTCATGCAAAGTTTTGGGTTTGTTGTCTCTTAATAAAAAACCCATCTTCTTGTCAAAAGCACTCATATAAATCTCCAAGCATGCTCCATCATTAAACTTATACTTGCTGGAAATATTAAACAATATGTGTGAAAACCTGATATTAAATGCCGGTACCAATTCATCTTCCCTGATTTGTATGTGCATGAATTCTCTCGGCATATCATAATCACTCACATTTTTAGCAACTTGGGCCATAAAGTCAACTATTAATTCATCCCATGAGGAAATACAATTTGTTGGCAAGAAAGAGAACCAATCTCTTGCATCCTCTTTCAATGACTGGACAAATAATTTCATGCACACATCTTCTTGACAAACTTCAAAATCTCCCATCAAGTCTGAAAATATTTTCAAATGTTGACATGCTGATTTTGATTTCTTACCACTGAATATTGGAAAATTCTTTCTAATTTCCATGGGTATGGGATTGGGGTAACCCGGGATGTCTTTGAAACTCAAAGCAGAATAATGGTTCATTTTAAAACTTCTCTTATAACGTGGCTGTGACATTTCACTGGGCATGGCTATATGTGGAAATCTACCTAGTTGGAAAACTTCACTACACATTTCTACTTGATTCGAAATATAATTGCACAACCTTGGATAGAACAATGAAACACTTCAAGCATATATCATCATTCAAAAAAAATCATAACATTGTTTTACACAAAGCTTTCTTCAAATTTGCATACTACCGCAGAACATAGATGCTGGAAATTACAACAAAATAGATATGCAAATAGACTTTTAATTCCTCTTTTTCCCTCTATACTAGTGTTGTTCACTTAATGGGAAAACTATTTTACTCATTCAAATTTTCAGAACAAATTGTTTTTCATTGAAACTTCTGAAAGTACTTGGGTATTTGCAGCTGTAAGACTTGTAGATCTGAACATTGACTTCAACTTTTAGCTTGGTCTTTTACCTTAGAGTCGCCACCTCTTGCATAGAGGAACAATTTTGAACAGCAGAATGCCATTCAACACATATTTAATTATTTATTTCTCCTTCAATCTTGCTGCAACAAATTCACTCCAAGCTATTTAACACAAATCTAGAAAATGCATCAGACTTACGTGTGAACTGAAATCTTTTACTGCACTTTTCTTTCCAAGCTTTTATTATAAAGAATTTATGTGTAAATCTGCATTAGCAGTGATAACCCATATCTCTACACTATATATCAATCCATAAAAACCTTATGCAATACTAATTGCATAGACATTCAATATTGGTATGAACCATGGAGTCGCCACCCAATAAGGAATTGGGGAAAAATTTGCATACAGCTGCAAGGACTTGCTCACAACTCAGCAACATGACTTCACTATTATTCCTTCATAAAATATGACATGAAATAACATATCATTCTACAAATCCAGAATAAGGAACACTCTCTTCACCATAAAATCACTTTCAACTCTGTGCAATCTCAATGGATTGACTAACTGGATGAAATTATGCAATTTCTATTCAGCTTCCCCAGCAGAGTCATCATTTTTGTTGTTCACCAAAACTGGTTAACCCAAGTTCACCTACAATTGATTCTATGAAATATCATGTTTCAAACAATGGAATACTTGAGGACTTGGACAACATAACATAGGACCCTAATCGACCCTCCTATACTTCAGGTTCTTCTAGACCTAGGGGGGGACACCCTTTTGATGCATAGAATTAAACCCATTACACACTTATGACAGCATCAATAAAAGAAGAAAGATCTCAAAAAAGGCTCAAAACAAGGAGGGTACTGCAGATAGGCTAAATCTACATTGACAACTCAATAATGTTTGAATCATGAGATGGATGGAACACTACCACATAATAGAAAATAAAGATATTCTGATTGGATTTTATATTGTTTGAGAATCCCCTTAATTGCAAGATCATTGCCTTATCCAAGGGCAATAGATTCACACATCAAACTATAGATGAAAACTTCTACTGCAAATCCATCTTCATCCTTAAGTATTTCTACATTAATGCCTTACATAAATGCATTACTCAACTCATTCACAGAAAATGTAAAATCTAGAACATGAACCCTATTTTATTAATATTTTCTCACAGAGTTTAAACTCTTCCTTGAAAAGATTACCTACAAGCAAATATTACAGTCATAGACATAGTTTCTCATGACAAACTTAATCTTCCTTAAGAATCTGATTTGAATAAAATGAAAGTACACTTAAGAGACAAATCCCATGTGAATTTATGCATGCCTTACATACATGAAAACCTGCAATTAGAAACATCTATAGCATGAATCATACTATATTTTGTGGAAAAGGACATTGCCCTATACAATCTTGAAGAAAACTCAGAACTGGAAACCATGAAAATCTGGAGCATTTCTCCAAAATTTTGGAACCCTTGCAATTGAGAAGAAATGAGAATAAAAAGAGGAGGGAAAAGATCAAAATCTGCATAACACATTGCCAAGTCTCCTCTTTCCCTAACTGAATTTTATTTCCTTCATCCTTCTCATCAAAACTGGTCTCAAAATATCTCATGTTTGTTGAAACTAACAACCAAAATGGATTCCTCATTTTGAGATCTTTCTAACGATATACAATATGTCTATATTTGGGCAAAAAATAACCCCCAGGCGAATTAATCACTCAATGTGAGCCCATCATTTAAATTTTTGAATTTTGCCTATAGTCTGAACTATGCATTTAACTTTGATTTTTTGCCTGATTTTTGACCTACACCCTACCATGTGGCAGCTTGTGATTCGCACATGAATCCACCAGGATGACACCTCACATATTTGCCACTGCACTTGCCTTGCAGACCACCACCTTTATGCCACTGGACGACCACCTCATCAGGACCTGCTAGCCCACCTACCACCTAGATCTGCCAGCTCATTGATCACTTTTTCATGAAGGCTAACCTTCATGCACCTTCGAATAGAAAAACAATGATAACCATCCAATTTTTGTTGTTTCACGATGGGTAACCTTCGGGCAACTTTGCTCTATGAAACAACGATAGTTATTGATCATCCTCAAACCTGCAAACTCATTAACTCGCCCTTCGACTGCAAAACTCAGTTCTCAAGATGTGCTTTTTCATTGTTTTGTGATGGGTAAACTTTGGGCAACTTTGCTTTGTGAAACACCGGCAATCGTTGATCATCCTCGAACCTTCAAACTCATTAACTTGCCCTTCCACTGCAAAACTCGCTTACCTTGAGAACCATGCACACGTGGGGTCCACCTGGTCGCCAACTATCTTTTCACCACCTCGAGATTCATGCACGCACGCGTGGGGTCTACCTAGGTGCAAAGCTAGCACCTTGTGTCCAAAGCCTCAAGGATTTGACACTATGGATAGGTGTGTTTGTGCATTTAAATATCAAAATGTCTCATCGCCCAGCCAATGTGGGATAATGACATTAGCCTAGCATTGTGCATTTTCTAAAAATATTCATGGCTTTATGACTGCCAATGGCATTTGGTTTGAAATTTTCTAATTGCCTTTTAACATTATCACAGGGGAGATGTTTAAAATTTACACTTGTCTTGCATTTGCTTGAGATTTTGTTCTTTTACCATGTGCAGGGAGGACGTTGCTAGAAATTTGGAATTTGGCTTACACTAGCCAATGCATTTGCTTGAGTTTTAAATTGCACTCCCCAAACTTCTACGCCACACTCCAGCTTCTCCACCATGCACAAGAGACTTTTGTTGGCAATATAACAAGGATATTGAGAAGGTTGTTGATGATTATGGACATAACTGATTAAAGATGTTTTACTGTCTTGATATTATTATTTGGTCATTGATGTCAAGAAATTGATTTTCTAATTCAGTATGATGTTGCCATATCTTAAGAAATATGATATGAAGATTATAAAGAAGTCGGTAAAGACACAGGAAAGAATATGATGAATAAAGGGATAAGTTATTCAATGGGCAACTCTACCGAGTCAGACAATGATGAGATCTTGATGTTTTAGATTGTTTTAACATCATACATATGTTGTAAAATGTAAAGGTTAATACTACACTATGATTCAGCCAAAGAACCTAGTCGGTAAACCCTAAGGAACCTAGTCGGTAAACCCTAAGGTTATCGCAGTCGGTTAATGAAGACAGAATGTCTACCGAGTAAAGTTTAGTATTCACCGAGTTGTAACCGAGCTATAATAGAATGCATTAAATGTTTACATGTGATATTTAATGAAAGAAGATGAGTTGGAGTGGATCAATTGGCAAGTCGTGGAAGAAGTTTGTTAACAAATCTAAGGCAATGGAAAGTCGGCAAGAAGATCTACAGCTCAGATTGAACCGCATTACCCTAACACAAGTTCCAAGATGATTGTGCAAGTTCCGAGGCAGGGTAAAACATTTTTCAGATTGTAAGATACAATGAACCTGGACAAGACTGAAGATCTGATGGCTATGATTGATCATGGGAAATGTGATCAAGGAGATTAAGCGGTTAGATGATTGTTTATAAATAAGGAACTGTTGATAAACAGTGTATGCGGGCAAGTGTATGCACAGGAATGCTACATAGTGATCACCGAGCATAGAAGCTTGAAGACCTATTGGAATAACAGAGTATTGATGCCCAGCAGATAGACAAGAATAGTTCTATGTCTAGATTGTGTTGAACAAATAAGAATCTGCTTTATCATTTTAGATGTAAAGTTGCAGATAGATTGTATTACTGTTAGCTTGTGAAAGTAACAGGAAATCTCTTAACCGAGTGGACTTAATAGTCTTATAAGTAAATCCTCTAGCAAGGTGACATTCTAAATGAGTGTTTGAAATCCTTTGACAAGGTCACTTCTAACAAAGTGAAGATCCTAACAGATCTGAGGGAAATCCCTTAACCGGGTCACATCTAGCAATGTGTTTTGTAATCTTTAATAGGATTGGCTTTTAACCGAGCATACTCTAGAAGAGTATATTTCTTAGTGGGTCCAAAATCCCATAGTGGTTTTTCCCTATTTGGGTTTCCACGTTAAATCTGGTGTTATGAGGTTTATATTGGTCATATGCTTTTGAGTTTGCATGTTTGACAGTTTTATTCTATGACTGATATATGTTACCGAGGTTGAATCTGATGCATTTATGATTAAGTTTGTATGATTCACCCCCCCCCCACTCTCATCTTGTTGGCTATTGGATTTGTACTTATATTAAGTATCAGAAATATCAATTGGTATCAGATCCTTGGACTCCGAAAGGAAAGTTTAAAGGCACTTGAGTTAAAGATCCAAAGATGTATAAGAGGGATGCACCTAAGCTGAATAAGTCAAGTTTCTCTACATGGCAGAAAAGGATGAAGCTACATCTATCAGGAGTTGGAGAATATGCTATATACTATCTAAAGAATGATTTTGATACACCGAGCACCTATCCATTGACTATGGAAGAGATAAAGGCAAAGCAAGAACACATTCAAGCAATGATTGAAATAACATCTGCATTGACCGATTCTGATTTTAATGATCTAGAAGGCTACAATGATGCGAAGGCTATGTGGACTAAGCTCATATCTGTATATGGAGGAGATGAACATGTTCAAAGAGAAAAAGTTGATAGTCTAAGAGGACAACTTGAATCTATGAGGATGAATGAAGGTGATAACATAACCCAGTATAGTACAAGACTAAAGGAGATTGTAAATCAAATCAAGGGAGCAGGAGGAACTATTGAAGAAAAGGATGTGACAAGTAAGTTGTTAAGAACCCTTCTAACTGCCTATGCAATCCAAGTCTCTACAATCAATGAATTGAGGTCTATACCTAATATGCCAGTTTCCTTAGATGCTACTATTGGTAAGCTACATGCATTTGAGCTAAGTAATTTTGATAACAGTGGGTCATCGGTAAATAAAGTTGAATCTGCATTTAGTTCTTTTCATCTGAATGAATCTAATGGTTACAATGAAAGAAAGTATAAGTACTCTAGAGGAGATCATAGTGGAGCAAGTGAAAGATTTTAGAAGAACATGGAGGAGGTACACAAACTGTATGAAGAAATCAGAAAGCAAGAAGAGTTTGAAGCACTATTGGCCAAAAGGTTACCAAGAGGCAAAGGTAAGTATAAGGGAAAACTACCCTTGAAATGTTTCAATTGTGATAAGATTGGACATATGGCTTCTAACTGTCCTGACAAATATTTCACTGAAAAGAGAGATTACCGAGATGATAGATAGAAAGACAATCACTACAGAGGTCACCGAGACTTCAAAAGAAGAGATAGAAAGACCTGCTTAATTGTTGATGAGGAATCTGAAGATGATAAATCAGATGAGATTGATACAGAGGAAGTTGTTTATGTGGCTATCAAGGATGGATAAGATGAAGAAAGGTATGAAGAAAAAGCCCTAATATCTCACATAAACACTAATGATTCTTGGATTATAGATAGTGGATGCTCACATCATATGATAGGAGATAAACACAAGTTTGTTATGTTAGAAGATTATGATGGAGGCTATGTTAGATTTGGTAATGATGCACCATGTCCAGTAAGAGGTAAAGGATCCATAATACTGCTTGATAAAGAAAGATGCAATGATGTTTATTGGGTTGAAGGTTTGAAATATAATTTGTTGAGTGTAGCATAGCTAAACAACACAGGTTACCGAATAGAATTTCAGAAAGGAATTGTCAAAGTTCATGACAAAAATGGAAAGTTAGCTGCTACCGAGACACAAACAAAAGGTAATACATTTCACCTTGACTCTACTCACAACAAGTGCTTGCATGCAAAGATTGATAACACCTGGTTATGGCATAAAAGGTTTTGTCATGTTAATTTTGATAATCTGATCAAGATAAGTAAGAAGCACAGAGTAAGAGGTCTACCGAGTCTTGAAAAACCTGAGAATGCTATGTGTTGAGGATGCCAAATGGGCAAGATGACAAGATCCCACTTTACAAGTAAGTCCTACACTTCTAAGGGAATTTTAGATCTTGTACACACTGATCTTTGTGGTCCTATGAAAGTTCAAAGTTATTATGGTGATAAGTATTTCATATTATTTGCAGATGATTGTTCAAGGATGATGTCAGTAATGTTTTTAAAAGAAAAATTAGAAGCTTTTCAAATGTTTAAGTGGTACAAGGCTAGAGTTGAAAATGAAACAGGTTGACAACTGAAATGTCTTAGATCAGATAGAGGAGGAGAGTTCACATCTGATGAGTTCAACCTATTTTTCAATGATCATGGTATTAAAAGACAAGTCTCTGCACCGAGGACTCCACAATAGAATGGAATAGCTGAAAGAAGAAACAGATCTATTGTGGATTGTGCTAGAACACTGATGATTGAGAAGAAGGCTCCACAAACATTTTGGAGAGAAGCAATAAGCACAACTGTTTACACCTTGAACTGAGTTCAATTGAAGAAAGGTACTTTGAAGACACCTTATGAGATCTGGTATGGCAAGAAACCTAATGTAAGTTATTTTAAGATCTTTGGAAGCAAATGCTATGTTCATAAAGATGATAGAAATGGTAAGTTTGATCAAAAAAGTGAAGAAGGAACATTTCTAGGATATTCTTCTAGAAGCAAAGCATTTAAATATCTGATCAAATCATCTAACAAAATAGTAGAAAGTGCAAATGTGAAAATTGATGAATTTGCAGAAAGAACTGATGACAGGAATTCCAAAGACCCAGAAGACTATGATGAATTTGTCTATGTGCAACCGAAAAGTCCTACCGAGATAACTTTTGAAGGAAATGAGGAAGATATCTAATTACTGAGTGATGAAGAGGATCATACAGAGCCTATCGAGCCTATATTAGCCAAATATGTTAGAAGACATCATACACCAAGTCAGATTATAGGAGATAAGGATGATCCAGTGATGACAAGGAACAAACTGAGACAGAACGCATGTTTGATATCTGAATTTGAACCGAGAATAGTGAAAGAGGCATTTAAATGTGAAGATTGGATAAATGCTATGACTGAAGAGATTGATCAAATAAAGAAAAATGACACATGGACACTAGTCCCAAGACCTAAGGACAAAAATGTAATTGGTACAAAGTGGATCTTCAGAAACAAGCTAAATGAGAAAGGAGAGGTCATTCGGAACAAAGCAAGATTGGTTTGCAAAGGTTATGCCCAAGAAGAAGGAATTGATTATGGTGAAACTTTTGCACCTGTTGCCAAACTTGAAGGAGTTAGAACATTGTTGGCATATGCCGCTTTCAAGACTTCAAGGTATATCAAATGGATGTCAAATTTGCATTTTTGAATGGAATATTAGAAGAAGAAGTTTTCATTGAACAACCTGAAGGATTTGTTGAAGATAATAATAAAGATCAAGTATGTAAATTGAACAAAGCTTTATATGGTCTGAAACAAGCACCTAGAGCATGGTATGAAAGACTGCACTCTTATTTGATTAAGATTGGTTTTATAAGGACAAGTGAGAACAACAACATGTACATGAAGAATGATGAAAATGGAATACTAATCTCAGCCATATTTATTGATGATATTATATTTTGTGGAAATGACTCTTTATGCAAGAACTTTGGCAATGAAATGAACAAAGAATTTGAGATGTCATTAATCAGTGAGATAAAGTATTTTATAGGCTTACAGATACTGCAAATGAAAAATAAAATTTTGATTAATCAATCCAAATACATAAAGGAAATCTTGAAGAAATTTGGAATGGAGGATTCAAAGCCAATAAGTACTCCTATGACTACAAACTGCAAACTATCAAAGAATGATGAATCTGCATCTATTGATGAGACACTCTACCGATCCATGATTGGAAAACTACAATATGTTGTTCATAGTAGACCTGATATAGCACATGCAGTAGGTATTGTTGCAAGATTCTTTGCAGATCCTAAGGAAATACACATGACAGCAATCAAAAGAATTTTTAGATACTTGAAAGGCACTGAAGATTATGGCTTCGTATATCAGAAAGGAAATGATTTTTATTTGAAAGTCTATACTGATGCTGATTGGGCAGGCAACATTGATGACAGGAAAAGCACAAGTGGAGGAGCTTTCTTCTTAGGAGAAAGACTAGTGAGTTGGCTTAGCAAGAAACAAGGATGTGTTTCTCAATCAACAGCCGAAGCTGAATATGTTGCTGCAGCACTGAATTGTACCAACATTGCATGGATCAAACAATTGTTGGAAGGTATAAATGAGAAAGTTACCGAGCCAGTAACTATATTATGTGACAATACTAGTGCCATTAATATTTCAAAGAACCCTGTTATGCACTCTAGGACAAAGCACATATCTATCAAATATCATTATCTTAGAGAAGAAGCTCATGAAAAGAAAGTGGTGTTGGAATATGTAAACACAAAGGAACAAATAGCTGATATCTTCACCAAGCCACTACTAAAGGACACTTTTGAATATCTCAGAAGTAAGTTAGGGGTCCTACCCCTATCTCTTACTCACTGACTGAGTTCGGTGAAAGCATCACTTCGATGAATCAATTGAATATCTTTTAGGGAGCTAATGCTGGAGTGATACACTTTAGAATGCTTTTCTGAAAGTGTACTGGAACAATATTGGGATAATACAAAAAATGCTACAGGGAACAAGAATTGTAAACAAATGCTCTGACCGAGACTCAGTTGATACACATCAGTAGGAAATAACTTCTTACAGAAACAACTTATGTTTTAGTTCTTTTCTTTTTGGCATTGTTGTCAAAGGGGGAGAACATCTACCAAAGGGGGAGAAGACTAAAGGAAGAGAAGACTACTAGGAGGAGAAGACCTGAGAAGATTGAGAAACAACTAGAAGAGAAGTCTGATGTATGGAGGAGAGCATTTCAGCATTTCAGAATCACAACAATCCGAATTCTTAACGGTCAAATCAATTGGTTTTGCCATCAATGCCAAAGGGGGAGATTGTTGGCAATATAACAAGGATATTGAGAAGGTTGTTGATGATTATGGACATAACTAATTAAAGATGTTTTACTGTCTTGATATTATTATTTTGTCATTGATGTCAAGAAATTGATTTTCTAATTCAGTATGATGTTGCCATATCTTAAGAAATATGATATAAAGATTAAAGAAGTCGGTAAAGACACAGGAAAGAATATGATGAATAAAGGGATAAGTTATTCAATGGGCAACTCTACCGAGTCAGACAATGATGAGATCTTGATGTTTTAGATTGTTTTAACATCATACATATGTTGTAAAATGTAAAGGTTAATACTACACTATGATTCAGCCAAAGAACCTAGTCGGTAAACCCTAAGGTTATCGCAGTCGGTTAATGAAGACATAATGTCTACCGAGTAAAATTTAGTATTCACTAAGTTGTAACCGAGCTATAACAGAATGCATTAAATGTTTACATGTGATATTTAATGAAAGAAGCTGATGAGCTGGAGTAGATCAATTGGCAAGTCGTGGAAGAAGTTTGTTAACAAATCTAAGGCAATGGAAAGTTGGCAAGAAGATCTACAGCTCAGATTGAACCGCATTACCCCAACACAAGTTCCAAGATGATTGTGCAAGTTCCAAGGCAGGGTAAAACATTTTTTAGATTGTAAGATACAATGAACTTGGACAAGACTAAAGATCTGATGGCTATGATTGATCATGGGAAATGTGATCAAGGAGATTAAGCGGTTAGATGATTGTTTATAAATAAGGAACTGTTGATAAATAGTGTATGCGGGCAAGTGTATGCACAGGAATGCTACATAGTGATCACCAAGCACAGAAGCTTGAAGACCTATTGGAATAATAGAGTATTGATGCCCAGCAGATAGACAAGAATAGTTCTATGTCTAGATTGTGTTGAACAAATAAGAATCTACTTTAGCATTTTAGATGTAAAGTTGTAGATAGATTGTATTATTGTTAGCTTGTGAAAATAATAGGAAATCTCTTAACCAAGTGGACTTAACAGGCTTATAAGTAAATCCTCTAACAAGGTGACATTCTAAATGAGTGTTTGAAATCCTTTAACAAGGTCACTTCTAACAAAGTGAAGATCCTAACAGATCTGAGGGAAATCCCTTAACCGGGTCACATCTAGCAATGTGTTTTTTAATCTTTAATAGGATTGGCTTTTAATTGAGCATACTCTAGAAAAGTATATTTCTTAGTGGGTCCAAAATCCCACAGTGGTTTTTCCCTATTTGGGTTTCCATGTTAAATCTGGTGTTATGAGGTTTATATTGGTCATATGCTTTTGAGTTTGCATGTTTGACAGTTTTATTCTATGACTGATATATGTTATCGAGGTTGAATCTGATGTTTTCATTAATGATTAAGTTTGTATGATTCACCCCCCCCCACTCTCATCTTGTTGGCTTTTGGATCTGTACTTATATTAAGTATCAAAACTATCATGCCACACTCCAACTTCTCCACCATGCACAAGAGGCTTTGACTACAAATTGCATTTGTTTAATTTTTCAGTTTTCATTTTCAACATTGTTCACGCAGGGAAGAGATGTTGTTTGCCGACAATGGACTTGTTTAAATTTAAAAAGGTTTTCACTACACCATGCACCATATTAGGGAGGAGGATGCTACCAATACATTTTTCTTGAAAGGTTTTCTAATGGCCTTTTTCATTGCTGTACTGGGAGAAATTAATAAAGGTTATAGAATTTGGTTTTAAACCTTGCAATCACATTTGCTTGGAAGCTTCTGAAGGTTTAGTAGCCATTGCACAGGAGGGTTTAGGCTACTTGAACATGCCATTTGCATTTGCTTTGAATCCTTTTAAAATGCCTTTACCCATACCACAACTAATCGACAGGGGAGGATGCTAACAAAGGTTGTGGACTTTGGGAATACAGCTGCCAAATGCATTTGCGTAAGATTAAAATTCCTCTACCACGTTGCCTTTCACCTGTCATTGCATTTGTTTGAAACTGTGAGGCCTCACCTCGACTCAGTTTGACATTCAGTGGATTTTATATTTTAGACTACTATGGATACTTTGTTTTGATGCATTTTGAGATTTAGAACTTTTATGACTTCAGGATATTGGATAACATTGCTATGAATTGATGTTTTACTTACATGCTTTATGAGATAGAACACTACATGATTATTAGATAGAATGATATTGCAATGATAGATGTCGTTAATGAATTTGCAGGACTTTACTTTGAATATAGAACTATGATGTATGTTTAGTTTATGTGAATTGGGATGAAAATTGCTTATGTGAATTTGCTTGACAAAAGATGTATTCAATCTGTGCAGATGAAAATTGTATGCAAGTAATGATGTGCATTGTTATATTATTGAATTATATTTTATATGAATATTTGGGTTAAACCCTAGCCCGATAGGGGCTAGGGAAGTTTAGTTTTTTTTTTTAAATATAAAAAAGAAAATAATATGTATTTGGGGTTTAGGTAATGGTTAAATAGGAATTTAGAACCCTAATTAGGGTTGAGGAAATTAAGTGGTAATATTTAGAAAGTTGAAATGGATTTAGGAGGTTAGGATTAAAATATTGGAATATATGAAGAATATATATATAATAATATATATGTTTCCATATATATATATATGGGAATATATATATGAATATATGTGTATGTTTTTTTTTAGTTTAATTGATTTAAGAAATTAAATTATGGATATTCAAAATATATGCATAATCTATATGTATATGTGTGCATTTTACATGTACACAATATTGATTTAAAAAAACTAATATTTTTAGTATGAATAATTTAATAAAACTATAAATTAAATATCTTTTGGAGATAGAATTTAAACCAGTAGGTTTTTCCGCAATTAAATTATAACAAATTGTCGATGCTTCGTTCGCTTCAGAATGAGCTCGAATTTATTAATGAAACTTTCGTTAACGCTTGTCGCAAGAGTGTGCTTGTTAATTAAATTTAGTATCTTTTAAAAAAAATATTTGTTCCGTTTTTGCCCTAAATTTTGGGCATGACATTTTGGTATCAGAGCCAAGTTTTCACTCTAGGAGCCTTACTCACTTACGTTTCGCCTTAGGATATTTTAAATTATTTTGTTAATGGAATTTTGAATTTAAATAAATTTAATTCTAAAAGAAATAAATTAATTGTTTTGTATTATTTTCCTCTTAGGATGCCTCCGTTGACGCGACAAGCTCGCAAGCGCGGACGGGGTCCTAGACATGAGCGCCTAGCTCGCGATGAGGAAGAGAGGGAGGCATCGGTTCCAGAGGAGAACCCAGGAGCACCTCCCGAACAGCCAAATGAACCTAACCATGACCTTCTAGCAGCCATTCAGAATCTTATTGGCATTGTTCAGGAAAGGATTCCAGCAGAGAACCCTCCGGTTAGGAGTCATGACTCTGGGAGTCATAGATCTGTTGATAGAGAACGAAGTAGGAGCCCAGCTCTGAATCCTGTAGAGAGTCAGGGTGGTAATGAGCCAGAGTCAGTGCATATGCCAGGACCACCTCCTGCGGTGGAACCAGTCTATTTTGAGAGAGGTCATCGAGATCCAGGGGATCTCATCAGGGAGGTCATGCGCCTCCAACCGCCATCCTTCGGAGGTTCTACAGATGGAGTAGAGGCCAAGGCATGGCTTCTGAGTCTTGAGAGGTGCTTTGCGTTGCGTTCTTATGAGAGCAACTTGAAAGCACGTGTTGCAGTTCATCTTCTGAGAGGAACAACCTCCACCTGGTGGAGACAGGAAGAGTACAAATGCGGATTAGTTCCTGATACACTCACTTGGGAGATATTCACCGAGAGGTTCCGTGAGAGGTACCTATCAGAGCACTTCAGGCAGCGTCGTATAGACGAATTTCATGATCTCCAACAAAAAGGCTTGTCAGTAACCCAGTATGAGAGTAAATTCTTTGAGTTGTTGCCATATGTAGATTATCTAAAGGATGAGAAACTTCTTGTAAACCGCTTCATCAGGGGATTGAATGCCGGTATAGCCGGGCCTGTTAGGATGTCCGCTCCAGAGAGCCTTCGGGTTGCTGTAGAGAAGGCACTGATTGCCGAGGAAATTCAGGTTAGACCACAGGACAATAGGGATCGGTATCAGAACCGAAATCCCGCACCTCAGACTTATGGATTCCAGAAACCACATTGGAAGGGGAACAACCGAAATTCTCAGGGGTTCTCCAAACCCCCTCCTCCACAACAGACACCACAGAACCAGAGACAGAAGCCTCCACAGTATCCGCAGGGCTCCAAGCCCAAGCAGTGGCAGACTCAGGGACAGAAACGTGATCAGAGAGCACAGGGGCAGTACACACAGCCGGCGGGGACTCAGCAGTCCTCCAGGGGTGGGTACAGCGGATCCAGTAGGACAGGAGGTCAGGGATTTTCTAGGCCCCAGGGTGCCCAGTTCCAGGCACGGGGTGCTTGCTTTACTTGTGAAGCCATGGGGCACTTGGCGAGGGATTGCCCTCAGGGACAGGTAGTAGGGAGTCAGCGGATGGCCGCTTCAGAGCCGACAGTCGGTGATATGGGCAGGTCCCATAGAGTATTCGCAGCGGTTGACAACTGCCAGGCCGACCATCAGGCCACGGTTATCGAATCTTCAGGTATAATCAAAGGTAACAATGTATCTATTTTGTTTGATTCAGGAGCTACTGACTCCTTTATATCTCCGTTGGTTGTGGAGCGTTGCGGGCTAGTGGCAACTAGGCAGGGTGTCAGTTGGGAAGTGGAATTAGCTTCAGGGGCTAGAGTGTCAGTGGAATCCGAGGTTAGGGCATGTCAATTGCAGATTGGCAAGACCACCATGGTAGTAGACCTTAGAGTGACTCCACTTGGATCTTATGGAATCGTACTTGGCATGGATTGGCTTTATGCCCACAGAGCCAAGATGGATTGCCGCCTGAAAAAGATTGAGTGTGAGGATGATCATGGTTCGCCCATAGTTATCACCGGGATTCAGAGGCCCGTGTCTCTTCGTATGATCTCCGCAATGCAGCTCAAGCGAAGCATGCGGAAGGGATGTCAGCTTTTTGCTATCACTATCAGTGACAGAGGAGAAGAGGAGGAAAAGGAAACATCGCTCGATGACCATCCTATCCTTCAAGGATATTCAGATGTATTTCCTTCAGAGTTATCGGGAATGCCTCCCCGCAAAGAGATTGATTTTCATATAGACCTTGTACCAGGAGCCGAGCCAGTTTCCAGAGCACCTTATAGAATGACCACAAATGAGCTTAATGAACTTAAAATTCAGCTTGAGGAACTTCTTGAGAAGGGTCATATCCGTCCTAGCGTATCCCCGTGGGGTGCACCAGTTATCTTCGTTAAGAAGAAGGATGGATCTCTCCGATTGTGTATGGATTATCGGCAGCTAAATAAAGTAACCATCAAGAACCGATATCCTTTGCCTAGAATTGATGATTTATTTAACCAGCTTCAGGGTGCCAAAGTCTTTTCCAAAATAGATCTGAAGTCAGGATACCATCAGTTGAGAATAGTGGAAAGTGATATCCACAAGACCGCTTTTCGCACTAGATATGGCCACTATGAGTTTACCGTAGTCCCCTTTGGACTTACGAATGCCCCAGCAGTTTTTATGAGTCTCATGAATGGGGTGTTCCGTACCTTTCTGGACCGTTTTGTTGTTGTGTTCCTCGATGATATATTGATATATTCTCGGAATGAGAAGGAGCATGAGGAGCACCTGAAACAGGTATTGCAGTGTTTGCGAGATAACCAGTTGTTTGGCAGCCTATCGAAGTGTGCTTTCTTTCGATCTGAGGTCAAGTACCTTGGACACGTTATTTCCGGTGATGGGATCTCAGTTGACCCATCAAAGATTAGGGCTATTATGGATTGGCCAGCGCCTACCAGTGTGACAGAGGTCAGGAGTTTCATGGGTTTAGCAGGATATTACTGACATTTTGTCGAAGGTTTCTCCAGAGTCGCACACCCTATTACCTCTCTTCAGTGTAAAGGGAAGAAATTTGAGTGGACAGAGAAGTGCGAGAAGGCCTTTCAGGAACTCAAGAAGGCACTTACTAGCGCTCCTATCCTTGTTGTACCAGATCCTTCAGCTGATTTCATGGTTTGTACCGATGCTTCCTTAGAGGGTTTAGGGGCAGTTCTTATGCAAGGTGGTAGGGCCATAGCTTTCGAATCTAGGAAGCTTAAGACTCATGAACTTAATTATCCCACTCACGACCTTGAGCTCGTAGCAGTAGTGCATGCACTTGTGAGGTGGAGACACTTCCTTTTAGGACATCACTTTGAGTTGCATTCAGATCATCAGAGTCTTCAGTACATCTTCACTCAGCCGAACCTTAATGCACGTCAGAGGAGATGGATGGAGTTTTTGTGCGAATATGATTTTGATGTTCACTACATCAAGGGAAAGGAAAATGTAGTTGCAGATGCCTTGAGTAGGAGACGTCATGAGGTTTGCACCATATCCATGGGCACAGACTTGAGGGACCGTATACTTCGGCACTTTTCAGAGGATGGATGGTACGCAGAGGTTTGTCAGGTGTTACGTTCTCAGGTCGCACTAGAAGGGAAATATGTGGATTATTCTTTGGGAGTCCAATGGACTGTTACGCCACAGAGGGCGCATTTATGTACCTTCCTCCGGAGGGTTGCGAGAGTTCATTGTCTCGGAAGCTCATAGAGCTCCTTATGCTGCACATCCCGGGGTTAAGAAGTTGCATGCAGACTTGAGGCAGTTGTATCATTGGCCGGGAATGCGGCAGCTCATTGCTGAGATAGTAGCTCGGTGTCTCGAGTGTTAGAGGGTAAAGGCGGAGCACCGCCATCCAGGTGGGTTGCTTCAGTCTCATGCTATACCAAAGTGGAAGTGGGATACTATATCCATGGATTTCATCATTGGTCTCCCTATGTCTTCTCGTCGCCATGATGCTATCTTGGTGACAGTTGACAAGCTGACCAAAGTAGCTCACTTTTCACCAGTCCGTACTACATTCACAGCTCCTGCAGTAGCACAGGTATTCTTGCGAGACATTGTTAGACTACATGGCGTACCCCGCAAGATTATTTCTGACAGGGATTCTCTTTTTACTTCTACCTTTTGGAAGTCATTACAGGCAGCTATGGGCACAAAGCTCAATTTCAGTACAGCTTATCACCCGGAGACAGATGGTCAGATAGAGAGAGTCAATCAGGTGTTAGAGGATATGCTTCGTATGTACGTCATGGATCATCAGACCCGGTGGGAGGAGTATCTTCCCTTAGTGGAGTTTGCCTATAACAATGGGCATCACACTTCCTTGGGGATGCCACCCTATCAGGCATTATACGGCAGGCCTTGCAGGACACCCTTGAGTTGGGATCGCATAGAGGATAGAGTTGCTATTGGTCCTGAGTTAGTTCGAGATATGGAACAGCAGGTGGTTTTGATTAGGCAGCGTCTCAGAGAGGCTCAGGATAGACAGAAGAAGTATCGATGCAAAGAGGATTGATCGTAGTTACTTGGTTGGAGACAGAGTTTTCTTGAGAGTGCGACCGCATAAGAGTCCGATCCGTTACGGAAAGGATTCTAAGCTCGCACCTCGCTTTGTAGGACCTTTTGAGATTCTGGAGAGAATAGGCCCAGTTGCCTACCATTTAGCTTTGCCACCTAGCCTGTCACGCATCCACGATGTGTTTCATGTTTCAGTTTTGAGAAAATATATCTATGATGAGTCTCACATTTTAGAATGGGATGCCTTGCAGGTGGAGTCAGACGGGCAGCTAGCTTTGGAGCCCATTCGCATTTTGGCACGCCGGACATTGGCCCTTCGAGGTCGAGAGCTGGACCAGGTTAGGGTCCAGTGGGATTGTTATGATGAGGTTACGGCTTCATGGGAGGACGCAGCACGTATGAGATCAGAGTACCCTCACCTCTTTGATGAACTCCAGGAGGAAGTTCATGCCTAGAGGGGGAGGATGTGAGGCCTCACCTCGACTCAGTTTGACATTCAGTGGATTTTATATTTTAGACTACTATGGATACTTTGTTTTGATGCATTTTGAGATTTAGAACTTTTATGACTTCAGGATATTGGATAACATTGCTATGAATTGATGTTTTACTTACATGCTTTATGAGATAGAACACTACATGATTATTAGATAGAATGATATTGCAATGATAGATGTCGTTAATGAATTTGCAGGACTTTACTTTGAATATAGAACTATGATGTATGTTTAGTTTATGTGAATTGGGATGAAAATTGCTTATGTGAATTTGCTTGACAAAAGATGTATTCAATCTGTGCAGATGAAAATTGTATGCAAGTAATGATGTGCATTGTTATATTATTGAATTATATTTTATATGAATATTTGGGTTAAACCCTAGCCCGATAGGGGCTAGGGAAGTTTAGTTTTTTTTTTTAAATATAAAAAAGAAAATAATATGTATTTGGGGTTTAGGTAATGGTTAAATAGGAATTTAGAACCCTAATTAGGGTTGAGGAAATTAAGTGGTAATATTTAGAAAGTTGAAATGGATTTAGGAGGTTAGGATTAAAATATTGGAATATATGAAGAATATATATATAATAATATATATGTTTCCATATATATATATATGGGAATATATATATGAATATATGTGTATGTTTTTTTTTAGTTTAATTGATTTAAGAAATTAAATTATGGATATTCAAAATATATGCATAATCTATATGTATATGTGTGCATTTTACATGTACACAATATTGATTTAAAAAAACTAATATTTTTAGTATGAATAATTTAATAAAACTATAAATTAAATATCTTTTGGAGATAGAATTTAAACCAGTAGGTTTTTCCGCAATTAAATTATAACAAATTGTCGATGCTTCGTTCGCTTCAGAATGAGCTCGAATTTATTAATGAAACTTTCGTTAACGCTTGTCGCAAGAGTGTGCTTGTTAATTAAATTTAGTATCTTTTAAAAAAAAAATTTGTTCCGTTTTTGCCCTAAATTTTGGGCATGACAGAAACTCTTTTTTCTGTGGTTGTAGTCAATATGGAAAGTTGCATTGTCGGTATCTTCTTCAATTAGTTGTTGACCCTAAACTTGATATGTCTGATGAATACTAAGAGGGGGGGTGAATTAGTATACCAATAATTATTGAACTTAAACACTTAAACAGTTTAGCAGTAAACCGGTATAACAGTTTTACCAAGAAACCGGTTAACACAAATGCAAACCAAACAACAAATAAGGCATTCACCCACAGAAGCACAATCACCATAACACAATAGATTTTGATGTGGAAACCCAAATGGGAAAAACCACGGTGAGATGAAACTCACAAGTAACTATCTGCAAAATAGTGACCAGACCGGTTAAGGTCATACAATGTTCTTTACCAGAACAGATCCTGTTAGGAATCTCAATCTCTGTTAGGAGATAAGTCCGATTAAAGACTACCTTGTGAGAGGATTTCAGATCCATAGTTGTGAACCACTTGGTTAGAGGATTTACAAAGGCTTTTCCGGGCCTACCTGGTTAAGGGTTTCAGACTTGTCAAAGATGTGAGTAATCAACAAGTGAATGATCTAGCAAATAGCACAGTCTGCTTGGTTAGATTCATGATAGCTCATTGCTAATGCATTTCAGCATTACTTCAATCTTTAGTAAATCCACACTCTATTACAGCACACAGACTCGATCTTCTCTTCTAAGATCGCACATACAAAAACTCATCAACCACCATCCTAACAGCTACCACACTTAAAACCCTAGACATGATGTCCTTATAAAGGAATTTGATTTCATGTCGGTCCAATAGGATTATATTGCAAGTTCCTAGGTTCATTGCATCTAGACACATTTGGTAACACGACACAAAATCACCGTCAAAGTGTCAGTGGATGGTAACTCATCACAGAGTATTACCGGTTCATACAGCTTTACTGATTACCAGTTGGCAAAAATGAAGACTGGGAAAATGATAACTATTGCTTCAGTTCCTTCGTACTGCTTGAGATCCTCGAACCGCTTGAGGTATTCATACAAAAAGTGATCTCAAAGAAAGTGTGTGTCCATCAATGAAAATCACAACATCATTATTAAAAATGCCAACAATGTCTCCATCATTTCAACATCTTCTTTGCCTCCTACAACAAAGTTCTCAACATGTCTTCCTTTCATTTTTACAGCTAGCAAAGGAGGACTTAGCAAAGGTCGTGGAATCAAAATCAACACCAATTTGCATTCGATGTTGGAATCTCTCTACTCTCTCACTGTCCAACTGGCAAATTGCAGGCGAGCTGATATGGATACTCATTGCCATGAAATAAGAACATTTTGCCATAAAATTTAATGCACGAACATGAAGCCAAGTCGGACCCCAAAGTGGGTCCAATTAAAAAAAAAATCATTTTCATTCAACTGACCCTTGAAATGCCTCAGGAACCTCGAACATACCTCTAGAGATCGACACCATTTTTTGATCATTAAACTGAGTTTTGGAACTTTAAGGTGCTTGTGCCACATTTTCGCATTTACTCCCAAAGATATAATTTTCAAACTAGTCAAAACACCTTTTTGGACTTCGCAAACTAACAGGTGTACTGTCTGATATATAAGCATTCACTCTGCCAAACCATTTCTCAAGACAAAACCTGGGTGAAGAAATATTAACGGTCAAAGATGACCAAATGGCTCTGTCGGCACTATGAACCTGATAAAATCAATGCGCAAGGACCTCAAAATGCCTTTCTTAATAATATCAAACGATCTCCATAGACCCCCAAATCTGAGGCATAGATACCTTAGAGTATAAAGAAGACCTTGGAATACTCAGTTTGACCAAAAGGATGACTGGGTGCAAATAGGGTGCTCATGAAAATAGCCACTTTAACAGGTGCAACCACAAAAGTGCAGAAAACTAAATAAAGTGGCTCAGGAAACCATCTTCACAAACTGATCAAACGGATTGGCAGGAGCTTCAAATTTGAAACATAGCTTGTCTTTTATACCAGCAATAGCCTAGAATAAACATTTTGATATGACACTTATCGGGGCAACTTTTACACATGTGCAAAGCGAGGCTCTGGCTAGCTGTTGAAACAGGGATTTGTACAAACAACACAAATTGCAAATGGATTGAGCTTACCAAACTAAGCAAATGGATTCATAAATACTTTAAACCTGACATTTTGACTCACATATATGCATAAAATTCAATGCATTTTTAATTTTAACATGAGAATCATCTGGTCAAGAGTTATAGGTGCTCAAAGTAGGCTACTTAATAAAATCTGCATTTGCACCTATGATGCACTTTCAGCTCACCCCTTGAAATGGGTACTTGATAAAATGATCCAAACTGAAAACTGAAAGTTGCAAAACACTTCATAGGCCAAATGAAAGGTGTAGCACACATTTCCTAAGCCTTACCCTTTGATAATCAACTGGCTCCATTTTACATACCCCAAACTAGACCATTCAAGTTGACTCATTAGGTGTCATTTTGAAATGCAGAGCAAAATTTTGAATTGGGCCTCTCAAAATACTCAAATTTTATGAGTCCCAATAATGGCTCTGACTGGGGATGGTTGATTGCGATACCAACACAAGAATTCAGAATCAATGGTAGAGCAACCACCCAAAAATGGATCACTTCTCTTCTCTTCTCAAAAGCAAAGGGCTCCTTATTCTAGCCTAACAATAGGGTACCTTATTGAAAACTACACAATTGAAGAAAAGCAATTGTACAAAATATACAACTTACTCACAACTGATTATAAATTGCCCCAAACAATCTCAGCATTTACCTCTGTCAAAAATCTAATTCTCATCACCTCATGTCATGATCCAAATAGAGGCACCTTACAACAATGATTGAGCATAATCCTTATAATCAACCTCTTTCATCTCATTACTACAATAGATGGTGTGCACACCTTTTTCTTGATTTTGAACTTTATACCCACACACTAATTCAACAAAAGTAAAATCATGAGATGAATCACTATATAGGCCTTCCCACAAGCTACAATACATTTCACTATCCCAATCAACTCTATCATTTGCAAGGGTATCACCATGCTGAATTTCAAAAATAAAACATTCATTCTCAATATTGTAGTTCTCATCAGCACTCACCTTGTTACCACTTAAATTCATAGAATGCAAGACATTAATAACCGATTGATATAAACAAGGAACATAAACATTTTGGTCCAGATGTGACACTTCACTATGCAGATCACACTTTATATCATCCTTGTTTATCAAAATCAATACATCTGCATTCTCAATATCCCATTCATGGAAAAGAATGCACACCTCTAGCTAAAGAAAATCCTCAGCTAAGTCTTTCTCATTCAAACTTACATCCACCTGAAAAAATTCCATTTGTGGTCTGAAATAATCATCTCACAATCCATGCCTCTTATCTTCATCATGAAGTAAAATTTTACGACACATGCTACTATTGTTTAGAACTTCATCATAATCAAAAAAATTTCAATGCAAGGGGAAACTTCAACATTTTCATCAATGACTTCAGCACTATGAATATTTATATCAAAGGCAAAGAACTCCATATCTGGTTCAAGCATACCATCAACATTCACAACCTCTTCATAGTATGTCCAACTTTGAAAACCTTCAAAAGTAGGTTCATTTAAATCTGAAAATTAATCATCATCTGCACTTATACATATGTTCTTATCTTCAAAATTACTTTCATTTTTAGTTTCATGACTGAGAAATATAACTTGGTCTCCTCTTATATCATCATCACTAGATGAATAATAAGAACTCTCATAGGTATCCTCAGCTACATGACTAGCATTCATTTGATGATCATAAGAAAAGGAATAACTAGTGTCAAGATCACTCTCATTATGAAATTGATCTTCATTGCTCATTTGTACATCCCCAAAGTGCTAAAAATTGAACTCAGTGTCCTCATAATCAGCAGCTACACTCCATTCTTAAACACATTCATCACTGGGTATACTTGTATTGGGAACACCACTAGCATCATTCATAATTTCATTTTCAGCTTTATCAGACTTAATCAAATCCTGAATTACATCATATTGCACATCCTTTTGTGACAAAATCATGGGCTTATTAGTAACTTCTTTATTTGACACATTGTTATATCATCATCATTACTTGCATAATTAGCAACACTTAGTGATCCCTCAGTATTTGGTACTTCAACATCAAACACATCACCAACATGCAAAGACCGATGGTCATCACCATCATTGTTTTCATTATCACTATCCTTGGGAGATGCATGATTAACTTCATCATTTTTAACCACATAATCAAGATAACCGACATACAAATCAAATGGTGCATATCTTTCATATATATCTAGCTCTGTAACAGCATTATCAAAAAATTTCCCACTGATCATTCCATCATTATTGTGAGAGACAAACGACATTGACAACATAGATTCTTGACCCTCATTTAACTTTGAATCACATAAATCAACAAGACCATTTGGAACAACAAAGCTTGACATATTTTGACAAAGAATGTTTTGACTATTTTCACATCTACTTTCATCATTGAAGGTGTTTTGACAAGAAACAGCAGCAGACAAAAATCTCTTTGAGATACCAAATTTTAAATTATTTTCAATATCCCTAGCTATGTTAAAAGCTTCATGCAAAGTTTTGGGTTCCTTGTCTCTAAATAATAAACTCATATTCTTGTCAAAAGCACTCATATAAATCTCCAAGTATGCTCCATCATTAAACTTAAACTTGCTAGAAATATTAAACAATGTTTGTGAAAACTTGATATTAAATGTCAGTACCAAGTCATCTTCCCTGATTTGTATGTGCATGAATTCTCTCAACATATCATAATCACTCATTTTTTTAGCAAATTGGGCCATAAAGACAACTGTTAATTCATCCCATGAGGAAATCAAATTTAATGGAAAAAAAGAGAACCAATCTCATGCATCCTCTTTCAATGAGTGGACAAATAATTTCTATGGGTATGGGATTTGGGTAACCTGGGATATCTTTGAAAATCAGAGAAGCATAATGGTTCATTTTAAAACTTCTCTTATAACATGGCTGTGACATTTCACTAGGAATGGCTATATTTGGAAATATACCCGACTGAAAAACTTCACTACATATTTCTACTTTCTTCCACAAATAATTGCACAACCTTGGATAGAACAATGAAATGCTTTAAGCATGTATCATCATTCAAATCTATTCATAACATTGCTTGACACAAAGCTTTCTTCAAATTTGCATACTACAATAGAACATACATGTTGGAAATTACAACAAAATAGATATGCAAATAGACTTGTAATTCCTCTTTTTCCCTCTATACTAGTGTTGTTCACTTAATGGGAAAACTATTTTACTCATTCAAATTTTTCAGAACAAATTGTTTTGCATTGAAACTTATGAAAGTACCTGGGTATTTGTAGCTATAAGACTTGTAGATCTGAACATTGAGTTCAACTTTTAGCTTGGTCTTTTACCTCAGAGTCGCCACCTCTTGCATAAAGGAACAATTTCTAACAGTAGAATGCCATTCAACACATTTAATTCTTTATTTCTCCTTCAATCTTGCTGCAACAAATTCACTCCAGGCTATTTAACACAAATCTGGAAAATGCATCAGACTTATGTGTTCACCAAAACTGGTTAACCCAGGTTCACCTGCAATTGATTCTATGAAATACCCAGTTTCAAACAATGGAATACTTTAGGACATGGACAACATAACATAGGACCCTAATTGATCCTCCTGCACTTCAGGTTCCTGCTAGACCTAGGGGGGAAAACCCTTTTGATGCATAGAATCAAACCCATTACACACTTATGACATCATCAATAAAGGCAGAAAGATCTCATAAAAGGCTCAAAACAAAGAGGGTACTGTAGATAGGCTAAATCTACATTGAGAACTCAACAATGTTTGAATCATGAGATGGATGGAACACTACTACAGAACAAAAAATAAAGATATTCTAATTGGATTTTATATTGTTTGAGAATCCTCTTAATTTTGAGATCAGTGCCTTATCCAAGGGCAACAGAGTCACATATCAAACTATAGATGAAAAATTCTACTACAAATCCATCTTCATCCTTAAGTATTCCTGCATTAATACCTTACATAAATGCAATACTCAGCTCATTCACAAAAAATGTCAAATCTAGAACATGAACCCTATTTTATTAATATTTGCTCACAGAGTTTAAACCCTTCCTTGAAAAGATTAGCTACAAGAAAACATTACACTCACAGATACAGTTGCTCATGACAAACTTAATCCTCCTTAAGGATCTGATTTGAATAAAATGAAAGTAAACTTCAGAGACAAATCCTATGTGAATTTATGCATGCTTTACATACATAAAATCTTGCAATTAAAAACACCTATAGCATGAATCAAACTCTATTATCTAGAAAAGGACATTGCCCTATACAATCTTGAAGAAAACTCAAAACTGGAAACCATGAAAATCTGGAGCATTTCTCCAAAATTATGGAACCCTTACAATTGAGAAGAAATAAGAATAAAAAGAGGAGGGAAAAGATCAAAATCTGCATAACACATTACCAAGTGTCCTCTTTCCCCAACTAAATTTTATTTCCTTCATCCTTCCCATCGAAACTGCTCTCAAAATATCTCATGTTTGTTGAAACTAAATGCAGAACTGGATTCCTCATTCTCATTCTAAGAGCTTTCCAACGGTATATAATATGTCTATATTTTGGCAAAAAATAACCCCTAAGCGAATTAATCACTCAATTTGAGCCCATCATTTAAATTTTTGAATTTTGCCTATATTCTAAACTATGCATTTAACTTTTTATTTTTTGCCTGATTTTTGACCTATGTCCTGCCATGTGGCAACTTATGATTCGCCTGTGAATCCATCAAGATGACACCTCACATATCTGCCACTACACCTGCCTTGCGGACCGCCACCTATACGCCATTGGATGACCACCTCATCAGGACCCACCAGCTCACCTGCCACCTGGACCTACCATCTCATCGGTCGTTGTTTCACGAAGGATATCCTTCATTCACCTTTGAATAGCAAAACGGCGATAACCATCCGATCACCTACAACCTACTCGATCTTTAGCATGCCCTTTTTCGCACGTGCTTTTTCATTGTTTCGCGATGGGTAACCTTCGGGCAACTTCGCTTTGAGAAACAACGACAATCGTTGATCATCCTCGAACCTACAAACTCGCTAACTCACCCTTCCACTGCAAAAATTGGTTCCCGAGATGTGCTTTTTCGTTGTTTCACGATGGGTAACCTTCGGGCAACTTCGCTTTGCAAAACAATGACAACCATTGATCGTCCTCCAGCCTGCAAACTCGTTAACTCTCCCTTCCCTAGGAAAAATCACTTACCTCAGGAACCATGCATACATGGGGTCCACCTGGTTGCCAACTATTTCTTCACTTCCTCAGGATTCGTGCACACACATGCGTGGGGTCTACCTAGGCGCCAAGCTAGCACCTTGCGTCCAGAGCCTCAAGGCTTTGACACTATGGATAGGTGTTTTTGTGCATTTAAATATCAAAATGTCTCATCGCCTAGCCAATGTGGGATAATGGCATTAGCCTGGCACTATGCATTTTCTAAAATTTTCATGGCTTTATGACTACCAATGGTATTTGGTTTGAAATTTTCTAATTGCCTTTTAACATTATCGTAGGGGAGATGTTTAAAATTTACACCTGCCTTGCATTTTCTTGAGATTTTGTTCTTTTACCATGTGCAGGGAGGACGTTGCCAGAAATTTGGAATTTGGCTTACACTAGCCAATGCATTTGCTTGAGTTTTAAAATGCACTCCCTAAAATTCTATGCCACAATCCAGCTTCTCCACCACACACAGGAGACTTTGACTGCAAATTGCATTTGTTTGATTTTTCAATTGGCCTTTTCAACATTGTTCACACAGGGAGGAGTTGTTGTTTGCCTACAATGCACTTGTTTAAATTTTAAAAGTTTTTCACCACACCACGCACCACAGTAGGGAGGAGGATGTTGCCAATACATTTTTCTTGAAAGGTTTCCTAATGGCCTTTTTCATTGCTGCACTGGGAGAAATTAATAAAGGTTATGGAATTTGGTTTTAAACTTGGCAATCACATTTGCTTGGAAGCTTCTGAATGTTTACTATCCACTACGTAGGAGGGTTTAGGCTGCTTGAACATGCCATTTGCATTTGCTTTGAATCCTTTTAAAATGCCTCTACCCATACCACAGCTAATCGACAGGGGAGGATGCTAACAAAGGTCGTGGACTTTGGGAATACAACTGCCAAATGCATTTGCTGAAGATTAAAATGCCTCTACCACGTTGCCTTTAACCTGTCATTGCATTTGTTTGAAACTCTTTTTTCTGTGGTTGCAGTAAATATGGAAAGTTGCATTGCCAGTATCTGCTTCAATTAGTTGTTGACCCTGAACTTGATATGTCTCCATCATTTCAACATCTCCTTTGCCTCCTGCAACAAAGTTCTCAATATGTCTTCCTTTCATTTTTTACGTCTAGCAAAGGAGGACTTAGCAAAGGTTGTGGAATCAAAATCAACACCAATTTGCATTCGGTGTTGGAATCTGATTGGATTTTATATTATTTGAGAATCCCCTTATCCAAGGGCAATAGAGTCTCACATCAAACTATAGATGAAAACTTCTACTGCAAATCCATCTTCATCCTTAAGAATTCTTGCATTAATGCCTTACATAAATGCATTACTCAGCTCAT
Source organism: Cryptomeria japonica (assembly GCF_030272615.1). Classification (NCBI taxonomy): domain Eukaryota; kingdom Viridiplantae; phylum Streptophyta; class Pinopsida; order Cupressales; family Cupressaceae; genus Cryptomeria; species Cryptomeria japonica. Next base: position 519,923,750 of record NC_081411.1, read on the forward strand.
TCATAGAAAATGTCAAATCTAGAAGATGAACCCCATTTTATTAATATTTATTGACATAGTTTAAACTCTTCCTTGAAAATATTACCTACAAGCAAACATTACACTCATAGACACAACTGCTCATGACAAACTTAATCCTCCTTAGGATCTGATTTGAATAAAATGAAAGTACACTTCAGAGACAAAACCTATGCGAATTTATGCATGCCTTACATACATAAAATCCTACAATTAGAAACACCTATAGCATGAATCATACTCTATTCTCTGGAAAAGGACATTGCCCTGTACAATCTTGAAGAAAACTCAGAATTGGAAACCATGAAAATCTGGAGCATTTCTCCCAATTTTTGAAACCCTTACAATTGAGAAGAAATGGGAATATAAAGGAAGAGGGAAAAGACCAGAATGCATCAGAGATTGCCAAGTGTCCCTTTTTCACTAACAAAATTTTTTTTCCCTCTCTTCCCATGGAAACTTCTCTTAAAATATCTGATGTTTGTTGAAACAAACTACATGACTAGATTCCTCATCCCGAATTCTTTCCGATGATATATAATACTTCTTTATTGGGACAAAAATACCTCTCAGGCGAATTAATCACTCAATGTGAGCCCATAATTTAAATTTTTCATTTTTCTCTATAGTCTGAACTGTGCATTTAACTTTTATTTTTTTGCCTGATTTTTGACCTACGCCCTGCCACGTGGTAGCTTGTGATTGGCCTGTGAATCCACTGGGATGACGCCTCACCTATCTAAAACTTGTCTGCCACTGCACCTACCTTGCGAACTGCCACTTGTACGCCACTAGACGACCACCTCATCAGGACCCGCTAGCTCACCTGCCACCTGGACCTGCCAGCTCATTGGTCGTTGTTTCGCGAAGGGTAACCTTTATGCACCTTCGAATAGCGAAACATCGATAACCATCCGATCATCTACAACCTGCTCAATCTTTAACATGCCCTTTTCTGCACGTGCTTTTTTGTTGTTTCACAATGGGTAACTTTCGAGAAACTTCGCATTGCAAAATAGTGACAGTCGTTGATCGTCCTCAAACCAGCAAACTTGTTAACTCACCCTTCCACTACAAAACTTGCTTACCTCGGGAACTGTGCACATGTGTTATCCACCTGGTCGCCAGCTAACTTTTCACCACATCAGGGTTCGTGCACACATGCATGAGGTTTACCTGGGCACCAAGTTAGCACCTTGCATCCAAAGCCTCAAGGCTTTGACACTACGGATAGGTGTGTTTGTGCATTTAAATATCAAAAAGTCCATCCGCCTAGCCAATGTGGGATAATGCTCTTATGCCTGGAATTGCATTTTTTGAAAGTTTTAATGGCACCTTTGTCTGCAGATTTGCATTTGTTTAAAGCTTTTAGATATCCATTTACATGCCACGCCAAATGGGGTCTTTGGTGCCTTTCACGCTTTACACTTGCTACTTGCATTTTCTATAGTTTACTCCTTTTCATCACCCTCCACAATACATAGGGAAATTTAGCAAAGGCCATGGGTTTTGTTGTTAAACCTGCATTGCATTTGCTTTAAAATTGTTTTTATCTTTTTCATTGTTGACTTCCATGTGAAGGGAGGAGATCGGCATTATGAATTTTCCAATTTGCATTTGGTTTCTACAGTCTCTTCAACCACCACATTGCCTGCACCTTCCAATTTGCCTTATGCTAAAAGCTTTAATGTCCTTTAATGCCACATTACATTAATTTTAAGCTTCTTTATCTCCACTCAAACTCCATGCTATCTACCAGGGAGAAGAAACTGGCTTTATGCCTACTAATTGTATTTGTTTGGAGGTTTAATCGTTTACCATGCAGGCCATTTAACGGCAGGGAAACTGGAATTAAACCTGCCAATCTGCATTTTCCTGAGGCTTTCATCGCTCTCCATCTACTATGCATTTGCTTGAAACCTTCTAAAACTTTTCCTTTTAACATACCGTGCAGAGAGGAATGGGCAAAGGTTGTGGAATTTGGGTTTTCACCTGGTAATACATTTGCTTGAGAGCTTAATGTTGCCTCTACAAAGACCATGTTGCTTGAGAGTTTAGGAGGATGTTGCTTTGCATTTGAATTATGTTTGCATAGCAGGGAGGACGTTAAATGCAATACACCTATCATTTGCATTTGTTTGAAAGTTCTCTAAATGTTTACTAGCCACTGTGTAGGAGGGTTTAGGCATGCCATTTGCATTTGCTTTGAATCCTTTTAAAATGCCTTTACCCATACCACAGCTAATCGACAAGGGAGGATGCTAACAAATGTCGTGGAATTTGGGAATATAGCTGCCAAATGCATTTGCAGAAGATTAAAATACCTCTGCAACATTCCCTTTTACATGTCGTTGTATTTGTTTGAAACTCTTTTTTCTGTGGTTGGAGTCAATATGGAAAGTTGCATTGCCGATATCTGCTTCAATTAGTTGTTGACCCTAAACTTGATATGTCTCCATCATTTCAACATCTTCTTTGCCTCCTGCAACAAACTCTCAACATGTCTGCCTTTCATTTTTTACGGCTAGCAAAGGAGGACTTAGCAAAGGTTGTGGAATTAAAATCAACACCAATTTGCATTCGGTGTTGGAATCTCTCTACTCTCTCACTATCCAACTGGTGAATTGCAGTCGAGCCAGTATGGATACGCATTGCCATGAAATAAGAACACTTCGCCATAAAATTTAATGCACGGGCATGAAGCCAGGTCAGGCCCCAAAGTGGGCCCGACTAAAAAATAATTCGTTTTCATGCAACTAACTGTTGAAAACACCTCAGGAACCTTAAACATGACTCTGGAATCGACCGACACCATTTTCTGATCATTGAACTGAGTTTTGCAACTTTCAGGTGCTTGCGCCACATTTTCGCATTTAATCCCAAAGATGTAATTTTCAAACTGGTCAAAACACCTTTTTGGACTTCGCAAACTGACAGGTGTATTGTCTGATATATAAGCATTTACTCTACCAAGCTGTTTCTCAAGACAAATCCTGGGTGAAGAAATATTAACGGTCAAAGATGACCAAATGGCTCTGTTGGCACTATGAACCTGATAAAATCAATTTTGAGGGACCTCAAAGTGCCTTTAAAAAAAATATCAAACGATCTCTGTAGACCCCCAAATCTGGGGTATAGGTACCTTGAAATACAAGGAATATTGTGGAATGCTTAGTTCAACCAAAATGTTGACTGGGTGAAAATAGTGCGCTCATGAAAATAGCAACTTTAATTGATGTAGCAATGAAAGTGCAGAAAACTGAATAAAGTGGCTCAAGAAATTATCTTCAAAAACTGATCAAATGGATTGACTATGACCTGAAAATGGAAACACAACTTGTCTTTAATACTAGTAGTAGCTCGGAAGAAATATTTTAACATGACATTCACCTGGGAATATTTTACACTTATGCAAAGTGGTGTTCTGACTAACTATTGAATCAAGGACTCGTGCAAACAACACAAACTGCAAACGGATTGAGCTTACCAAACTGAGCAAACAGATTCATAAAGACTTGAAACTTGGTGTGTTGCCTCACCTATATGCATACAATTCAATTCACTTTGAATTTCAACATGGTGGTTAACTGGGAAGAAGATGCAATGCCTCAAAGTGGGTTATTTAATAAAATCTGAATTTGCACCTAGAACAACTTTCAGTCCACCCCTTGAAATGGGTACTTGACAAACTGATCCAAACTGAAAACTGAAAGTTGCAAAACAATTCATAGGCTTAATGAAAGGTGTAAGACACATTTCCAAAGCCTTACCCCTTGATAATCAACTGGCTCCATTTTACATACCCCAAACTAGACCATTCAGGTTGACTCATTACGTGTCATTCTGAAACGCAGAGCAAAATTTTGAAATGGGCCTCTCAAAATACTCAAATTTAATGAGTCCCAACATGTTGCAGTTCTCTGATGTTTAATCTAGTGAGCTCCGATATAACCATATCTTGTGTTGTGTATTTGGGAGAGTATTTTGGATGTTCGTGTGTATCTTCATTTCAAATGGTTTGTGATTTTGTGCTCTGGAAGCTATCTTTCTTATCTGAGTTTATTCTATTAAGTGTTCTTGAATTTCAGTGTGTTGATTGATGGAGATTTGCATAAGTGGTGTTGGTGCAGCTATTGTGGATGGTTCTAACATGCTTGTTGGTGTTTCCTAATCATGTCCTATCTGTCTTGGTGGTATATATTGATTATTGTGTGAGTTCTTGATGATCTTCTTGGTCCAATGATATTCTTCATGTTATGCAGTATTTTGGTGGTGTAACGTGTTGCGGTTGATCTTGGCGAGATTTTTGGTGATGGTGCATATTTTAGGAGTTGATTTAGGTCGATGCTATGATGTCTATGATATTGTATAGTTTTGGTGGTTGATTTATGTATCGTGGGATGTAATTTTGTAATTAGGTGCTATGGGTATGGTCGACCTTGTAGTCAAGGTTGATGATTTGTATAAATGGGTGTAATGTTCATGTAATTTGGTGTGGTTGGTGTTGAATCTGAATTATTAGAGAGTGGTGTATGTGTGATCAAGTGAATTCATCTTTTGATGTGGTGTGTTGAGAAGAGATTAGTGAAGGGAAGAGGTTTGAGATTAACCAGAATTGTCATCAGGAATTAGAAGATGCTATTTTTGCAGTTCATTCTTTTTGAATTGTAGTCCAAATATTTTTGTAAGGTAGTGAACCTTCCTTGAGGGTTGGATTCTTCTGGGTAATTGTAATTTGAGTAGTGAGCTCTAGGCAGTGTGCCTAAATGTATGTGCATTCCCCATTGTAATATTTACACATACTACTACAGAGTATCATCTTATTGTGGGTAGGTTCCCACCATGGTTTTTCCCTTAACTAGGTTTTGCACATCAAAATATTGGTGTTATGTGTATTGTTGTTATTGGTGTTATCTTTCTTTTTGTTGCAATTGATCTGATCTTAGATTGTGCTTAATTGGTTAAATCCGGTGAAAACTGATTCATCCCCCCCTCTCAGTTTTCCTTCTTTGTTGTTTCCAACAAGTGGTATTAGAGCTAGATCCTCTGAAAGAAGCTTAACCGCTTGAGGAGATCTAGGATGGCAACTTATGTGTTTAAGGAGAGTCCTAGATTTTATGGAAATAATTATACGGTTTGCAAGGACTGGATAGAAGTTCATTTGAAGTGTCTTGGTGAAGATTATTGGAAGATTACAAATAATGTTTACAATGCTCCTCCAAATGGACCGATTACTGCTAATGAGATCAAGGAAGTTGAACATAATATAAGGGCCAAGGAAGCACTACTGAGTTTTTTGACCAATTCAGTGATGCCTAATGTGATGGGACTTTAGACTGCACATGAGATATGGAAAAATATAGAGGTCTTGTATGAAGGAGATGCACAAGTTAAAGTTGCTAAATTGTAGAGTTTGAAGGGAAAATATGAGACATTAAAGATGGGAGAAGGTGAGAACATAAATTCCTTTATGGCTAAAGTGAATGAGCTTGTTATGAACATCAGATGTGCTATTGGAACTCTTGAGGAATATGAGATTGTTGCTAAGGCATTGAGATCCTTGCCATCTTCTTATAAAGCTAAAGTTTCTACTATTGATGAAATACGAAGTGTGACTACTGTGACAAGAGATATGTTGGTTGGTAAGCTGGTTGCATTTGAGTTGAGCAAATTTGGAGAATCACATGGTAAATCTAAGATTACATTTAAAGCCTTTGTATTAGAGAAGTAATTGTATTATCTTGGAGAGAGTTCATCTAGGGTTTCAAGATATGAAAGAGATACGAGAGAGATGGAAGAACATGAGAAAGAGTTGGATGAGATTGAAGCACTTATTACTTGGAGATTGCCTAAGGGAGATGGTAAGTATGATGGAAAATTACATTTGAAATATTTCTCTTGTAATAAGATAGGACATTTTTCTTCTAAGTGTATTGAAAGAATGTTTAGGTATGATAAGAATTAAAGACATGATAGATATGAGAAGCATGATAAGCATGATAAACCCTACAATTCCTACTATAAATAAGAAGAGATTCTATTATGTTGATGATGAAGGTGTGAGAGATGAGGAATCAAACAATGGGAATTCAGGAGATGAGTGCATGCTTATTGTTATCAAAGAAGATGATCTGGTACCAGTGAATCCTACAAGTTGCATTGTTGAGGAGAAAGATTTGGCTGCTAATATTGAAGAAAATGATGAATGGGTAATTTACAGTGGTTGTTCACATCATATGATAGGTGATAAAAGTAAATTTGTAAATATGGAAAGGTATGATGGTGGTATAGTAAGATTTGGAGATGATAAATCTTGCGTGATTTGTGGAAGAGGTTCTATATGTTTTGATGGTAAGAATAACACTGATGATGTCTTATATGTTGAAGGATTAAAGTATAATATTCTAAGTGTTGGATAGATGATTGACAAGGCATATGATTTATAATTCAAGAATGGTAAATGCAAGATTCTGAATGCCTCTAGTGTAGAGATTGCAACAGGGACTAAAACTAAGGGTAATATTTTTCACTTGAATGCCAGTGAGAGAAGTTGTTTGATTGGTTAGATAGATGAAAGTTGGTTGTGGCATAGGAGGATGTGTCATGTTAAATTTGACTGTATGGTGAGGATAAGTTCTACTCAAGTTGTTAGAGATTTGCCTAAGATTGTGAAGTCCTCTAATCTGGTATGCAAAGAATGTTAGTTGGGGAAGCAAACAAGAAAATCATTTAAAAGCAAGTTGTATACATATAATGGACTATTAGGTCTTGTGCATACTGACTTGTGTGGTCCTACAAGACTGAGAAGCATGCAGGGTGATAGGTATTTCATGTTGTTGATTGATGACTACTCTAGAATGATGTCAGTGACTTTTCTAAGGGAGAAATCAGAAGCATTGGAGAAATTCAAGATATTCAAAGAAAAGGTGGAGACTAAGATAGGGTTGAAGCTAAAGTGTCTAAGATCTTACAAAGGAGAAGAATTCATGTATGTTGAGTTTGATACATTCTATGAGGAATGGAATTAGAAGACAACAATCTGCTCCTAGAACCCCTCGGCAGAATGGAGTTGTTGAAAGGAAGAACAAAACAATCTTGGATGTTTCTAGAATGATGTTTATTCAAGGAAATGTTGCACAAACCTTTTGGAAAGAAGCTGTTAGAACTGTTGTTTACACATTCAATCGGGTGCATATAAAAGGTAATTCTGGTAAGACTCCTTATGAGATATGGTTTGGTCATGTTCCTACAGTTAGATAGTTCAGAGTTTGTGGAAGGAAATGTTATATCAAAAGAGATGAGGATATAGGAAACTTTGATGAAAAATGTGATGAAGGAATCTTCTTGGGATATTCTACTAAGAGCAAGGCCTGCCAGTGTTACAATAATAGGTTGAAGAAGATAGTGGAAAGTGAAAATGTAGAAGTTGATGAGTGTTTTGGAAAGTAGATAAGAGCATGTGGATATGAGATTGATGAACAAGATATTGTTTCTAATCCTGCACAGACTGAGATCCTCAAGTAGATTAATTTGGTAGAGACACTTAATCCAGATATTAATGTTGTTGATGAAGGACTTCAAGAGCCTAACAATTAGAATAATGCAAAGACTCTAAGGTATGTAAAATTGAAACACTCTAAGAATCAGATTATTGGTGATAAGAAAAAGGGTGTAATGACTAGGAGAACACTTGCTACTGAAGAGATATGTCTAATTTCTAAGATTGAACCTAAAGATGTTGCTAAAGCATGTAAGGATGAGAATTGGATAAAATCTATGGAGGAGGAGTTGAATCGGATTGAAAAGAATAACACTTGGGAGCTTGTTCCAAGACCTAAAGACAAAAATATGATTGGCACTAAATGGGTGTTCCAGAATAAACTGAATGAAGTCGATGAAGTGTTAAGAAAAAAAGTGAGATTGGTATGTAAGAGATGCCCTCAGATGGAAGGTTTTGATTATGCTGACAATAACTTATACTTTAAGGTTGAGAATGATAAAATTTTGATTGTTGAAGTATTTGTGGATGACATTATTTTTGGAGGAGATGATGATTTGAGTATGAAGTTTGCGAATGATATGCAAAAGGAATTTGAGATGTTTATGATAGGTGAGATGAAATTCTTCTTAGGATTGCAAATTACTCAGACCAAGTAAAGGTATTTTCATTTCTCAATCTAAGTATGTGAAGGAACTATTGAATAAATTAGGGTTAGTTGATTCTAAACCTGTTGGAACTCCTATGGTGACTGGATGAAAGTTGTCTAAGAATGATGAATCTAAGAAAGTGAATCAGACCTTGTATAGATCTATGGTTGGTGGACTATTGTACCTGACTCAGACTAGATTGGATATTATGCATGTTGTGTGTCTCTATGCCAGATTTCAAGTTGATCCTAAAGAGACTCATGTTATTGTTGTTAAAATAATTTTTAAATACTTGAAGGGAATTGTTGATTATGGGTTGTGGTATCCAAAGAATGATGATTTTATGCTATGTGCCTATAGTGATGTTGATTGGGCAGGTGATGTAGATGACCAAAAGAGCACTACCGATGGAGATTTAGTTTTGGGGAAGAAGTTGGTTTTATGGGATAGCAAGAAACAAGATGCTATATCTCTATCTACTATTGAAGTTGAATACATTGTTGCTGCTACAAATTATACTTAGGTAGGTTGGATAAAATAGATGTTGAAAGACATTAGAGTTGTGTATGATGAGCCTACTATTATTTATTGTGACAATTCAAGTGTTATTAATATTTCTAAGAATCTGGTACTACATTCTAAAATGAATCATAGTTCAATTAAGTATCGTTCCTTGAGGGAGAAAGTTAGTGATGAAGAAGTAAAACTGGAGTATGTATCTACAAAAGATCAAATTTTAGATGTTTTCACTAGGCCTTTGCCTACAAATACATTTGTGTACTTGAGAGACAAGTTAGGGGTCTTTGCCCCTCCTAATGAAGACTAGGTGCATTGAGATGCATCAATTTGGTGGACTCTACAGTCTTATCTCTTTATCCAAGTTGATGAGTTGATGCTTCTACTCAGCTAGAGTAGTTAGTGAGTTGTTCAAAGCTGTGATTATGTTGTTCGGGTGAGAGAAGCTTGATTAGTTTATATCTTTGGCATTGTTGTCAAAGGTAGAGAGAAGCATGTGAAAAACTGCCTTACCTTTGGAGCTTTGTGTGCATGATCTTAGGGGGAGCCTGTTGGATTTTTGCTGGTGTTAATTTATTCCTTTGCAATTATTGTTTTTCACATTTATATGTTGCCATCAATGCCAAAGGGAGAGATTGTTGGAAATTGTTGTTGCTAGGATATGTTGTTGTCATTGATGCCAACATATTCCTGTGTTTCGGTGTTATGGAGATGTTTTGGTGATTTGGATTTGTGGTTCTACATGAAGTATCTCTAGTGTCTCTAATTTATTCTTTATTTATCTCATGATGATTTGTGGTGATTTGGTTGAGTTGTGGATTCCGGTATGAAGACTATATTTTTGTGTCCTGTGTTGCAGATTTGGGAGAGTATTTGGGATGTTTGTGTGTATCTTCAATTCAAATGGTTCATTATTTGGTGCTCCAGAAGCTATCATTCTTATCCGAGTTGCGGTTGTTAAGTTTTTTTTAATGTTAGTGTTTTGATCAATGGAGATTTGCATAAGTGATGTTGGTGTAGCTATTGTGAATGCTTCTAACATTCTTTTTGGTGTTTCCTAATCATTCTCTATTTATCTTGGTGGTCCACATTGATTATTGTGCGAGTTCTTGATGATCTTCCTTGTCCGGTGATATTCTTCGTGTTATGCAGTATTTTGGTGGTGTAATGTGTTGCAGTTGATCTTGGTGAGATTTTCAGTGGTGGTGCATGTTCGAGGAGTTGATTTAGGTCCATGCTATGATGTCTATGACATTGTATTGGTCTAATGGTTGATTTATATATCGTGTGATGTAATTTTGTAATTAGGTGCTATGGGTTTGGCCAACCTTGTAGTCAAGGTTGGTGATTTGTATAAATGGGTGTAATGCTCATGTAATTTGATGTGGTTGGTGTTGAGTCTATATTATTAGAGAGAGGTGTATGTGAGATCAAGTGAATTCATCTTTTGGTGTGGTGTGTTGAGTAGAGATTGGTGAAGGGAAGACATTTGAGCTTAACCGAAACTGTCATCGGGCATTAACATATGCTATTTTTGCAGTTCATTCTTTCTAGATTGTAGTTTGAACCTTTTTGTAAGGTAGTGAACCTTCCCTCAGGGTTGGAGCCTTCTGGGTCATTGTAATTTGAGCAGTGAGCTCTAGGTAGTATGCTTGAATGCACGTGCATTCCCCATTGTAATATTCACACATACTATTGCAAAGTATCATCTCATTGTGGGTAGGTTCCCACAGTGGTTTTTCCCTTAACCGGGTTTTCCACGTCAAAATATTGGTGTTGTGTGTTGTTGTTATTGTTGTTATCTTTCTTTTTACTGCAATTGATCTAATCTGAGATAGTGCTTAATTGGTTAAATCCAGTGAAAACTGATTCACCCTCCCCCCTCTCATTTTTCCTTCTTTGCTTTTGCCAACAATCATCCTACAATAATGTGTTACACTACTTCTTAGCTATCTTTCCTGATGATTGTTTTTGCATTGTCATCATAATTCTACATGCAAGTCGTTATAAATTGTGGAAAAGGGAAGACCTCAGGCAACATCATGAAACCCAATCTACTAATCCACAATGCCCCCAACTAGGGTTTTTTGGAGGTCCAATATGTACCTTGATGTTACCCTTACTCTCAGATGAATATCTAAGTCTTGATGTAAGATAGCCACAAATTACAGGATCATAAATATCATGGTACTCATTAGTTAAACCTGAGGTTTTAATTAGTTTGACATAGTCTATTTTTTGTCTTTCATATTCTTCTTAGAGTTATTGCTACTACTGGTGGTAGACATACTTGTAAACGGACAACCCTGAACCTTAAGAAATTACAATTATAAATTGTACCTTAAAAAGTTACAATTATAAATTGTCTATAAAGTTTGCACCTTACCCGTAATTTGAATAGCTGAAGAGTAAATTTAAAAACCAGGTTTTTTTCAAAAGAAATAGAAAACCCCACTCTGAGTGTCGAGTCCCCACTCTCTTGATTCAAGAAACAAACATGTTCATGATCAAACAATGATTATTGCCACTAGGACATATTATACTTTTTATTTAGTTTTACACATGTCAGGGAATTATTATAATGTAATGATACCCACGTTACACGTAGTGACGAATACTTGTCTTTTTTCTTTTTTAGTATTATAATTTAAATATTGAATAGCATAGTAAAAAATATTATATTTATTTATGGCATTAAATAATATAATAATTATATTTACACATGTCAATAAATTAATCTCTTCATCAAAGAGAACCCACAAACAATATTACATATTCACAAGATGATAGATCTTTATAAAGATAAATAATAGAACCCTTAATATTGTTATTCATGTAGGATGAGGAATACATTATGGAGACAATTTCTATAGAAGTATTGATGATAGATCATAAACTAATTATGAATAAAACTGTCCTCTTTTCTTTTTACATGTTTTTGTCTCATACACATGAGAAAAAATGTTCCCACAATAGAACTTGAAACAAAAAAGACAAAACAAATAGACTGTGCGCCAAAACCCTTGATGAATCACCAGGATGAAGAATACAAACTATTGGAAGTCCAACCACTTGAGTTGTGCCACCATCGCATTACTGAAATTTGAATGACCTTGAAGATGAAAAACTAACTAGAGGAGGAGCTCCACAAAGTTAGAGGAGCTCTAGAAAAGGAGCTCCACAAGCCACAAGGCTAGTAAAGCTAGAGGAGGAGCTCATCAAGTAATGTTGTAATGAGAACAAGGATTCTAGCTCAAGCAATAAATTTGAATTTAACAGGATCTTTGCTAGAGATAGCTATCCCCTACCCTCATTGTTCTTCTCTCCTCTCCCATTGCCTCTCAGTCATCAAATAAAGAAGGGATGATGATTGGTAGCTTTTGAAAGGCCTTTTGCAACTGTAGTTACCTTTCAATATCTCTTTAACTATCTTCTAGATTTTCAATATCCCTTTAACTACAAGGTAATTCACTATAGTATCCTCCACCTGGTGTCATAGAATTTACATCTTGTTCATACACAATCCATACTCGCATATGAGTGATCCATTTTTGAAATCATTCTTGAACAAGCATAGAGAGGGATATTCAAAATAGCGCTCAAACAATTTATTTATTATGAAATTTGCAAAAAGCGTGAAATTTCAAAGCTCTAAAAATAGCCAAGCCAATTATATTTCACATGTATAAGATTTTTTTTGCATCTATAATTACTTAATAGTCAACTCAGTTTTATTCAATGACAATCTATTATCCATATGATGCAGATCATCTATCACAAACCATAAAACCTTCATTCAAGGGTAGACTTTAAACTTGAATCAAGAGGCATATAAAAATATCAACCACTCTTCTCAACTCCAAACCAATTTCAAAGTCCTCTAAAATAATAGCCATGGAATACCCTAGTTTAGGGTTTCATCCTTTAAAAACTGTTTTCACCAAAATAAGCACAAATTATTCAATTCTTAACCAAATTAAGTCAGACAACAAGAACTAGAAAGAAGATTCAGAGACCTTTCTAACATATATAGCCTTTCTTCATTATGACTCCTCATGTGACCACACTAAATGCTGCAACCGGACTGCTACTGCCTTCACCAATCTGCCTTTCACCATGAACTATTAAAAACAATCATCAATAACTTTTAAAATATTTATCCTTAAGACAATCGCTTCAGTAATACTTTTGATTACTAAGTTACACAAGTTCTATCCAAATTTCAGCCAGATCCAACAGTTAAATCAAAAGTTATGAGCATTTTCCAAAAAATGCGTAACCCTTGGCAGGTTTTTGACAATTATTGTAAAAACAAACATATCTTGCCAAATACTCCACAAAAATGCATAGAAAAGGATTAATCTGAAATATATTTAATTAATCTATGATTAAATAAAATATACATATAAAATTACACCAAATGTGATCCTCCATGGATCTATGACAGTCACAGATTCCTTAAAACCTCATGACAGTTTGAGGGTTTGATGGATAATCTTTGTCAAATCCCCTCCAAACTGCTCTACCCTCTTGATTTCTACCAAACATGTTTTTATAAACCATTTACAACTCCTTCCTAACTACTCTAACCAGCTCATGACCAATGGATTTCATTTTTACACTTTGGTTGCACTTTTTGGCAATGTTGCAACTTTACAATTTTTACAATTTTTGTATTTTTGACATAAATGACTCTAACCCTTACATGGACACTTTTAACACTTCAAGATGGACCAAATATGATATATTTGGACAAAATGGCTCATTTATCCTTACACATTATGATTCAATGGACTCAAATAACCTCAATACATTATGAATGACTCAAATACAATAAAATTGCTCATATTATGACTTTTGACCTTTTGGTATGCTTGTGTACTTAGGTGCCTCTGCACCATACCCATGCAGCTTTGCATGTCACCATTTTGATTTCCTTGCATCCACCACATAGAGTTTTCTGATTGTCCTATCTAGAGGTGATCTCATGTAAATGATTTTCCTTGATCGGCCTTCCTCTTTTCCAATCATAAAAATCACATAAATGAAAAATGTGTCATGTTCTTGAATCTCAATGCATTTAGCATTAATATTGATGATATTTTGATTCTACTTGACTAGTCCTATCAATGGTTTTTTGAGTATTATTTCTAACATTTCAGATCTTCAAGGATTTGAAGACATCACCTTCGATACTTTTTTCAATACAAAACAACCACCTTCATTTAATGATCAATTTTTTTTCAGGTGTGATTTTTGACATTTTAGATCTTCAAGGATTTGAACTTGAAGACATCACATCCAATATATTTTTGATACAAAATCACCACCTTCATTTCGTTAACAATAACCGTTGAAACTTGCTATAAACAAGGATGTGGAGTTAGACTGTAATCAACCACATAATGGTTTTAAATGCAATATTGAGTGATTTTAGTTCTGATATGAGATTTTTGAGGTTAGTAAGGATGAAACCTTCCTATTATTGTGGGTACTATAAATTTTCATTCCTCCAACTATGTAGTCTCAAAGGAAAAGATATACTAATTTCATTTAGAGTTAGGATGTGTAGAACTAGAAAAAATTCAATGGGTAGAATAAGGTAGGATAGAGGCTCTCAAAAATAGGTGATGGAATAGTAATGCCACATTTCTCTCTTTAGAAGTATTGGTACCAATAGAAGCTAATGGTATCGCATGCGATATCACTAGAGCTACTTGTACACCTAACAAAGATATCCACACTAGAAGCAACTCTTACTAAAATAGGAACTATGGGGATTTTATGTAACTTAGGGAGCTTTGTATTAAGGATCTTGTGAGGTCTTATGTGAATGTTGCAATGCCCTATTTCATATCATTAGTCAAGGTCTATGTGGGGTTATTCTATTATTTTTGGTGCTGATCCAGAAGTAGATTATTTGTAATCCTATACCAAAACCTTTGTGGTTCTTGTATTCAAAGCAAGTGAAATGGAAGGTGAAGGTGTCAACTGAGGAGGTCCACTATGGGGCCATTTTATGCAATTTAGGAAGTTGAAGCTTTGTATTAAGCATCTTCTAAGGTCTTCTTCGGGTTATTCATTTACACAATGACAAAGGAGTTGTTTTGTTCTTATTTTGTCGGTAAGGATAACTATTATAATTGATGTTATTTTCATTGTAAACAACTAAGCATGATAGTTGATTGTATTTTTTGAGGTGATTTTGATATTTATTGTACATGACTGATCCTGAGTTTATCTTTTCAAGGTGATTACCGTCATTTATAATTTCAAGGCTCTACAAAATCCACATCAGGATGTAGTTTTGATATGTAATTAATGATGGAATTAGAGTACTTTGCCAACAATATTTTTTTCTTATAAAGAGGCTCGAGGGATGGATCATCTTCAATTTTGAATGCAGTGTTCTCATTTCTTAGTTTTGATAAGTGTTCTATTAGGTTAAAAAGTATTAAAGATGATTCAAATGTATTGTTGGGGGTACTGTAAATTCTCCTACCTCTCACCATGTACTTTTAGAGGAAAACAGAGATGAATTCCGCACAGACTAAGGATGGGTGGAATAAGGCATGAGAGGGGCCCTCAAATAGGAACTTTGGAATTTATATCCACTTTCAAATGTTTCATTTCTCTACTTCGTCCACTATAATTCCATCATTTTCTATCATGATTTCTTGATCAGAATAAAAGATGTTGGAAGAAGATTTGCTATTAAAAATGGGTTTCAATTCTTCTATGAACTAGATCAAATATGCTTCTAGTGTAACATTTGTAGTAGATTGGTATCAATTGTGTTAATTTGTAATTCATTTATAATTTCAAGGATCTATCATGTTAATGTACCACTTAACATTGTAATTTTAATCCACTATTAATATAAATACAATTAATGGTTATGCCACTGTTGTCCTTTGTTATTCATTTGCAGTATATAGTTATGCTATGCTTGCTTGTTGTAATTCTCAAGTACTTTATTTGGATCATTTATTCACTTAATTATTTTAGAGGACTTTAATCTTTGCATAACAATGAGCCGACAAGTCATACTTGTTATCCGGCATGATATCTATTGGTTCCCAAAACAACATATCCTAAACCCTTAAGTATTAGCCACTTTCTTATCAATAGGTTTGGGATAGGATTTGGCCAACGAATAAGATTCACTCTCAGTCTATAAAAATTAATGCATGTAATGCTTAAACTGAAATTAGTACAAATTCCATCACATTCACCCATACATGTATTGTAACACTCTTAGAATGGAATTTAACCCTTTTCCTTGAAAAGAGACCTATCACTAAGAACATACATTCCCCATTAGAGAAGACAAATTGTAGTGTCATTAACAAAGTAATTCATACAAGCATACATAAAATGATATGAGCAATCTGCAACTGATTTCTTCTATTAATTTCTCAAAAGTTTGAACACAACATGAAAACTGTTTAAACAAATTTGCAGAGAGAATAACTTCCACTATTACTTTCAACTCCTAATACATTCTACTTCAAAAACATTCAGGATCCTTCTTACTAGTCCTGAATTCACTTTTATAAGACAAGGGAGAAAAAAATATTTTAGGTCAAGTAAGGCACTTGTCAAAATATGATTGCCTAATGCATCTTTTACATGTTCCTTATAAAATCCTCCTTGAACCATTAATGAAGGTGTATGTGATAATGGCTTATGGAGTTTGAAGTCACAAGGCTGGTGGGATTGATGATAGGACATCCTTCTACTGTAGCACCTATCGCAATCAAAGTTTGAACTCTGGCGCTAAATGTTACGTGTATTACTGGCTAGTACATGTTGGATGAGCATTGATATCACCTCTCCCAAAATGTAAACCTGCAAAAATTATGAGAGATACAAAAATGAAACAAGGCATTGACTAATCATTTTCTTCAAGAGAGTAGTACCTTTTATGCTAAATGTCAATATCATCGATGGGCCAAACAAAAGACTTCAAATTCTGCAACTTGTTCATAGCCTCTTTTGTTTTGTGGGCAAGTACAATTGCATCTTCCAAAGTTAATTTATGATACAAATAATCAACATTAATGATTTTATCTATAATCAAATGAAATGTATCTAGTTGGTTGGGGTCCTCAACTAATAAATTTAAAACTGCATTAATTGCTTCCCTGAAATATTGTCTCCACCTATCCAAATCTTTCACCTGCCCATCTTTAGTCAAAATAGTAGGAATATACCACTTCTAAATGTTGGGGAAAATGGTGTCTCAACCTTGCATTTACATGAGGTTACTATTTATAGTAAGTTTTCATTTGAGCATGTAATGGTGTCAAATTATTCTTGAAGCTTCTTGTTGGCTAGATATGCATTTCGGTAAAGTTATGTCATAAAATCACAACTGGTTTTGAAGATATTAAAGTTTTTGTTTTGGAGGGGTCCAATGAAAGGTTTAAATTTTATTTTGATGACTTTAGAGGCCCCAAAATTCCTTTAAAAATGGGTGTAAGTGGTGTAATGAATTATGAGGCAATAGAGCTTTTTGACGCTTCAAACGATTCATCAATAAGACACACGGTTCTCAAGTTACGGCCTCTGAAAGTTTGTACTCCTGGAATAGGAAATATAAAATACTTTGGACACATAAATGAGTTGTAAAAGGGAAGGACACATGTTGATGTGTATTTTAACATGTCATTAGGCATCTAGAAGGGAGATAAGGTTGGCTACACCTTATTGGGTGGTTTTAGCCCATGCTTTTGTAATATCCTTTGATGGTTTCTTGTATTGTATCTCCTATATATGAGGTGCATGAGATAGAGGTTGTGTGTAAGATTCTTATGGGGATTGAGTTACCTTTGAGTCTCTAATTAGTGGTACTCCTACAAAGAGATTACTTTGCAAGTATATTGTAATTTGTTATTGATTGCTGAATAATATATTGAGCTTCTTTTGGAGTGTGGGTTTTTTCTCTCAAAAGGGTTTTCCCCACGTAAATCACTGTGTTATTGTGTTGTGGTATGCATGATATTTTGCTTTTTTTTGTTAAGTTTTTGTAACTACTATAATGATCTGTAAAAAAAATTGCATTATCCTCTCATGGTTAGTGTAGGAAGTTATTCCCCTACTTAACTTCCTTACAAGTGGTATCAGAGCCTAATCACCTTTGGTTTCAGTTGTGGGTTGTTGGGTTTTTTGAGGTAATCCATATTAGAGTGGGAGCTTGTGCAGAAGACACTTTTTGCAGGAATTTTTAGATGGCAAGTTTGTCAGGGAGAATAAAGGTGGATAATTTAACGGTAGTAATTTTGAGATGTAGAAGTTGAAGATGGAAGATCTGCTAATAAATTGAGATCTGTGGGATGTTTTTGATGTGAATGTCTCAAGACTTGCAGATGCTATTGTGGCTGCTTCGTATGATGTTATGGACCAAAAAGATAAGGATCTAACTAGATTGTGCATGAAAGACTCTATTTTGATCAATGTCCACGAAGAGAACACTGCAAACAAGTTATGGACTAAGCTTGGTGAGATGTATCAAACCAAATCTTTATTAAATCAAATTTTCTTGAGGAAGAAATTGTATTCCTTGAAGATGGAAGAGGGTGGATGAATTGCAGATTACTTGGAAGCATTTAATATTTTGGTGGCTCAATTGGTATCTATTGGTGTTAAAATGGATGAAGAGGAGAAATGGCAGATCTTGCTTTTTTATTTGCCTAATTCGTGGGATTCTCTTGTTATGGCTATCGGTAGTAATTTTGTTATTTTGAAGTCTAATGTTGTGGTGGGAGTCCTAGTTGGTGAAGAGATGAGAAGGAAGGTATCCATTAGTTTGAAGGAAGCCCTAAATTTTCATGGAAGACCTAAGGAAAAAGGCAAGAAGAATGAGAAGCACAATAAGTCTAAATCCAAAGGGAGATCCAAATCTCCTGGAAAGTCCAAAGTCCTATGTTGAAATTGTGGTAAACTAGGTCACATCTGTAAGGACTGCAAAGAAGAAAAGAAGAAGAAAAAGAAGAAGTTTGATTATGATTCTGAGTTTGAGAAGGAAGATGGTGATGCATTCATTGCAGCTTTGGCTACTCATGCAGGTAATGACACATAGTTAATTGACTAGTTAGGTGCATCTTTTGATACGACTTCCAATAAAGATTGGTTTTCTAATGTTGAAGAATTTAATGGAGACAAGGTGTACTTGGGTGATGATTCACATTTAGATATTATTGGTCGAGGTAAAGTTAGGATTAGGTTTCCTAATGGTAGAATAAAAAGGATTAGTTGTGTGTTGCATATCCCTGGCTTAAAATGAAATTTATTATCCGTGAGAAAATTGATCGATGCGAGTGTGTAGGTAATCTTTTCTAATGCAAGATGTAAGATGATTAAGGGTGCTATGGTGATTTCCAGAGGTGTCAGGTTTGGTAATTTGTATGAGCTAGAAGCATACACTATTGAGTGTAATAGCACTTTTGTAAAAATTAAATCTATGGATACTTCATCAGAAGATTTGAGAGTTTCACCTTCAGTGGATGGACATGGATTTTGGGTACCTAAGGGTGCTCTTTATTTTGAAGCAAAATTACCTATAGAGAAGACTGTGTTATGGCACCAGAGACTTGGCCACATTGGAGAAAAGGGTCTAAAGACTTTGAAAAGTAAAAGCCTTGTTGAAGGTTTGAATGATTGTAATCTTGACTTTGATTTATGTGAGAATTGCATTAATGGAAAACAAAACGGTGTTCAGTTTTACTTGAGTTCTCATAAATCTTGTGGTGTTTTGGATCTTATTCATTCTAATGTGTTTGGTCTTGTAGATGTTCCTTCGATTGGAAAATCTACATATTATATTTCATTTATTGATGATTTTAGTAGAAGGACATGGGTATACTTTCTAAAGAGTAAATCTGAAGTTTTTTCGTCGTTTCAAAGAGTTTAAAGCAATGGTTGAGTTACAAATTGGAAAGAAAATTAAATGTTTGAGGATGGATAATGGCGGCAAATTATTCTCTAATGATTTTGATAGATTTTGTAAAGACTATGGTATTAACAAATAGAAGACAACTTCGTATTCTCTAGAACAGAATAGAGTTACAGAAAGAAAGAACAAGACATTGATGGATAAGGCTAGGAGTATGTTGAGTGGTGTTGGTTAGAACAAAAAATTTTGGTTGAATTTGTTGCTACTGCTTGCTACCTGATTAACAAGTCTCCTACATCAACTCTTGTTGGCAAAATGCCTATGGAAGCATGGTCAAGTCACAAGCCTTCATTGAGACATCGTAGAGTTTTTGGTTATGAGGCATATGCATATGTGCCAAAGGAGAAGTGAACAAATTTGGAGAACAAGATTGTGAAATGTATCTTCATTGGTTACAGTTATGGTGTGAAAGGATACAAGCTTTGGGATCTTGTTACACAAAAGGTAACTCATAGTAGAAGTGTTATTTTTATAGAACATAAGTCTCCTTCTATTACATTGTAGCCAGAACAGACTAAATAGAAAGATGTGATTCAATTCCCTTCTATGCTTGAAAGAGTTGAATCAAGACCACTTGATAAGCAAGAAGTTGAGGAGAGCTCATATAGCTCTGAATCTTCAGAAGAGGAGGAAGAACCTCCAACTCAGCTTGTTCGAAGGTCTACAAGACATGGACAACCACCTGAAAGTTATTCATTTGATGATTAGAGTTGTATTTTTACTTTGAATATTAATATAGATGAACCTAGATTTGTAGAAGAGGCATTAGGTATGAATGATACAGAATCCTGAAAGATTGCTATGGAAGAAGAAATGGAAGATTTAAAAAAGAATAATACATGGGATCTTGTACCATTTCCTGAAGGACAGAAGCTTGTTGGTTGCAAATGGGTGTTCAAGAAAAATATTGGTTCAGATGGAAGCATTGAGAAGTATAAAGAATGGTTGGTTGCAAAAGGCTACTCTCAGGTTGAGGGTGTTGATTATGGTGAGATATTTTCTCCTGTTGCAAAAATGACATCTATTATATTTTTGTTTTCTATTGTTGTTGCTTATGATTTAGAGGTTGAGAAAATGGATGTGAAAGCTTCTTTCCTTCATGGTGATTTGGAGGAGGATATTGTAGTACCCCTCCTCGATCATACCCTTTTTGTATTTATGTTTGACTTTAGTTGACTGTTTAGTGCAACATTATTAAATATTGATACCGACTTTATGCGAGGTTATTTCATGCTTTATCTGGTTATGCAGTGTATGCTTTCATGCAATATCTCAATGCTTATGATTAATGTTATTTTTATGGATCATTGTCATGGACTGACACTTTTACCTTATATGTGTGATGTGTTATTTATATTTTGTGTGTTTACAAGTGCATGGGATGCGAGGGGATGATTTTCCTTCACTCACTCCAGTGAGACAGGGAACATCACGATTCTCCTTCATCGGTGTGTGTGCCATGTCTATTTATATATTTGCATATATGCACGTGTGGTTCTTTGGTGCAGGACATTGCAGGTACAAGTACCGGGTAGGTATGGGGTATCAACTCCACTTGGTTTCACAGGTCTGAGCATGACTTATTTGTCTGATGGAAGTGGAGGAGATAGTTGTTGGACCCTAACTTGAGCCACAGTTTCACTCATGTGAGTGTTGTCAATCAGTCAACTTTTTCGTTTGATCGGTATGCGAGTTAGAGTGCTTTAGTATTGTCGTCTTGTGAGTCGTCATTTGATCATTCCTCGTCTTGCATGATTTTGATTATTTGAACAGTGATTTAATTGAGTGAATGATGCTATTTTTATGTTGGCATAATTAGTTGTTTAATATCCTCTTGAGATTACATATTTAATAAAATAAAGGAGTTGCTAGAATTAAATGGTTAAATGGCTTATTTTATTGTGTTATAGTTGTATTATTATTTTGTGAAAGGAAATAAGTGATTGGTTTTCCATTTAAATGTTAAATGCTTATGTTGAAAGAAGTATTGTGAATATAAAAATGAAATAAATAAAAGCTTTTCCCTTTTACCTTTCCATTTGACTTTTGTATTTTATTTTATTGAAAAAGAATTGTTTATGGAAAAAGGTAAATTTGATTGCTTTTACTTTTTAAATAGTTTAATCTGATTGGTGAAGAAAACTTTTAACCTAGAAATTTTAGGTTGAAATATAATTTTCCCATATATTCCTAGGAGTTCATGGCAAGAAGAAAGGCATATTTTTGGAATGAAAAGTTTGGAAAATAAATTTTGAAGAGGAACTTGGAATTGGATTTGGTTTGGTGGATTGGAACTCTTCTTCAATTTGCTTCCTGGTTTTCTTTGAAGGTTGGATAATCTCTTCTTGTTTTGCAATTTAATTTTGAATGTTTTAGTTGCCTCCTATGTGTTTGAAAAATGAAAAATCTCTTTGTGGATTCTTGTTGAATGATTGGATTGAAAGGGAGAATAGTTGTTATTGATGTTTTGTTGAATTCATATCAAATATGTGCATATGGGAAGGAAATGGTTCATCTTTCTATTTGTTGTTTGTTATTTGCTCTTGCAAAATCAAGATCTTGAATTATCTCTTCTATTTAGTATAGAAAGGAATAGATTTAGATTTCTGTGTGTTTTCTAGTTTCTATTTCCTCTAGATTTGGGGTTTATGTTGGCAAAAATTGGTTATTTGCCTCTTGCAAGATGCAAGGAATTCTTTTTGTGTAATGGAAGTGAAGAAATTTATCAAAATCCTTCTCCTATCTTTAAATTCGTCTTATGTTGCCCAAAATATTTATATTATTGGGGCTCTTGTGTGTTATCAATTTATAATTTACCTTATTGAAGAATATCCTTACTTATTTTGGGATTCTGGCATTGTGTATGTGCCTTGTGAAATGAACAGGGGATGAGTTGATTTTATATTAAATTATTTTTAAAAATATATAATAAAATAAATTTAAATTAGTTTTTACCCCTTCCCACGTGGCGGGCTAGCCCCACCACGTGGGAAAGTAGTGGTTTACTACTGCGATAGTAGCACTATTGATCAGTAGTGACTTCTACGCGGGTAGAAACACTACCAATCGGTAGTGATTGCTACATGGGTAGTAGCACTACCGATCGGTAGGACTGCTACCGATTGGTAGCAGTACTACCGGTGGTAGCAGCACTATCGGTAGGTAGTGACTGCTGCTACCGGCAGGTAGTGACTATTTCTACTGATAGCAGCACTACTGTAGGTAGGGCCTTGGCCCACCACATGCTTTCCCCCTTCGCGATGCATTGTTACATGCCACTAAATTTTATTAAATGCAATGAATTTTTAAAGTTAGTTTAAATGTTAAATTTTAATGGTAGTTAATTCACTGAATTTTATATGTTGGTTTTCATATTGATTTAATAGATTTTTTTATTGAAAATCAAGGCTTTGGAATTTTAATTCAAACTGATAAATTTGGATGTATTTTTGGAAATAGATCATATGTTTATTATAATTCATATTTTTATTCAGTTGAATATTTAATATGGATTTTATTCATGTTGGAGTATTGAATTTAGAAATTATATAGAAATGAATGACGTTTTTGAATGATGCATTAAGTGAAGGGTGTTTTTATTTAATTTTCAAATCAATGAATTTTGCAAGTGTTTATGATGCTGATTTTCTCAAATATTGTCTCAATGCGGACTTAGTGAAATTAGCTTTTCTTGCAAAAAGTATTATGGGCGGCTATTTCTCATCTTTGATTCGGTCATCTTATTGTGGAATATTTGGTAGTTTTGATCAAGTGATATATGATGACCTCATTGTCTTAACCATGTAGTGTTTTTCCTTATGGTTAACCAAGAGTTAGTATGTCTTTGTTTTGACCACTTGTATTTGGAATAGTAGTGTTATAGCTATCTGCTTCACCATAGGGTCCTCATGGAGTGACCATGTTTGTTTAGTGTCCTTTGAGAGAGTGTCTTTTTGAGTGGGGGCCATGCTCGAAGTGGATGGTAGGATAACCCCTCGAAGGTTAGTTAATAAGTTATAACCTAATAATTTGATTAGGAGTTGGGTAGTTGTAACATTAATTGAGATATTGTACCCCGCACATGGTTGGGTGCTCGTATAGGCTCAAGATGTAGTGGAAAGGCCTAGAATGGAAAATCAAACACCTTGTCTTCACGAAGGGTTGGTAGGGTCCACATGAGACTTAGATGGAGCTGAAGGTTTGGGAAAGGTTACGAGGATAACCCAGGATGGGGGTCGGGACCTATGGAGGCCTACCATGGTAACCATTATAAGCTATGTGATGACACTCTCTCTTTAGGGTCACTTGTGTATTGTGATATCAAGACACTTGTGTATTGTGATGTCAAGTCACTTGAGTATTGTGATGTTGAGTCTCCTAGAATATTATGGAATCGTATTGTTCTGTCATGGAGTCATATTGTTTTGTCAACCATGTCATGCTTTTGCTTGCTTGAGGGTCCTCTGCTATCTCCTAGCATGGTGGGGTGATTCTAGTTTGGGATTACATGGTCGGGTGGTACTGCCACTTCCCATCGGATATTCTTGTTCATACCTTCATGCGAGGATTGGCTTCTTAGGTGTTCTTGTGGTTCGTGACTCATGTTTTGTCTCATGTTGGAGATTATTATTCTTTCGAGACCTATGTGGTCATTTGTATCAATGAATTTATGTAACCTTGTATTTGGTTAAGTTGTTAACTTTGTATGTATATTGAGAGCCATGTATTGGAGGATCGATGTAATCTTTGTTTTGGATGTTGTAAATTAGCCTACTATATGATTTCTATAAATGATTTATTGAAGAGAAATTTTATTGTATCCTTCAATCTTTTAATGGTGAAATCTATTATTGCATATGGCTTATTATGTTCTTTGAGTAATTGATGGTTAATTGGATTAATCATAATTGTGGAATTTAACTTTTAGTTTTATTCTTCATTAGTAACCCTTTAGGAATTCTGGTGTAAGTCTTTCGCTTGTGTTATTATTGTGCAATTTAGTAATTAATGCACTTAATATGATTTATACTTTTTAAAAAAATAAAAAATTCCCCCATAGTTGTGGTTATTCCTTTGGGATTCCTGGCGGAGCATTACATTTGGTATCAAAGCCCATGTTTCAACACTAGGTACTTTGGGTTTGTATTGAGCCCATTCATCTAGACCTTTTGATTAGGTCTTAGTGTTGTGTTTTCCTTGTTTTATCCTTGCCCTAGATCTGAACCTTTTTCTATTTTGCAGTTTAGGTCATGGCTAGGAGAGCCAAGGGTAGTGGCCATGTTGGTGGCCACAATAGAGGTAGAGATGGGGGACGTGGTCAAGGTTCTGACCGCCATAGTCCTTCACCACCACCCACTCATGCAAGTGTGGATCAGGATTAGCCTATTCATCAGGATGAGCAACACTCAAGAGAGCAGGTTCCCGAAAGGGAAAAGTTGTGATAGATGTTTCAAGAGGTTCTAGCTAGATTAGGCCCCAGGCCTGAGGCTGATCAACCCCTCCATGCTCAGGTTGAGGAGTCGCAACAATAGATTCTAGAGGAGAGAGAGAGAGAGAGAGAGAGAGAGAGAGAGAGAGAGAGAGAGAGAGAGAGAGAGAGAGAGAGAGAGAGAGAGAGAGAGAGAGAGAGAGAGAGAGAGAGAGAGAGAGAGAGAGAGATCTCCTAGAAGGAGAGAGGTCCCAGTAGACCACGACCTAGCTACCATGGGGAACATGACGGACTTGATGAGGTCCAATCCTCCTTTCTTTGATGGTAAAGGTACAGGTCTTCAGGCAGAAACCTAGCTTATCAGTTTAGATCAATGTTTCACCATGAATCCATATGGTAGCAACACCAAGGCAAGATGCGCTCTCATACATCTTGAGGGTTTCACATCTATCTGGTGGTAATTAGAGGAGGAGAGGATCGGTGTGAACATTAACACTGTATCATGGGAGATCTTCTAGAGAGGTTCAGGGCATGATTTCTCTCACCCTAGTGGAGACAGTCGCGAGTAGATGAGTTCTATGCTTTGTGCCAGTTTGGTATGATAGTAGATTAGTTTAAGCACAGGTTCTATGAGCTCAACTAGTATGTCTATATTGGCAACGATGAGGTGATGCTTGTTCAACACTTCTTGAGGGGTCTAAATGACCATATCAGTGGGGGAGTGAGAGTGTTTGAGCCTGCTTCAATAGAGGTAGTTGTGGCGAAAGCCAGGTTGATGGAGCATAATCTTGGTCATGCGCATGGTAGTCAGTATAGAGTGTAGATCAGGAGTGTACCTTTTCAGTGGGTCTAGAGTGAGAGGGAATTAGTCCCAGACTGCTACACCTTTTAGGGGTTCTTAGGCACCCGCTAAGGGTGGACAACAGCAGCAGTAGCAGCCACTAAGACCAAAGTAGTCTCAGGGGAAGCAGGGTGGAAACTCTCAGTATTGGAAGAGTAGGAACTAGCAGAGGACCAGGCACTCCTCTTAGAGTGCATCTCAGGCCCCTAGTAGGGGAAGCTTTTAGTAGTCCAGTAGGTTGTCTGGGAGTAGAGGACTTGGTAGAGGAGCTTTCTTCACCTGTGGAGAGTTTGGTCACATTTCCACTCAGTGCCCTCATCATTCTCATCAGATGGGTAGTCAGAAGCTAGCATCATCAGAGCCGATAGTGGTGGATGTAGGTAGATCCCATAGAATATTTGCAGCGGTTGATGACCGCTAAGCTTAGCATCAAGTTATAGTGATTGAGGTTGTAGGTGTGTTGTGTGGTATTCCTATCTCTATACTTTTTGACACTGGTGCTTTAGATTCTTTCATTTCTTCTTCCATTGTGGAGTAGTGTGGGCTCGCATCTGCTAAGCAGGCAGATAGGTGGCAAGTAGAGTTGGCTAACAGTGTGTGTGTTTTTGTAGATGCCTTCGTTCCCAGTTGTGAGTTGGACCTAGGACCCTTTGTTACTTCAGTTGACCTTTGAGTCATTCCTTTGGGGCCCTATGGATTTGTGTTAGGGATGGATTGGCTATCATCTCACAATGCTCATGTAGACTGTCATCTGAAGACAATAGAGTGTCTAGATGAGCTTGGCAGGAAAGTGGGGATTGTTGGAGTTCACCAATCAATATCCTTAGGTATGATTTCCGCTATGCAACTTAAGCGGTGTTTGCATTAAGGGTGTCAGATATTTGGAGTTTCTCTTGAGGATGTGGATGAGGAAGAGAGTCAAGGAATTGCTCTTGATGGTCACCCTATTCTTCAAGAGTATGCTGATGTGTTTTCTTTGGATATTCCCCGTATGCCTCTAAAGCGAGACATAGATTTTCACATTGACTTGGTTCCTAGTGCGGAACCTATTTTGAGAGCTCCATATCGGATGACTACTTAGGAGTTGAGTGAGTTGAAGTTCCAGATGGAGTAATTATTGGCCGAGGGGTTTGTTCGTCCTAGTTTTCTCATTGGGGTGTGCCTATTATCTTCGTTAAGAAGAAGGATGGTTCTCTTTGGTTATGCATTGATTACCGATAGCTGAATAAGGTAACCATCAGGAATCAATATCCATTGCCTCGGATAGATGACCTTTTTGATTGGGTGAAGGGAGCCAAGGTTTTCTCTAAGATTGATCTGAAATATGGGTATCATTAGTTGCACATTCATGATGCAGACATTCATAGGATGGCATTTTGTACTCGTTATGGTCACTATGAGTTCACAGTGGTGCCATTTGGGTTGGCGAATGCACCTTTAGTTTTCATGAGCCTTATGAATGGGGTTTTTTGCACCTCATTTTGTTCTTGTGTCCTTGGATGACATATTGATTTATTCTAGATCTATGGAAGAGCATGAGGGCCACTTGTGATAGGTATTGCAGTGCTTGAGGGAGAATTAGCTTTTTGCCAACTTGGAGAAGTGTGAGTTCTTCTAGTTAGAGGTGAGCTATCTTGGTCATATAGTTTCGGGAGAATGTGTATCCATGGATCCTTCTAAGATCCAAGCCATTGTGGATTGGCCAGCACCAACCAATGATTCTGAGGTTTGAAGTTTCATGGGTTTGGTCAGATATTACCGCCGCTTTGTTCAGAGCTTTTCTTAGACCGGTTACCTAATTTCTTCTCTTTAGAGGAAAGGGAAGAAGTTTGTTTGGTCAGAGCAGTGTGAGTCATCTTTTCATACCTTCAAGGAACTCCTTGTTAGTGCTCTGATTTTGGCAGTCCCTGATCCATCCAGAGATTTTATGGTATGTACAGATGCCTCTTTAGAAGGTATAGGTGCAGTGCTTATGTAGGATGGACGTGTGGTTGCCTATGAGTCTCGCAAAATCAAGGACCACAACTTGAACTATCCAATTCATGACTTGGAGTTGGCAGTTGTTGTGCATGCATTGGTTAGATGGTGACATTTCCTGTTGGGGCATCGGTATGAGTTGCATCATGATCACCATAGTTTGTAGTATATTTTCATGCAGCCAAACTTGAATGCTTGACAAAAAAGATGGATGGAATTCCTTTGCAAATATGTTTTTGAGGTTCAATATATTCAAGGGAAAGAGAATATTATGGCAGATGCTTTGAGTCATAGGCGACATGAGGTTGCAACATTGTCCCTTGGAGTGGATTTGAGACAGAGAATTCTTGGAGTTCTTCCTCATGACACCTGGTATTAGGATGTCAGAGCCATGGTGGAGTCTAGAAGGGCATTAGAGGTTAGACATTCTGGATATAATCTTGAGTCAGATGGTCTTCTTCGCCATCTTGGACAGATCTATGTACCTCCTTTGCAGAGTCTTCACATTTTGATCATGATTGAGGCCCATCATGCACCTTATTCGGCACACCTTGGTGTCAAGAAGATGCACATAGATCTTAGATAGATATATCATTGGGCTAGTATGAAACATGACATTGTTGATTTTGTGTCGAAGTGTTTAGAATGTTACCACGTGAAGGCAGAGCATCAGCACCCTGCAGGGCTTTTACAACCTAATTTGGTACCAGATTTGAAATGGGATATAATTTCCATGGATTTCAAAGTGGGGTTGCCTATTTCTTCACATCATTATGATGCAATAATGGTCATTATTGATAGATTGACCAAAGTTGCTCATTTTTTTTCTATTCAATCTTCTTATACAGTAGCAGTGGTGGCACAAGTCTTCTTGGAAGATGTGGTGAGGTTGCATGGGAACCCAAGGCGGATCATTTCTGATAGAGATCTTGTCTTTACTTTTACATTGTGGACCTCACTTCAGCATGCTTTGGGGACCCAGTTGAACTTCAGTTCAGGTTATCACCCAAAGACCGACGGTCAGACTAAGCATGTGAATCAGGTCTTGGAGGACATGCTTCGCATGTATCTTATGGATCAGTAGTCACACTAGGAGCAATATCTTTGCCTTGTGGAGTTTTCTTATAACAATGGATATCACAGCTCTAAAGGCATGTCTCCCTTTTAGGCATTGTATGGTCATCCTTGCCATACTCCTTTGAGTTGGGATCAGCTAGAGGATAGGGAGAGTTTAGGCTCAGATATGCTTCATGAGATGGAGTAGTAGGTTGAGTAGATTCATGGGTATTTGGTTGTTGCTTAGGATAGGATGAAGAAGTATGTCAATGCTCATAGAGTCAATCATCATTTTTCTATTGGCAACCGTGTGTTCTTGAGAGTGCGTCTGCGGAAGAGTTCGATCCATTATGGAAAGGGTTCTATGTTGGTGCCTCATTTTGTTGGCCCTTTTGAGATCCTTGAGAGGATAGGACCTATTTCCTACCGGATTGCCTTGCCGCTGAGTCTATCCTGCATCCACGATGTATTTCATGTTTCAGTTCTTCGACCTTATCATCCTGATGTGACTCATGTTCTTGATTGGAACGCTTTGCAGGTTGAGGATGGGTAGATTTCCATGGAGCCTGTGCGCATTCTTCAGCATCGGGATTTGACCCTCAGGGGTCATACCAACGACCAGGTAAGGGTCCTATGGGACCCAAGTGATAAGACCTCAGTGACATGGGAGGATGCAGTGAAGATGAGAGAGATTTCTTCTTATCCGTTTTAGTAAGCCTATTTTTGGGGGGGAGGATGTACTACCCCTCCTCGATCAGAGCCTTTTTTTATTTATGTTTGACTTCAGTTAACTATTCAGTGGAACATTATTGTATATTGGTTCAGACTTTATGCGAGGTTATTTCATGCTTTATCTGGTTATGTAGTGTATGCTTTCTTGCAATATCTCAGTGCTTATGATTAATATTATTTTTATGGATCATTATCATGGACTAACACTTTTACCTTATATGTGTGATGTGTTATTTATATTTTGCGTGTTTGCAAGTGTATGGGATGCGAGGGGATGATTTTCCTTCACTCGCTTCGATGAGACAGGGAACTTCACGATTATCCTTCATCAGTGTGTCTGTCGTGTCTATTTATATATTTTCCTATATGCATGTGTGGTTCTTTGGTGCATAACATTGCAGGTACAAGTATCGAGTAGGTACGAGGTATCGACTCCACCTAGTTTCACAGGTCTGAGCATGCCTTATTTGTCCGATGGGAGTAGAGGAGATAGTTGTTGGACCCTAACTTGACCCGCAATTACACTCATGTGAGTGTTGTCAGTCGGTTATCTTTTTTGTTTGACCGGTATGAAAGTCAGACTTCTTTAGTATTATCATCTTGTGAGTCGTGGTTTGATCATTCCTTGTCTTGCATGCTTCTGATTATTTGAACAGATATTTAATTGAGTAAATGATGCTATTTTTATGTTGGTGTAATTAGTTGTTTAATATGCTCTTGAGATTACGGATTTAATAAAATAAAGGAGTTGTTAGAATTAAATGGTTAAATGGCTTATTTTATTGTGCTATAGTTTTATTATTATTTTTTGGAAGGAAATAAGTGGTTGCCTTGCCATTTAAATGTTAAATGCTTATGTTGAAAGAAGTATTGTGAACATAGAAATGAAATAAATAAAAGCTTTTCCCTTTTACCTTTCCATTTGACATTTTAATTTATTTTATTGAAAAAGAATTGTTTATGGTAAAAGGTAAATCTAATTGCTTTTACTTTTTAAATAGTTTAATCTGATTGGTGAAGAAAACTTTTAACCTAGAAAGTTTAGGTTGAAAAATATTTTTCCCATATATTCCTGGGAGTTCACGGCAAGAAGAAAGGCAGATTTTTAGAATCAAAAATTTGTCAAACCATTTTTGAAGAGGAATAGATTTAGATTTCTGTGTGTTTTCTAGTTTTTATTTACCCAAGATTTGGGGTTTATGTGGGAAAGAATTGGTTATTTGCCTCTTGCAAGATGCAAGGAATTCTTCCTGTGTAATGGAAGTGAAGAAATTTATCAAAATCCTTCTCCTATCTTTAAATTCGTCTTATGTTGCCCAAAATCTTTATATTATTGGGGCTCTTGTGTGTTATTAATTTACAATTTACCTTATTGAAGAATATCCTTTCTTATTTTGGGTTTCTGGCACTATGTATGTGCCCTGTGAAATGAACAGGGGATGAATTGATTTTATATTAAATTGTTTTTTTAAATATATAATAAAATAAATTTAAATTAGTTTTTACCTCTTCCCACATGGTGGGCTAGTCCCACCATGTGGTATGGTAGTGGCTTGCTACCAGCGGTAGCAACACTACCAGTTGGTAGTGACTGATATGCGGGTAGCAGCACTACCAATCGGTAGTGACTGCTACGTAGGTAGTAACACTACTTGTCGTTAGGACTGCTATTGGTTGGTAGTGGTTGCTACCGGCGATAGCAGCACTACGGCGGGTAGGGCCTTGGCCCACCACATGCTTTCCCCCTTCGCAGTGTATTTTTATGTGCTATTAAGTTTTATTAAATGCAATGAATTTTTAAAGTTAGTTTAAATGTTAAATTTTAATTGCAATTAATTCAATGAATTTTGTATGTTGGTTTTATATTTATTTAATAGATTTATTTATTGAAAATGAAGGCTTTGGATTTTTAATTCAAACTAATAATTTTGGATATATTTTTGCAAATAGATCATATGTTTATTATAATTCATATTTTTATTTAGTTGAAAATTTAATATGGATTTTATTCTTGTTGGAGTATTGAATTTGGAAATTATATAGAAATGAATGAAGTTTTCGAATGATGCATTAAATGAAGGGTGTTTTTAATTTAATTTTCAAATCATTGAATTTTGCAAGTGTTTATGATGTTGATTTTCTCAAAGATTGTCTTAGTGCAGACTTAATGAAATTAGGTTTCCTTGGAAAATGTATTATGGGTGGTTATTTCTCATCTTTCATTCAGTCGTCATGTTGTGCCGTATTTGGTAGTTTTGATCAAGTGATATATAACAACCTCCTTGTCTTAACCATGTAGTGTTATTCCTTATGGTTAACCAAGAGTTAGTATGTCTTTGTTTTGACCACTTGTATTTGGAATAGTGGTGTTATGGATGTATGCTTCACCATAGGGTCCTCATGGAGTGATCATGTTTGTTTAGTGTCCTTTGAGAGAGTGGCTTTTGAGTGGGGGCCGCAGCTAAAGTGGATGGCAGGATAACCCCTCAAAGGTCAGTTAATAAGTGATAACCTAATAATTTGACTAGGAGTTGGGTAGTTGTAACATTAATTAAGATATTGTACCCCGCACATGGTTGAGTGCTCATACAGACTCAAGATGTAGTGGGAAGGCCTGGATGGAAAACCAACCACCTTGTCTTCATGAAGGGTTTTTAGGGTCTACATGAGAATTAGATGGAGCTGGAGGTTTGGGAAAGGTTACCTAGATAACCTAGGATGGGGGTCGGGACCTATGGAAGCCTGCCATGGTAACTATTATAAGCTATGTGCTGATAGTCTCTCTTTAGGGTGACTTGTGTATTGTGATGTTGAGTCATTTGTGTATTGTGATGTCGAGTCACTTGAGTATTGTGATTTTGAGTCACCTGGAATATTGTGGAGTCATATTGTTTTTTCGTGGAGTCGTATTGTTCTGTCGACCATGTCATGCTTTTGCTTGCTTGAGGGTCCTCTGCTATCTCCTAGCATGGTGGGGTGATTCCAGTTTGGGATTACATGGTCGGGTGGTAGTGCCACTTCCCATGGGATGGTCTTGTTCATACCTTCATGCGAGGATTGGCTTCACAAGAATTCTTGTGGTTCGTGACTCATGCTTTGTCTCATGTTGGAGATTATTATTCTTTGGAGACCTATGTGGTCATTTGTATCAATGAATTTATGTAACCTTGTATTTGGTTAAGTTGTTAACTTTGTATGTAGATTGAGAGCCATGTATTGGAGTATCGATGTAACCATTGTTTTGGATGTTGTATATCAACTTTTTATATGATTTGTGTAAATGCTTTATTGAAATTCTTTTTTACTGTATCCTTCAATATTTTAATGGTGAAATCTGTTATTGCATATGGCTTATTATGTTCTTTGAGTAATTGATGGTTAATTGGATTAATCATAATTGTGGAATTTAACTTTTAGTTTTATTCTTCGTTCATAACCCTTTAGGAATTTTGGTGTAAGTCTTTCGCTTGTGTTATTATTGTGCATTGTAGTAATTAATGCACTTAATATGATTTATACTTTAAAAAAATAAAAATTCACCCTTAGTTGTTGTTATTCCTTTGGGGTTCCTAGCGGGGCATTATATTTGGTATTAGAGCCCATGTTTCAACACTGGGTACTCTGGGTTTGTAGTGAGCCCATTCAACTAGAACTTTTGATTAGGTCTTAGTGTTGTGTTTTCCTTGTTTTATCCTTGTCGTAGATCTGAACCTTTTTCTATTTTGTAGTGTAGACCATGGCTAGGAGAGCCAACGGTAGTGGTTGTGTTGGTGGCCGCAATAGAGGTAGAGGTGGGGGACGGAGTCAAGGTTCCGACCACCATAGTCCTTCGCCACCACCCACTCATGCAAGTGTGGATCAAGATCAGTCTGTTAATCAAGATAAGCAATATTCAGGAGAGAAGGTTCCTGAAAGGGAAGAGTTGTGATAGATGTTACAGGAGGTTCTAGCTAGACTAGGCCCGAGGCATGAGGCTGATCAGCTCCTCCATGCTCAGGTTGAGGAGTCACATCAGTAGATTCTAAAGGAGAGAGAGAGAGAGAGAGAGAGAGAGAGAGAGAGAGAGAGAGAGATCTCCTACAAGGAGAGAGGTCCCAGTAGATGAGGACCCAACTACCATTGGGCAGATGAGGGACTTGATGAGGTCCAATCCTCCTTTCTTTGATGGTAAAGGTACCAGGTCTTGGGGAATAGACTTGGCTTATATGTTTAGATCAGTGTTTTTCCATGAATCCATATGGTAGAAAAAGGAAGGAGAGATGCACTATCATGCATCTCGAGGGTTTCATATCTATCTGGTGGCAGTTAGAGGATGAGAGGATTGGTGTGAGCATTAACACCATATCATGGGAGATCTTTCTGGAGAGGTTCAAGGCACAATTTCTCTCACCCCAGTGGACTAAGTCATGAGTAGACAAGTTCTATGCTTTTCTCTAGTTTGGTATGATAGTAGATCAGTTTGAGCATAGGTTCTATGAGCTCAGACAGTATGTCGATATTGGCAATGATGAGGGGTCTAAACGATCGCATCAGTGGGGGAGTGAGAGTGTTTGAGCCTGCTTCAGTAGAGGTCATCGTGGTGAAATCTAGGATGATGGCGAAGAATCTTGGCCTTGCACATGGCAGTCATTATGGAGTGCAGATCGGGAGTGTACCTTTCAGTGGGTTTAGAGTGAGAGAGAATCAGTCTGAGACTATTGCACCTTTTATGGGTTCTTAGGCACCCACTAAGGGTGGACAATAGCAGCAGTTGAGACCAAAGCAGTCTCTGGGCCAGCAGGGTGGCAACTCTTAGTATTGGAGGAGCAAGAACTGGTAGAGGAGTATGTATAGTTTTCTAGGTTAGTCCTCTCAAAGTGCATCTTAGGTCCATAGTAGAGGAAGCTTTCAATAGTCCTGTGGGTAATCTGGGAGTAGAGGACCTGGTAGAGGAGCTTGCTTCACCTATGGACAATTTTGTTACATTGGCACTCAGTGCCCTCATCATTCTCACGAGACAAGTAGTCAGAGGCCAGCAACATCAGAGCTGACAGTGGGGGATGCAGGTAGATCCCATAGAGTATTTGCAGCGGTTGATGACCGCAAGGCTGAGCATCAGGGTACAGTGATTGAGGCTGCAGGTGTGTTGTGCGGTATTCCTATCTCTATACTTTTTGACTCCCATGCTTCATATTTTTCCATTTCTTCTTCCATTGTGGAGCATTGTGGGCTCACGTCTGCTAAGTAGGTGGATAGGTGGCAAGTAGAGTTGGCTACCGGTATGTGTGTGTCTGTAGATGCCTTTGTTCCTAGTCATGAGTTGGACCTAGGACCCTTTGTTACTTCAGTTGACCTTCAAGTCATTCCTTTGGGGTCCTATGGATTTGTGTTGGGGATGGATTGGATATCATCTCAAAGAGCTCATGTAGACTATCATCTGAAGATAGTAGAGTGTTTATATTACCTTGGCAGGAAAGTGGGGATCATTCTTGTTCAACGATCGATATCCTTATGTATGATTTCCGCTATGCAATTTAAGTGGTGTTTGCATCAAGGGTGTCATCTTTTTGGAGTTTCTCTTGAGGATGTGGATGAGGAAGAGAGTCAAGAAATTTCTCTTGATGGTCACCCTATTCTTCAAGAGTATGCTAATGTGTTTCATTTAGCTATTCCTGGTATGCCTCTGAAGCGAGACATAGATTTTCGGATTGACTTGGTTCCTGGTGCAGAACCTATTTCAAGATCTCCATATCAAATAACTACTCAGGAGTTGAGTGAGTTGAAGTTGCAGATGGAGGAATTGTTGGCCAAGGGGTTCTCTAAGATTGATCCAAAATTTTGGTATCATCAGTTGAGAATTCATGATGCACACATTCATAGGACGGTGTTTCATACTCTTTATGGTCACTATGAGTTCACAGTGGTGCCATTTGGGTTGATGAACGCACCTTCAGTTTTCATGAGCCTTATGAATGGGGTTTTTTGCACCTACCTTGATCATTTTGTTCTTGTGTTCTTGGATGACATATTGATTTATTCTATATCTATGGAAGAGCATGAGGGCCACTTGCGATAGGTATTGCAGTGCCCGAGTGAGAATAATATTTTTGCCAACTTGGAGAAGTTTGATTTCTTCCAGTCAAAGGTGAGATATCTTGGTCATATAGTTTAAGGAGAAGGTGTATCCATGGATCCTTATAAGATCCAAGCCATTGTGGATTGGCCAACATCGACCAATTTTTCTAAGGTTCAAAGTTTCATGGGTTTGGCCAGATATTACCGCCGCTTTGTTCAGAACTTTTCTCGGATCAGTCACCTCATTACTTCTCTTTAGAGGAAAGAGAAGAAGTTTGTTTGGTTAGAGCACTGTGAGTCAACTTTTCATACCTTGAAGGAACTCCTTGTTAGTGCTCCAATTTCGGCAATCCCTAATCCATCCAGAGATTTTATGGTATGCACAAATGCCTCTTTAGAAGGTATAGGTGCAGTGGTTTTGTAGGATGGACGTGTGGTTGCCTATGAGTCTCGCAAACTCAAGGACCACGAGTTGAACTATC
Organism: Cryptomeria japonica; assembly: GCF_030272615.1. NCBI lineage: Eukaryota > Viridiplantae > Streptophyta > Pinopsida > Cupressales > Cupressaceae > Cryptomeria > Cryptomeria japonica. The sequence goes on from NC_081411.1 coordinate 519,959,959, forward strand.
CAGTTCATGACTTGGATTTGGTAACTATAGTGCATGCGTTGGTTAGATGGCAACATTTCCTATTGGGGCATCGATTTGAGCTACATAGTGATCACCGCAGTTTGCAATATATTTTCACGCATTCGAAATTGAATGTTTGACAGTGAAGATGGATGGAATTCCTCTGTGAGTATGATTTTTAGGTTCAATATATTAAGGGGAAATAGAATGTTGTGGCAGATGCTTTGAGTCATAGGTGGCATGAGTTTGTAGCATTGTCCCTTGGAGTGGACTTGAGAGAGAGAATTCTTGGAGTTCTTCCTCAAGACACCTGGTATCAAGATGTTAGAGCCGTGGTGGAGTCTAGAAGGCAATTAGAGGGTAGACATTCTGGATATAATATTGATTCAGATGGTCTTCTTCGCCATCTTGGATGGATCTATGTACCTCCTTTGGAGGGTCTTCATATTTTGATCATGACTAGGGCCCATCGTGCACCTTATTCGACACACCCTGGTGTCAAGAAGATGCATGTAGATCTTAGATAGATATATCATTGGGCTGGTATGAAACGTGACATTTTAGATTTTGTTTTGAAGTGTTTAGAATGTCAATGGGTGAAGGTGGAGCATTTGCACCCTGCAGGGATTTTATAGCCTAATTTGGTACCGGATTAGAAATGGGATATCATTTCCATGGATTTCATAGTGGGTTTGCCTATTTCTTTGCGTCGTCATGATGCCATCATGGTCATTGTTGATAGATTGACCAAAGTTGCTCATTTTGTTCCTATTCAATCTTCTTATACAACAACAATGGTGGCACGAGTCTTCTTGGAAGATGTGGTGAGGTTGCATGGGATCCCAAGGTGGATCATTTCTGATAGAGATCTTGACTTTACTTCTACATTGTGGACCTCACTTTAGCATGCTTTGGGGACCCAATTGAACTTTAGTTCAACTTATCACCTAGAGATCGAAGGTTAGACTGAGCGTGTGAATCATATGCTTCACATGTATGTTATGGATCAGCTGTCGTGCTAGGAGGAATATGTTTCCCTTGTGAAGTTTTCTTATAATAATGGATATCATAGCTCTATAGCCATGTCTCCCTTTCAGGAATTGTATGGTCATCCTTCTTGTACTCCTTTGAGTTGGGATAGGTTAGAGGATAGGGTTTGTTTAGGCCTGGATATGCTTCATGAGATGGAGAAACAGGTTGAGAAGATTCGTGGGCATTTGGCTGCTGCTCAAGATAGGAAGAAGAAGTATGTCGATGCTCATAGAGTGGATCATCAATTTTCTATTGGCAATCATGTGTTCTTGAGAGTGCATCTATGGAAGAGTTTGATCTATTATGGAAAGTTTTCTAAGTTGGCACCTCATTTTGTTGGCCCTTTTTAGATCCTTGAGAGGATAGGACCTATTGCCTATTGTCTTGCCTTGCTGCCAAGTCTTTCCTGCATCCTCGATGTCTTTAATTTTTCAGTTCTTTGACCTTATCATCTTGATGTGACTAATTTTCTTGATTGGAACGCTTTACAGCTCTAGGACGGGCAACTTTTCATGGATCCCATTCACATTCTTCAACGTCAGGATTTGACTCTCAAGGGTCATACCATTGACTAGATAAGGGTCCTATGGGACCCAAGTGATGAGACCTCAGCGACATGGGAGGATGCAATGAAGATGAGAGAGCTTTATTTTTATTTGTTTTAGGCTTCCAAGAGTAAGCCTAGTTCTGGGGGGGAGGATGTAGTACCCATCATCAATCAGACACTTTTTGTATTTATGTTTGATTTCGGTTGACTGTTCAGTGGAACATTATTGTATATTAATTTAGACTTTATGTGAGGTTATTTCATGCTTTATCTGGTTATGGAGTGTATGCTTTCATGTAGTATCTCGGTGCTTATGCTTAATGTTATTTTTATGGATCATTATCATGGAATGACACTTTTACCTTATATGTGTGATGTGTTATTTATATGTTGCATGTTTGTAAGTGTATGGGATGCGAGGGGATGATTTTCCTTCAATCACTCCAGTGAGACAGGGAACACCATGATTCTCCTTCATTGGTGTGTGTTTCATGTCTATTTATATATTTTCCTATATGTACATGTGGTTCTTTGGTGTAGGAAATTGTAGGTACAAGTACTAGGTAGGTATGGGGTATCGACTCCACTTGGTTTCCCAGGTCTAAGCATGCCTTATTTGTTCGATGGGAGTGGAGGAGATAGTTTTTGGACCCTAACTTGACCCGCTGTTACACTCATGTGAGTGTTGTCAGTCGATCATCTTTTCCGTTTGACCGGTATGCGAGTCAAAGTTCTTTAGTATTGTCATCTTATGAGTCATTGTTTGATCATTCCTCATCTTGAGTGCTTCTAATTATTTGAATAGTTATTTAATTGAGTGAATGATGCTATTTTTATGTTGGCGTAATTAGTTGTGTAATATGCTCTTGAGATTACGGATTTAATAAAATAAAGGAGTTGCTAGAAACAAATGATTAAATGGCTTATTTTATTGTGCTATAGTTGTATTATTATTTTGTGAAAGGAAATAAGTGATTGCCTTGCCATTTAAATAATGAATGCTTATGCTGAAAGAAGTATTGCGAAAATAGAAATGAAATAAATAAAAGATTTTCCCTTTTACCTTTCCATTTGACTTTTGTATTTTATTTTATTGAAAAATAATTGTTTATGGAAAAAGGTAAATCTGATTGCTTTTACTTTTTAAATAGTTTAATCTAATTGGTGAAGAAAACTTTTAATCTAGAAAGTTTAGGTTCAAATATATTTTCCCATATATTCCTAGGAGTTGACAGGAAGAAGAGAGGCAGATTTTTACAATCAAAAATTTGGAAAACCATTTTTGAAGAGGAACTTGGAGTTGGATTTGGTTTGGTTGATTGGAGCTCTTCCTCAATTTGCTTCCTGGTTTTCTTTGAAGGTTGGATAATCTCTTCTTGTTTTGCAAATTAATTTTGAATGTTTTAGTTGCTTCCTGTGTGTTTGAAAAGTGAAAAATCTCTTTGTGGATTCTTGTTGAATGATTAGATTGAAAGGAAGAATAGCTATTATTGATTTTTTGTTGAATTCATATCAAATATGTGCATATGGGAAGGAAATGGTTCATCTTTCTATTTGTTGTTTGTTATTTGCTCTTGCAAAATCAAGTTCTTGAATTATCTCTTCTATTTAGTATAGAAAGGAATAGATTTAAATTTCTGTGTGTTTTTGGTGTAGGAGCACCCCATCAAACCCTTCAAGATGATAAGTCAGACTCTGAGGGGGGAGGATAAGGCATCAAATATGTCTTTAGAATGTTTTGTATATGTTTCAATCATGCATTGTGTGTTTGTAATAAAGAACCCCATCTTGTGATCCAAACTCCTATTTTGGCATTTCTATAAGCCAATTAGGACTTTTAGACAATAGGGGATCAAATGTGTTGGTTTAAGTGCTTCTAGGATGTTTTAGGAGTGGTTGGACTTGACCCAAGGCATTAGGAGGCGAAAGATGACATTTTGACAACTTTTGCAAAAGTTGTCAAGAGCAACTTTTATGCACTTTTTGCATTTTTGTTTATTTGAAACTCCTCCAATGGATCTAACCTCTTGGTGTCAATTGAGAGAATTTGTGGAGTGGTTTATACACCTTGTGTATCCAAAACCCGAGGAGAGACTGTCCGGAGGAGAGTTTTGGTGATAGCATACTAATAGAATTTTGAGTTTTTCTTGCAATTCTAGAGTTTTGGTCCGGGGTATGGTACTGTAAGGATTGGGACCAATCCCTAATTATGTGAATCAGTTGGAGAGGAGAGTTAAAAAAAATTTGGCTTTGGTTTGAAGTTCTATTCGTGTGTTTTTCTCCTCATATTCAAATTTTACTGTAGGTACCCGGAAAACCAGGGTTTACCTTGGGTTTTTCCTCATCCATGGCCATACCTTGCACTTTATAAATCTAAGACCCATGGGATTTGGTAAAAGGAAAGTATGGTAAATTTATTCTAGGATTCCAAAAGTTTTTTGCAGGAGGAGCAAGGTTGAGGTGTGTTTGAAGCGACCCTAGGTAGACATCTCTATGTGGCTACCTAGACCTTGAACAACAAATTTACCCTTGTGTACAAATGGTGATGATTCCAGGTGTGTAACCCTGGAATCCCTTATGGTTTATGGTTTCCCACATGCCCATGGGGTTTTAATTATTCATTTTACTTATTTGGATATAGGTGCTTCACAAATGGAGACCTAATTAGCCCTTTAGGACAGTTAACATCCTACCGGCTTAGACCTTTGTTTGTCATACCCTAACCCTTACTTTTGGGGATTTGTGTAACTTCCAAAAGGGTACTTTAATCCATAATTTTTTTTCTAGGGTGTTTGGGAAATTTTGAACTTAAGGTCCCTTTACCCGCCAAAAAGGGCTACAAGCAAATAGGCCTAATTGTGTAGGTTTCTTAAGGAATGCGGATGAATCCTTACAACCCATGCTTGGTCTGACCTTGGGGAGTCTTGTTTGACCCAAAACTAGTATGAAAATGGTCAGTAACCCTTGGAGGTATCATAGAGTGTGTTGGAGCAAGGTACCCAAGATTGAGTAGGCATGAGTCTTGAAGATGGTGAGAGGATTGAATTAATGTTGTAGAGCCTTTCCTTGATAGGATCCAATTATTGTTTTGAGGGGTCAGTGTCATACATTTTGATGTGTTTTGCAGGTTACAAGAAGGGCTCTGCATCAAGTGGTATTAGAGCTAGTAACGGCTTTGGTAAGGAGATAGAAAATTGAGAGATGTCAGAGGGACAAGAAGAAGAGGTCCCTAGAGGACCAATCACCAACATGGAATTGGCAAAGATTGTGAGAGAGCAGGCCACTGCTTGCAAGGCAATGCAAAGGGAGCTAGAGAGGTTGAGAGGTAGAGTAGATGGGAAGGAAGATGGAGGCACTGGTAGTGGTGAAGAAGGGGATGAGGATGAGATCCCTATGTTGAAGGAAGAGGCGATTCCTCTTGACTAGAGGCACTTCCTTAATGCCCTCAAATACATGGAGAGGAGAACCATGGAGCAGAAGATTGATTTGCCAACTTTCACTGGGAAGATGGAACTAGATGTTGTGGTAGATTGGATAGACTCCCTGTCTAGTTTCTTTGAATGTGAAGACATTCCAGGACACTAGAAGGTGAAGATTGCTAATTCCAAGTTGAAGGGAGAATCCCTAAGTTGGTGGAACTTTGTCCAAGAGGAAAGAGAGAAGGACAACAAGCCCAAGGTTGTTTCTTGGAAGAGAATGGTTGCCTTAATCAAAGAGGCCTATGTACCCAAAGACTATGAAATACAACTCCATAAGAGGAGACAAAATCTCAAGTAGAAGGAGATGGATGTGAACTCATACACTGAGGAGTTACAAAGGCTATTTATGAAGTCTAAAACAAAAGAGGAGGAAAGTGAGAGAGTTGTCTGGCACCTGAATGGATTAAGGTACAACATTCAAGAAGAATTAAACCTTCTTAGCCCGGATACCATTGGTAGATGCCATCAACTTGCTATCAAGGTGGAAGAGAAGATCAAAAGGAGATAAGAGCAAAACAATAAAGGAAGAGGAAGACAATAGGGTGGTGGAAGAAATTTTTACAGAAGTAAAGGAAATGGTTTTGGAAACCAGAGTGAAACCAGTCAAGAAGGCACTAAAGGAGAGAGTAGTTCCAATAACAATGGAGGATACAATCAGAGAGGTAACTTCAGAGGAAGAAGACCACCATTTAGAGGGAGATCTCAAGGTAGAGGTCCCATCAGATGTTATAACTGCAATCAAGAAGGACACATGGCCAATAGATGCCCGGATAAACCTACTAGTTCCATGGGTGAAAGGAGAAGTAACTTGATTTTAGAGGCTAACTGCCAAAGTGTGGCAAGTGAAAACACATACCAAAGTGTCAATACCCCTGATAGCTATGGCTACCTTGAAAGAGGTGAAGCTTTGATGATCAGAAGAGTAGTAACTACTATGAAGATGTCTGATAAAGAACCCCCATAGAGGAAGTCTCTATTCAAGACCACTTGCAAAGCGGGTGGAAAAGTATGCAAGGTCCTAATAGATTTCTATTCAACTGAGAACTTTGTGTCTCTAGAGATGGTGGAGAAAATAAAGTTGAGGAGACTGCCTCACCCTTGCCCCTACAAGGTCTCATGGTTCACACAAGGACAACAAGTTGTTGTGGAAGAGTGGGCTTGGGTAGAATTCTAGATTGGAACCTATAGAGATAGGTTGATGTTTGGCATTGCAAAGATGGATTCTTGCCATCTCCTATTTGGGAGACCATGGTAGTTTGATTTAAAGGCACAACATGATGGTGCTAGAAATACATATTCCATCACCAAATATGGTAAGGTGATTGAGTTGCTACCTTTGATGGAGAATGAGAAGACCAAACAAAAGGAGGCCAAGGTGTTGGTATTAGGAGGGAAGTAGTTCATGAAGAACATGGAAAATAAAGGCATGGTCTATTATGCCCTTATCCCTAGTCCAACAGTCACAAAGGTGGAGAGGTCTGAAGACAAGAAAGAGGACAAATTGAGGTTAATTGACCCTACAGTGTAGTAGCTACTAGACAAATACAAGGGTGTCATCTCTGATGGCATACCAAGGTCACTACCTCCCATGAGGGACATAAACCATTGTATAGACCATATAGCTGGATCCACCTTGCCTAATAAAGTAGCATACAAGCTCACACCAGATTAGAATGTTGAGATGGCAAAATAGGTTGAAGAATTGTTGGAGTCTGCATTGATTAGCAAAAGTTTGAGCCCATGTGCAGTCCTTGTAGTCTTGGCACCCAAAAAGGAAGGAACTTGGAGGCTTTGCATTGACTCAAGAGCCATCAACAAGATTACTATCAGGTATAGGTTTCCAATGCCTAGGATTGAAGATTTGTTAGATTTTTTAGGGGGTGCTAGGTATTTTACAAAGCTTGACTTAAAGAGTGGCTATCATCATATTAGGATTAGGTTGGGAGATGAGTGGAAGACTACATTTAAAACAAATGAGGGGTTGTATGAGTGGAAAGTCATGCCCTTTGGCTTATCTAATGCACCTATTACCTTTATGAGGTTAATTAATGAAGTCTTGAGGGATTTCATAGGGAAATTTGTTATAGTCTACCTAGATGTCATTCTAGTTTTTAGTCAAACCAAAGGAGAGCATCTAAAACATGTAGACTTGTTCCTATGAAGATTATATGAAGAAAAATTAATGATCAACTTGGAAAAGTGTTTCTTTATGTAGGAAGAGATCATTTAGTTGGGGTTTCTAATCTCATATGGTGAATTGAAAATGGATCAAGAAAAGGTGAGTGCCATATTGTCTTGGCCTACAACTAGGACAATGAATGATGTTAGAAGTTTCTATGCCTTAGCTACCTTCTATAGGAAGTTTATAAGAGGCTTTAGCAATATTTGTGCTCCTATGCTTGATACCATAAAGGGAGGACAAAAGTGTAGGTTTAGTTGGATAGAAGAAGTAGATAACTCTTTTGAAACATTGAAGAGAAAAGTTGTTGAGTAGCTAGTCCTTGTCGTACCCGATTTCAACAAGATCTTCCAAGTGGAGTGTGATGCCAGTCACATGGCTATTGGGGCAGTGCTCAGTTAAGAGGGAATACCTATTTCTTTCTTCAGTGAGAAGTTAAATGAGGCAAAGAGAAGATATTCATCCTATGACCTAGAGATGTATGCTCTAGTCCAATCCTTGAAAAAGTGGAGACACTACTTGCTACCAAAAGAATTCATAGTTTTCATAGACAATCACACCCTTAGCTTTATAAATAGTCAAGAAAAGTTGAATCACCGACACATGAAGTGGATCGAGACCCTACAAGCTTTCACTTTCATTCTTAAGCACAAGAAAGGGGTCAAGAATAAGGTGGTAGATACTTTGAGTAGAAGAGTCCTAACTACAAATCAGATTCAGTTGGAGAGTGTTGGAATAGACTCCTTGAAAGCCATGTATGAGGGTGATGAAGATTTTGGAGAGGCCTATAATGTGTGTGCTTCATTTGATGAATAGTTTCATGTTGAGTATTCTAAATTTTTGATTCAAAATGGATTGTTGTTTAAGGGTGCACAACTATGCATACCCAAATGCTCTATGAGATTGAATATAATTAAGGAGAAACATTGCGGAGAAATGGTAGGCCATTTTGGTCTTGACAAGACACTAGATTTGGTGAAGAGACACTATTTTTGGCCCAAAATATAGGTAGATGTCAGGAGATTTGTGCAGACATGTGTGATCTGCCAAAAGGCAAAGGGACAGTCCACCAATGCAGGCCTATACCAGCCTTTACCCATCCCTTCAAGACCATGGGAAAGCATAAGTATGGATTTTGTTTTAGGATTGCCTAGGACAAGGAAAGGATATGATAGTGTTTTTGTAGTGGTGGATAGGTTTAGTAAGATGGCACATTTCTTCCCATGCAAAGCCACTTGTGATGCTTCTTATGTTGCAGACTTGTTCTTCAAGGAGATTGTCCAGATACATGGTTTGCCTTTGATTATAGTCTCTGATAGGGATGTGAAATTTATTGGTCACTCCTAGAGGACCCTTTGGAAGAAGCTTGGTGCCAAACTGAAGTTGTAAACAGCTCACTAGGGAATCTGCTAAGGTGTTTGACTAGACAACATGGAGAAAGGTGGGATAGTATATTGTCTTAGGAAGAATTCTCCTATAATGATATAGTGAATAGGAGTACTGGTAAGTCACCTTTCCAGATTGTATATAGCTTCCACCCAAGGGGTATGATGGAGTTGAGAGAGCTACCTCAAGGAGAAGCCATTAGTGTAGTTGGGGAACCCTTTGCTACCGCCATAGAGGAAATCCATGGCCAATTTAAGAATCATCTTCAACAATATATAGAAAGATATAAAGCTCATGCTGACAAAAAGAAGAGAGATGTTTAGTTTGATGTGGGAGACTTGGTGTGGGTTCACTTGAAGAAGGAAAGACTTCCAAAAAGAATATATACAAAGATGATGCAAAGAAAGATTGGACCCTACCAAATCTTGAAGAATTGTGGCTCAAATGCCTATGAACTTCAACTCCCACCTAATCTTGGTTTGTCACCTATCTTTAATGTTTGTGACTTAACTCTTTATAAATGTAGTGTTGGTGCAGGAGAAGACACAATTCAGGTTATTGTTGATGATGACATTCCCAAAAATGAACCACCAAAGTTGCATAAGGTTCTAGACACTAAGGTTACAAAGTGAACCAGGAGAAAATTTTACATGGAGTATTTGGTGGCTTGGAAAGGACAACCTGATTCTGAAGCAGTCTGGATGATAGAGCAGCAGATCGAAGACCATGGTGCAGACCTACAGACTCTCATCTCAAGTGGACTTGAGATTTCTTCTTTTGGGGAGTATGGTGTAGGAGCACCCCATCAAACCCTTCAAGATGATAAGTTAGACTCTGAGGGGGGAGGATAAGGCATCAAATATGTCCTTAGAATGTTTTGTATATGTTTCAATCATGCATTGTGTGTTTGTAATAAAGAACACCATCTTGTGAGCCAAACTCCTATTTTGGCATTTCTATAAGCCAATTAGGACTTTTGGACAATAGGGGATAACATGTGTTGGTTTTAGTTCTTCTAGGATGTTTTAGGAGGGGTTAGACTTGACCCAAGACATTAGGAGGTGAAAGATGACATTTTGACACTTTTTGCAAAAGTTGTCAAAAGTTGTCATGAGCAACATTTATGCACTTTTTGCATTTTTGTTTATTTGAAACTCCTCCAATGGCTCTAACCTCTTGGTTTTGGTTGAGAGCAGTTGTGGAGTGGTTTATACACCTCATGTATCCAATTCCCGAGGAGATAATATACGGAGGAGAATTTTGGTGACAACAAACTAATAGAATTTTGAGTTTTTCCTGCAATTCTGGAGTTTTGGTCTGAGGTACGGTACTGTACGGATTGGGATCAATCCCCAATGATCTTAATTAGTTGAAGAGGAGAGTTAAATTTTTTTTGGCTTTTGTTTTAAGTTATATTCATGTGTTTTTCTCCTGATATTCAAATTTTACTGTAGGTGCCCGGAAAACCAGGGTTTACCTTGGGTTTTTCCTCCTCCATGGCCATACCTTGCACTTTATCAATCTGAGACCCAAGGAATTTGGTGAAAGGCAATTATGGTTAGTGTATTCTAGGATTTCAAAATGGTTTTTTAGGAGGAAAAAGGGAGAGGTGTGTTTGAAGTGACCCTAGGTAGACATCTCTATGTGGCTACCTAGACCTTAAACAACAAAGTTACCCTTGTGTACAAATGGCGATGATTCCAGGCATGTAACTCTGGAATCCCTTATGGTTTATGGTTTCCCACATTCCCATGGGGTTGTGATTTCTTGGTTCACTCACCTAGATATAGTTTCTTCACAAATGGAGACCTAATTAGCCCTTTAGGATAGTCAACATCCTACCGGCTTAGACCTTTGTTTGTTAGACCCTGACCCTTCCTTTTGGAGATTTCTGTAACTTTCAAAAGGGTACTTGAATCCATAATTTTTTTTCTAGGGTGTTTGGGAAAGTTTGAGCTTAAGGTCTCTTTACCCGCAAGAAAGGGCTACAAGCAAATAGGCCTAATTGTGTAGGTTTCATAAGGAATGGGGATGAATCCTTACAACCGGTGCTTGGTCTGACCTTGGGGAGTCTTGTTTGACCCAAAAATGGTATGAAAATGGTTAGTAACCCTTGGAGGTATCATAGAGTGTGTTGGAGCAAGGTACCCAAGATTCAGTAGGCATGAGTCTTGAAGATGGTGAGATGATTGAACTAATGCTGTAGAGCCTTGCCTTGATAGGATCCCATTATTGTTTTGAGGGGTCAGTGTCATACATTTTGAGGTGTTTGGTAGGTTACAAGGAGGGCTATGCATCAGTTTTCTAGTTTCTATTTGCCCAATATTTGGGGTTTATGTTGGCAAAAATTGGTCATTTGCCTCTTGCAAGATGCAAGGAATTCTTCCTGTGTAATGGAAGTGAAGAAATTTATCAAAATCCTTCTCCTATCTTTAAATTCATCTTATGTTTCCCAAAATATTTATATTATTGGTGCTCTTATGTTTTATTAATTTACAATTTACCTTATTGAAGAATATCCTTTCTTATTTTGGGATTCTAGCACTGTGTATGTGCCCCATGAAATGAACAAGGGATGAATTGATTTTATATTAAATTATTTTTAAAAATATATAATCAAATAAATTTAAATTAGTTTTTACCCCTACCCACGTGGCGGGCTAGTCCACCACGTGGGATGGTAGTGACTTTCTACCGCGGTAGCAACACTACCGGTCGGTAGTGACTGCTACATGGGTAGCAGCACTAGCAATCGATAGTGACTTCTACGCGGGTAGGAGAACTACTGGTCAGTAGGACTACTATCGGCGGTAGTGGCTGCTACCGGTGGTAGCAGCACTACCACGGATAGGGCCTTGGCCCACCGCATGCTTTCTCCCTTCGTGGTGCATTGTTATGTGTCATTAAATTTTATTAAATGCAATGAATTTTTAAAGTCAGTGTAAAAGTTAAATTTTAATGGTAGTTAATTCATTGAATTTTATATGTTGGTTTTTATATTGATTTAATAGATTTATTTATTGAAAATCAAGGCTTTGGATTTTTCAATGAAACTGATAAATTTGGATGTATTTTTGGAAATGGATCATATGTTTATTATAATTCATATTTTTATTCGGTTGAATATTTAATATGGATTTTATTCTTGTTGGAGTATTGAATCTAGAAATTATATAGAAATGAATGACATTTTTGAATGATGCATTAAATGAAGGGTGTTTTTATTTAATTTTCAAATCAATGAATTTTTTTTCTTTTTTTTTGATTGGTAAGAGGCCAAGGCCAAGGATTTTATTAATTATTTTAAAGTTATAGTACAATCTCCACTCGTGCGGGCGCCGGTAGGAAAGAGTGGAGGCGAGAAAGCCTCCGGCCTTGCCCGGGACCAAAGTCTAGCCTAATATTACATAATAAATAATAATTCCAATTTTTGGTTCAACCATCACATAATCCAAAGAGACCCCGAGCCGGGGAAATCAGGAGGGGTGTTTATATGTTACCCCTCCTTTACAAGCCCTTATTTGCAACTTTCAAATAAAAGATGTCATTATCTTTAGCTTCCAGCTTTAGCTCTATAGATGATTTTTGATTGAATAGTTCCATTTTTCCACAAATTCTACCTATTTGGCCTGCATAGTTAGTTGCTCAAACACTAGGCAGATTGTTAGTACCAGTCAACCAACATAATAGATGGAAACTCATCTTATGAAACCTATCTTTTAAAGAATATTCAAATGAAAATAGTCCATAGAACTGCAATAGGAGTTAGATTCATTAATGTCCAAACACGAGGAATCCCATACTTGCCAGCTCTTGTTAATGCTCCTAGATGCGGTCCCTAAGAGAGAAGGGATCCAGGTTACACTAACAAGGGTTGGTAAATGGGGTTCAGTCATTCCCTCCTCCTATCCTTTGAGATTATAATAGAGAGGGTGGTGAGGTAGGATTCTATCGTGTAAGATAGCTAAAATTAGAGATTCAGCAGGTGGCAATTATAGACTTCTCCTGGATAAAATGTCGATGTAAACATACTGTAATAAGCAAACATTAAGAATTGCTGGTTCATTATAACCGAAGGGAGGAATGTGGCTGCCTTGACTAAGTCTTGAGGGTTCAAACTGCTTATAGATTTGGCTCAGCACTAAATACTATAGTTGAGTCTAAATAACCTCTGTTTTGACCCAAAACAATCCAGAAGATCTGCTGTAAATTTATCCCTAGTCTGCTATCGAGAATATACCTTATTGATGTTGAGGGTCTAAGGGATTGAAGTGAGAAGTTGGGTTGAGGCATACTTCAAGGGTTGAAATTTGGCTTTGGGCATGAACAGTCCGAAGGGGCTATAAACAGGACCACCCCGAGAATGCTTGAAAACAACGGGAAATATATATATATAAGGATGCATGAGTATATATATATTGATGCAAATGCTGGAGTGTCTGAATAAATTTTGAATGAGAGAGTCTGAAGGAATCTAAAAGTAATTTTGTAGCCTAGGAAAGAGATGATGGGTCTATCAATAAAGGAATATTCATACAAAAACCATTATGGCCATCCCATTAAATTTAACCCTGAAGCTCAGAATTGAAAGACACCATAACCTTTAAGTACAGATAAACCCTTGAATCTAAATTTCTTATGGATCTGAAGCTATAGATTGGATTAAATAAACATTTTCTACATATGCATAACACAAAGATACCTATTAAATGGTTAGCATCTTTAGAAAACCACTAAACCATACATTTCAGAGGTAAGAAAACGCTAAAAAGTGGCGACCATATATCTCAAAAAAACCAGTGATATAGAGAGCTAACCAAGATTGTTATTTTTAGGTATATATATATATATACATATATATATATATATATACATATATATATATATATATACATATATATATATACATATATATATGTATATATATATATGTATACATATATATATGTATATATATATATATGAGTATAAATTACTGAATGTATGTATATTACTAAATTACTTCCATTTTTTAGACTAGAAGCTTAAGAGAAAAAATTTAGGCAAGTAGACATCTTCAAGATACATAATCCGTATATTACCCTAGTGTGAATGCTTTCCCTGTATACTTCTTAGCAAAATAAGTTATTGTCTTCGTAGTCAAAATAACTTCAAAAAACCAACTCGAAACTTATCAAGTTAAGTAGATTTCCTATACTACAATCATTATTAAAAGGACATTAAGCTTAATGTTCCAATATTCCTAAATTACTCAAAAACTAAAAATTATCTAATACCCAGACCTTTGCCTATAACAAAGCACCCTTCAATGGCCATTAACTTTTCCTTCTTGGCTTTTGAGAGGAATGAGGCTCCGAGCTCCCTGGAGTCTTTGCAGCGGGGGTTTCAGGGGAGCGAGGGATGGGCATGTGATCAGGGATGACTGAAATATTTTCTGCATCCAGATAATTCTATAGCCACCTCTCCCATGGGGGCTTCTTTACTATGAGGATCTAGGAGAGGAATTGGAAGTTCCTGTTCCTTACAAAGCATAGAGATTTGAAGGTCCTGTGGTCTTCAATAACTGCAATAGGAAAACGAGGAACCAGTTTGTTGTTCCTGAAAAGGACGTCATAGTCCCGCGGCTTTGGAGCTGTGAGATCATCATCTATGTTCACCAAAACCCATTCCAATTCACCAAGAAAGTCCTTAGTGAAGACCTTCTTGCATAATTTCGCCACCACCTCTCTGTCTCTTTCGAAATGCATTGCTAAGGCTAGGAACATGGCGGCAATATCTGAGTTAGCTCGGGTTCAGTCCTCATTCATTATGAAATCCTTCCCTAGGAATTTCATAACTACTCCAGAAATCAAAGGGTTCTATTGAATCAAGATACCTCTCAATCTTTCATCTTTATTTCACCCACAAAGGCCATCTGGCGCCTCAATCCCGTAAGTCTGAGCGTGGTATCCATTGTTGCTCTGCAGAAGGATTCTCAGCTATCAAAGAAGGACTCACACTCTACCAACTTAATAATGAGCAGTTACTAAGTAGTAAATAACAAGCAAGGAATGATAATTTCAAGATGAGAGGTAATTAATATTACCTTACTGCCACCGAGCCTAGGTTAACTCAAATGTCCCATCACTACGACAGCCTTACTCATCCTTCGCTGTTAGCCGTCACATCAGCTTTGATCGAGAGAGTGGCTGACGTATAGGTTGTCATTAATGATTCATTCAGCTATTAGAGTCAGCCTTCTATAGGGATCACATAATAAAGCTATGGATATCTAGAAAGGCTTAGGAATTAGCGAGAGGCTAACTATACATTAATAAGGTTAGCTCTATATCCATGTTTCATATACTTTTGCTAGGATATGAGCACATGTTTATAATTCTACACTTATTTAATGCATGGGTAAGTCTCCCTCTAATTCTAAAGCCTATTACATCACAATTAAAAGTGTTACCCGAGAAGAAGGAAGAGAGATAACACCTATATAACCAAATCTCTAAATTTTGAGCCTAAATAACAGATATAAAAGGGGGGAATCTTCGAAGATTATTTTAGAAAATAAATATTTAAACCATGACTCTAAAGGTTCTAAAGGAGGACTAACCCGAGCTCGAAGCCTTACTGCAGTATGAACAAGTGTAAGATATCTAAGTTAAATGAGTTTAGATCCTACTGAAAATAATTAAAGAAGGGATTCTAAAAGAAATGAATTTTATGAATATGTATTTGAAAGAATTACCTTAATTGCATTGGAATTAATATAGTATTTTTCTATCAAATAATATTTAATATTACATTGGAAAAACCAAATAGTGTTGAATATGCGAAATGTCATCGCATGCGAAAGGCATAAGTAGCTTCTCTCTCTTCGACCAGCCCTTTCCTCTGCGAAATGTTTATCTCGATTATAGAAACCATTTTGCGGTTCTGGCGAATGATGTTAGGGCAAATGAATTAAGCCGAGCTAAATCTCAGATCAACAAGCAAGAATCCTTTTTTGCTAAAACAAAATATCCACTGGTTGTATTGGCTAGGGCTTCCCTTCCTTCACTCCAAGACAGGGATCAAAAATGGCAACCGGTAAGGCGTCAAAATAAGAAGGCAGAAAAGAAAGCGAATTGCTTAAAGCGACATCCCAATCCAGGGTGGAAGGAAGGTTCTGTAAAACCTAGTCAAACAAACAGTCCCACGGCTTCAGATATCAAAATGTCTGGTGGCAAATCCTCCAAAGACAACCCCAATGGGATAACCATTGATATTGATTCCCATACATTGGATAGGTATCGAATGCATTGCAACAAAAGAATGTTTTTCTCATGATGGAAAGGCTGGGGGATCCCATCTGAACAAATTGCCAAATGGGTAGTGTCTTCCCTCAATAACCAGGTAAAAATTGATATCCTCCCTGATCAATTCTTAGCTATTGAATGTGGTAATCAAAATTTTAAAAACTCAGTATTAAATAAGGGTTTGTCCGAGTTTAAGGGCTTAGGGTTTGATTGTTGGGAGTGGAAAACCCTCTTTCATCCTTCATTGATAAATTTGTGTATGGTTAATAGAGCCATATCTCTCGATATAATTCCAATCGAATTAAGAAATAATGACTTCCTGAGAATTTTAGGGAATAAAATAGGCAAATTTGTTGAAGTTAAAAAATCTACTTTAAGCTTCTTTAACAATGTTATGATTGTCAACATGAATGTAAACATTAAATACATCGATTTAGTAACACTAAGGTATGAAAACTAGAGTTTACCTCTTGAATTACCCTTCTACAATGGTCCTTTTGAAATGGATAAACCAAGGAAAAATGCTTCCCCTAAATTAATTATTGAATCGAGAGTAGCTCCAATTAAATTTGTGGATGGAGGAGGATTCACCATCATAGGTTTTAATAAACTCAGCACTAATCCTCCCTCTCTAGCTCTTTGTGGTCAGAAAGCACTAACTAAGTTCCCATGTTCTCAGCCTCAACCTCCTCTACCGCCTGTCCCTCCCATGGGGGACCCTTATAGAGGGGCTGGTAATTTAGAAGAAGGGGAAATTTATGAAAATCTTCCTCAGAATGAACAATTCGGCATGGTTATGTCACCAATAGGCTCTCTTATCTTACAAGACAGAGAGTACTCCTCAAAAACTTCCCCTTCGAGGGATCCCACTACCCTATCACTTCCAAAAGATGAGGGCATCTCTACCCAAGATCTAGACAAGATTTCACAACAATCCCATCAAATCGCCCCAGTCTCAAATATGTTAACCCCTCTTGGGGAAAAGGCAAGTCCCTCTTCCCTGGAGACTGACCTTGTCACAACTAAAGCTTCTGAGGCTGATCAAGTAGCAAAGGAAGTTGATATCATCGCCAACTTTATAGGGGAAGAAGTAGTAAATGACCTCATGGATCAATTGATTGAAGAAATCTATGATAACGAAGAACTGGAAAGACAGAGAGATCTCCTCGTTAACAACCTAGTTAATATTACTAGAGTTAACTTAGATACAGAGGAACTCTTCATAGCATCAAAGATTGAGGAAAATCAGCATCCTAACACCTTAGGCATTCTCTGCTCAGGTAAAAGAAAAGATTCCCTAGATTGCGCTAAACTCAGTAAAAGAAGGGGTAGGAGATCCTTAGCCGAATTAAGACTGAAGGATGGAGAAGCTAAGGGTCAATCCAAAATATCAACTCTTTTTAATGTAGGGGAGGGGAAGTACCTCCCCACTGAGCCATGAAAATCATAACATGGAATGTTAGGGGATTGAATGCCCTAACAAACAACGCATCTTAAAGCGTTGTATCTCTGTATCTAAACCTGACATAATATTAATTCAAGAAACAAAAATGAACGCATCCGAGATTTCTATCTTTGGGCAAACACTGGGGGTTAGACAACTTAATCATTCCCCAGCCTTTGGTGCTTTAGGGGGCCTAGCTATCATTTGGGATCCTAGATCCCTTTCGTTCACACCACTAGAGATCCAACAGAACTGGATAGGAGGAGAAGTTGTAATCCACAAAAATAACCTCAGATTTAAACTGATTAATGTCTATGGCCCCATCCAGAACAATGATAAGGTGAAATTATGGAAGGACATTGAGATATTTCTTAAAAACTTCTTGAACAACCTTAGCATCATTGGAGGAGATTTTAATGCCATTACTAAAACCTCAGATAAAAGAGGGGGAAGCAGCAGGCTCCCCCCTTTAGCTATAGATTTCAATCTCTGGATCAATAGGAATTCCCTGCTGGAAATTAAGACAGCAGATAATGCCTTCACCTGGGAGAATAGAAGATTTGGATTTTGTAACATAGCAAAAAAGCTTGATAGGTTTTTTATCCATGGTGGGCTCTCAGGACTGGATTACTCCTTGAAGGCAGAGCCTCTTCCTTTATCAGGATTGGACCACTTTCCTCTTCAATTAAACTTATTATTAGATTATACCCCAAAAAAATGTCCCTTCAAATTCGAAAATATGTGGTTTTGAGATGATAATTTTCTTAGCTTACTTGAAGAATGGTGGAGTAGCTCCACCTTCTCAGGATCAAAGATGTTTATTGTTGCAAGCAAGCTAAAACTTATTAAATAGAAGCTCTTAGAGTGGAATAGGACCAAATTTGGTAACATCTTTGACAAAAAATCATCAATAGAGAATGATCTTAACAGGGTTAATATTGAGGTCATGGAAAAAGGGATGGATGAGCACCTTTTCCTTAAGGAGAAGGCCCTTCTCTCAGATTATGGAAAGATATTAGCCTATGAGGAAATCTTCTGGAAACAAAAATCCAGAGAGACCTGGCTGAGGGAAGGGGATCATAATACCAAGTTCTTCCACAATAGCACTAAGCAAAGGAGAGGAGTCAACCGAATTTCTCAAATTATGAACTCCCAGGGTTCCATCATGATGGAATCAGATATGGTTGCATCTGAAGTAGCTAACTTCTATGAGAATATCCTAAACAATCTTGAAGGCTCTGACCTTAAGGGCCAACTCGACTTCATCAAGAATATTCTGAAACTCATAACCAGTGACCATAACAAAACCCTTCTAAAGAAATTTTTGGTGGAGGAGGTCAAATCTACCCTTTTCAAAATGAACCCTGACAAAGCTCCAGGTCCAGATGGCTTCCCAACCAGCTTTTTTCAAAAATGCTGGGATTTTATGGGAATAGAAATCATGGAGGCCTTGGAAGGGGTTAGAAACTCAGGAAAGATTCTTAAAGAAGTCAATAACACCTTTCTTGCCCTCATTCCAAAAAAGGAAAACCCGGAGAGTTTCAATGACTTCAAACCAATTGCTCCATGCAACACCTTGTACAAACTGTTAACTAAAACCTTAGCAGCTAGACTCCAACATCTCCTTCCAGTTATTATTAGTGAGGAACAAACCGGTTTTGTTATGGAAAGATCAATCTTTGATGGAGTGATCATTGCCCAGGAAGCTTTGCATGTAGTTCAGCTTAACAAATCTCCAAGCATGTTAATCAAATTGGACATCAGTAAAGCTTATGACAAAGTTGATTGGCGTTTCCTCTGCAAATGCCTAGAAGCCTTTGGTTTCTCAAAAACTTGGATCAATCTTATCTTTGAATGCATATCCTCCCCAAGATTCTTTGTTCTAGTTAATGGCTCCCCAGTAGGCTTCTTTAGTAGTTTGAGAGGGCTTAGGTAGGGGGACCCTATATCCCCCTTCCTCTTTATCATTATGGCTAAGGCCCTAGGAAGAACTATTACGATGGCTAAGAAGATTGGAAAGATTCAAGGCATTCCCATCACTAAAAACCTTCCCCGCTTCACCCACCAACAATTTGTGGATGACACAATGCTCTTCAAACAAGGTGACTTAAGGGAGGCCTGCGCTTTTAAAAACATCCTCAATTCTTACATGAGAGCCTCGGGTCAAGAGGTTAACTTAGCTAAATCTGCTATCTTTATGTTCAACATTGAACCCCCTCTTGAAAAAGATATTAGTAAAGCTTTGGAAGTTAGTATAGGATCCCTTCCTTGCAAATATTTAGGCATCCCCCTTGACAGAGGCAGGAGACCCTCTAATTTGTGGAACAACTTAGTGGATAAGATCAAATCAAGAATCAGCTCATGGAAAGGGAAATGGCTTTCCTTGGCGAGCAGAGCCACTTTGGTTAAATCAGTTTTATCAGCTATGCCCATTTTCCAGCTTTCCCTGCAGTGGCTCTCTTCCTCCAAACTTACTAAAATTAACAAGCATCTAAGGACTTTCTTCTGGTAGGGAACTGATAACAACCACAAAATCTCACTTATTTCCTGGGACAAGATATGCTCACCCAAGGAGGACGGGGGTTTAGGCATCAAAAACCCTCAAGTCCAAGGTAAACCACTGGGGGCAAAGTTGGTATGGAGGTTATTCAGATTCCCACATCTTAAATGGGCTAGATTGCTTAACCTCAAGTACCTTAATGGAGATGACTCGTCCCAAATTTTCAGGGAATCCAATCCCCCCAGAGGCTCCCACCTTTGGAATTTCATGCTGGAATGTAGGAAGATCATTGCGGACAAGCGTACGTGGAACCTAGGATCAGGGGACAAGGCTCTCTTTTGGTCAGATTCATGGGGAGGATACGAAGCCATTGAAAACATCCATGACTTCGGGACTACTCGAGCCCTTCTCGAAGCTAATAGAGGACCCCTATTAAATAGTTACCTTTCCCCTCTAAAGGAGGGGGCTGGCTGGCAGTGGATTGAAAGGGATGATGAAGTCATTCTGATAGGGGACAAGCTCAAACTCTTGTCCATTCTCAACTCTAGAAACTTTGTCCTAAGTTAGGTTAAGGACAAGCTGGTTTGGGCAGGCTCCTTAAGTGGAGAATACAATGCCAGGGATGGATACTCCCACATATCCAATTCAGTTCTAAGACCCAAGGTTGAACTTCCTCTAAATCTATGTTGGGATAGGAATTGTTTACCTAAGGTAGGCATCTTCTCTTGGCTTGCAATCCAAAGCAAAATCCTCACTGCGGACAAATTTAGGCGCATGGGCTATGAGGGTCCTAGTAGATGTCCTCTTTGTGAAGCCAGGGAAGAGGACACCAATTATATTCTCCTTAACTATTCCTATGCTCATCAGTGTTGGACTTATTTTACCAGTAAACTTGAGTGGTCTGCAGCCTTCCCCAATACCATCTTAGGAATGCTGAGGGCTTGGCCTCTTCTTAAGAAGGGTTGTCTCTTTGAAGGACTGTGGAAATCTCTCCCATCATCCATAATCTGGGAACTTTGGAAAGAAAGAAACAGATGCATCTTTAAGAATGAAAAATTAGATGTCCACAGAGTCATTAATAAAATAGAGTCAGCTGTCACAGAGCTGGTAAATAATAGACTTGCCTCGGGGTCACTTATAAATGCCTCCATGTCTCACTGGGATGAAAAGATCATAAAATGATGGAAAGGATTGTCTTTCCCCCGCTTTGTAGGTGAAGGCCCTTCAGCCTGCCTTCAATCTAGAGCTTCATGCAGTTGGCATCCCCCTGGTAAAGGGTGGTTGAAGTTAAACTTTGATGGGGCGTCCTGGGGCAACCCAGGGCAAGCAAGGATATGATGTGTTGTGCATAATTGGGAAGGTAGGGAAGTAGCATCCCTTTCCTCCCCAGCTAGCATTATCACAAACAACTAGGCAGAACTGATGGCCTTGGTGGAAGGTCTGCTTTTATGCAAGAAACTTGATGCAAGGTGTTTAGAAATTGAGGGTGATTCGGCTATAATTATCAATGCTCTTAGGAAAGGTAGTACTCCCAACTAGAAACTTAATACCTTGTTATCCAAGGCATTGGATCTATGTAAGGGGTTTGGTAGGGTCACAT
The DNA here is from genome assembly GCF_030272615.1 of Cryptomeria japonica. Lineage (NCBI taxonomy): Eukaryota > Viridiplantae > Streptophyta > Pinopsida > Cupressales > Cupressaceae > Cryptomeria > Cryptomeria japonica. Next base: position 519,981,412 of record NC_081411.1, read on the forward strand.
TTAATCACATTTATAGGGAGGGCAGCAAAAGAGAAGATAAGCTCGCTAACTTAGGGGCTGATGGCATCAAACTCTTGTCCCTGCCCTCCTAAGATAATTTTAGCCCCTTCTATCTTCTCTCCCCCCTATCTTTTAGTATAGAGGACAGAATTTCCTTGTTCTTCAATCCATTTTCAAACCTAATCCTAGATCTGAGAGGCTCAGATTATCATCTTTATTATAGATATCTTAGTATCCTCAGGAAGGTCTTACCCCTGTAGTTAGACAAAGGATGAGATTAGGGTTGATCCGAGCTTCTCCCAAAATAAATCTGTAGGACTATGAATAAACTAAGTATATATCCAGTGGTCTGATTATATATGCAGGTGGATATCCATACATTCATTCATTAGTACAAATAGATAACTAGTTGTTTGGATGCATACAGGCATATATGTATGTATATATAAACATCCACTCATATATTTTCCAAATATGATATATATACTCACTTACATCCTCACACCCGAGGGGTAGTTATATCGATAATCACAAATCCTCATATATATATAAATACATTTCATGTAGAATTTATATATATATATATTCATATCTATTAAGCTCTATAGATATTCAGCCATATATTTCATACTTTTTCACATCTCAGATAGATGTCAGATCCATACATGCCCACCTTCAGAGTCTCCAGAGCCATCTTCCAAATCAATGAATTTTGCAAGTGTTTATGATGCTGATTTTCTCAAAGATTGTCTAAGTGCAGACTTAGTGAAATTAGCTTTCCTTGCAAAAAGTATTATGGGTGGTTATTTCTCATCTTTGATTTGTCATCCTATTGTGGCATATTTGGTAGTTTTTATCAAATGATATATAATGACCTCGTTGTCTTAACCATGTAGCATTTTTCCTTATGGTTAACCAAGAGTTAGTATGTCTTTGTTTTGACCAATTGTATTTCAAATAGTGGTGTTATGGTTGTTTGCTTCGTCATAGGGTCCTCATGGAGTGACCATGTTTGTTTAGTGTCCTTTGAGAGAGTGACTTTTGAGTGGGTAACGCACCCAAAGTGGATGGCAGGATAGCCCCTCGAAGGTCAGTTAATAAGTGATAACCTAATAATTTGATTAGGAGTTGGGTAGTTGTAACATTAATTAAGATATTATACCCCACACATGGTTGGGTGCTCATACAGGCTCAAGATGTAGTGGGAAGGCCTTGAATGGAAAACCGACCACCTTGTCTTCACAAAGGGTTGGTAGGGTCCACGTGAGACTTAGATGGCACCGAAGGTTCAGGAAAGGTTACTAGGATAACCCAGGATGGGGGCCGAGACCTATGGAGGCCTACCATGGTAACCATCAAAAGCTATGCAATGACACTCTCTCTTTAGGGTCACTTGTGTATTGTGATGTGGAGTCACCTGTGTAGTGTAATGTTTAGTCACTTGAGTATTGTGATGTTCAGTCACCTAGAATATTGTGGAGTCATATTTTTCTGTCATGGAGTCATATTGTTTTGTCGACCATGTCATGCTTTTGCTTGCTTGAGGGTCCTCTGCTATCTCCTAGCACGGTGGGGTGATTCTAGTTTGGGATTACATGGTCAGGTGGTAGTGCCACTTCCCATCAGATGTTCTTGTTCATACCTTCATGCGAGGATTGGCTTCACAGGTGTTCCTATGGTTCGTGATTCATCCTTTGTCTCATGTTGGAGATTATTATTCTTTGGAGACCTATGTGGTCATTTGTATCAATGAATTTATGTAACCTTGTATTTGGTTAAGTTGTTAACTTTGTATGTATATTGAGAGTCATGTATTGGAGGATTGATTTATTCCCTTTTTTGGATGTTGTATATCAACTTTCTATACGATTTGTGTAAATGCTTTATTGAAGAGAAATTTTATTGTATCCTTCAATCTTTTAATGGTGAAATCTGTTATTTCATATGGCTTATTATGTTCTTTGAGTAATTGATGGTTAATTGGATTAATCATAATTGTGGAATTTAACTTTTAGTTTTATTCTTCATTGGTAACCCTTTAGGAATTCTAGTGTAATTCTTCTGCTTGTCTTCTTATTGTGCAATGTAATAATTAATTCACTTAATATGATTTTTCAAAAAAAAAAAAAAAATTCACCTTTAGTTGTGATTGTTCCTTTGGGATTCCTGGTGGGGCATTAGATTTGGTATCAGAGCCCATATTTCAACACTGGGTACTCTGGGTTTGTAGTGAGCCCATTCAACTAGACCTTTTGATTAGGTCTTAGTATTGTGTTTTCCTTGTTTTATACTTGTCGTAGATCTGAACCTTTTTCTATTTTGTACTGTAGGTCATGGCTAGGAGAGCCAAGGGTAGTGGCCTTGTTGGTGGCTGCAGTAGAGGCACAGGTGGGGGACGGGGTCAAGGTTCTGACCGCCATAGTCCTTCACCACCACTGACTCATGCGAGTGTGGATCAGGATCAGTCTATTCATTAGGATGAATAAGATTTAGGAGAGCAGGTTCCTGAAAGGGAAGAGTTGCGACAGATGTTTTAGGAGGTTCTAGCTAGACTAGCCCCTAGGCCTAAGGCTGATCAACCCCTCCATGCTCAGGTTGAGGAGTCGCATCAGCAGATTCTAGAGGAGAGAGAGAGAGAGAGAGAGAGAGAGAGAGAGAGAGAGAGAGAGAGAGAGAGAGAGAGAGAGAGAGAGAGAGAGAGAGAGAGAGATCTCCTAGAAGGAGAGAGGTCCCAGTAGATCAAGACCCAGCTACCATGGGGCACATGAGGGACTTGATGAGGTCCAATCCTCCTTTCTTTGATAGTAAAGGTACGGGTCTTGAGGTAGAGACCTAGCTTATCAGTTTAGATCAGTGTTTCACCATGAATCCATATGGTAGAAACACCAAGGTTGGATGCACTATCATGCGTCTTGAGGGTTTCACATCTATCTAGCGGCAGTTAGACAAGGAGAGGATCGGTGTGATCATTAACATTGTATCATGGGAGACCTTTCTAGAGAGATTTAGGTTACTATTTCTCTCACCCCAGCGGAGGCAGTCATGAGCAGATGAGTTCTAGGCTTTGCTCTAGTTTGGTATGATGATAGATTAGTATGGGCATAGGTTCTATGAGCTCAAACAGTATGCCAGTATTGGCAATGATGAGGCAATACTTGTTGAACACTTCTTGAGGGGTCTAAATGACCACATCAGTGGGGGAGTGAGAGTGTTTGAGCCTGCTTCAGTAGAGGTAGTCATGGCGAAAGCTTGGCTAATGGAGGAGAATCTTGGCCATGCGCATGGCAGTCAGTCTGGAGTGCAGATCGGGAGTGTACCTTTCAGTGGATCTAGAGTGAGAGGGAATCAATCCCAAACATTCGAGTTTGACTAATTAACATTCTAGTATAATATATATCATACCATTCTAGTATAGTATTATAATATATATCATGACATTTGAGTTTGACTAATTATCATTCTAGTATCTTTTATGTGTAGGGTAATTTTGTTTATTATACAATATATGATTCTATGTGTGGTATTTTAACTAAATTACTGCTATAAAAAATGTACATATTTCTGAATTTTTATATGTTCTTGAATCGATAAACACAAAATGAACCCAACCCCCCAAAAAAATCTGACTGAACCAAGACTAGTAACTTAGGTTGAATTCATAAAGATAGTGAATGTAACATGTATATATAATATCTAAAATACTAGTGTTAAACAAACATCAAGAAAGATATTAAAGCTTTTCAGACCTAATGAATTCTATGCTATTCTATGCTCTTTGTTTATCTTTGAAAAAAGAATTGCACAATTTGAATGAATCAAAATTTCTCAAATTTGATTCAAAGGTACGAAATACGAAGTTTGCTTCTGAAAGATTCACCAACCTTGGGATAATATGGTGGTCCATGTGGTAGGGGATGTATACATATAAAAATGGCTATGAGCGATTAAATAAATATTTTATATTTATTTAATGTTTATTCTTCTATTAAATAGTTAATTTGAAAAGATTAATTTATTTAATTCATTTCGTGTCTTTCTATTAATTAATTTAATTGAAATATTTTATTAATTAATTCATCTATCATATTCCTCTAATTAATTAAATATCTAATATTTAATTATTCTTCTAATCAATTAATTGAATATCTAATATTTAATTATTTCCTCCAATCATTCGAATATCTAAATATCTAATGGTTATTGTTCTATCCTATAGTCTCAAATATTAAATAATTTCTAAATTATTTAATCTCTTTTCCAACTCACCCTCCATCTCCACTTCATCTTTCCTTTGCCAACTCATCAATCATGTGGCTAGAGATATTAATATTTCTTAAATATTAATTCATCATTTGTCTCCAACCTCCAAATTTAATGAAATATTGTGTATGTACACATATTTCTTAAAATTTCTTCTATATTCTCTCCAACATCCCTACATCTTAGGAAGGACTTGAGTCCACTTGTCCTCTCATGCCTAAATCTTCTCCAACCATCCCTAGATTCCCTCAGTCAAAAACCCAGTCAAGGTGAGATGAGTGACACTTGTCTTCTCCTCCCCCCTTTCTCTCAACCTTCACCTTTGCTCACAACCATCCAAATCTGCAGATCTAATCATAACCATTGATCCAGGCCACATCATCTTATCCTCTCAAAGTCTATAAAATTAGGAGTTTGAGTTGAGAAAGAGTTAGTCTTCAAGTGAATTTGGAAGTTAATCATTTGTGAAAACTTATGCATCTGTGAGTTTTAATCTTGAAGCAATTTAACATAATCATTTAGCATTGCATATCATAGTATCAGTTAACTACCAGTTATCAGTCCATTCTTCATATTCCATCTTGGAAGCTATCAGTGCTTGTCTGAGAACACACCATCTGCAACCAGGAACAGTGGAGTTAGGACACAATGAGACTCAAATCATGATGGTAAAAATAGTGTTTTTATTTTAATATCAATTTTATGTAGTTTCATTGGTTGAGTTTGGATTTCTTGTAGCGTTTCCTTTGTATTTTGTGAAACTAACATGTTGCAGGTAGTATTCTAATGATAAAAAAATTTGTTGACACATTTTGGAGCCCACCGTGGGGCTTAGAGCCTCACATATATCTTTCTAATTACCTATCTAATTCTCGCAAAAGAAAATTTAACGCATTTGTAATATAGATTCACGCATGTGTGAGTTCTGATAGTGCTTTTATTTGATAGGTTAGCGCTTTTGTCCTACAAGTTAGCGCATTTGTCATTTAGGTTAGCACTTTTGTCTATAAATCAATGCATTTAATCTTTAGAACATCGCTTTTGTCCTTCAGGTTAATGCATTTGTCAGTTTGGTTAATGCTTTTGTTAGTAAATTCTCACTTCTTAGTTCGCAGAGCAGCACTTTTGTATTTCAGGTTAGCACTTTTGTCCTTCAGGATAGCAGTTTAGAGGTGAAAGATAACACATTTGTTAGGATAGCGCTTTTAATTGCAATTGACAAAATTTTCTTTCAGGTCCGAATGTCCAAGAACCTAAATTTTTCAAACTACCAACATGTATGTACAAGATTGTTTTAAAAGAAAATTTCATGCATTTCCTCACCTAGTTAATTAAGAGTTCTATTTTGGAAAGTAACACATCATGTCTTGCTCGTTTAGTTTAACTAAGGGGATAAATTGACAGCATGCAACTTGCATTTTGAGTGACTTCCTTAAAGTAGTTGCACATAGATTTTAGAACGCTAAAATAAACTTGTGTTTTCCGTGCTTGATTAAGTAGTAGGTAAGTATGCTCTCACCCTTATATGGTGATCAAAAAACCAGACCTACTTTCTTTTATGTATAACCTTTAGAGGGCCTTCCTTCCCAAGATGCCTTGAGGGGGCCAGTGAGAGGGGAATGACCAAAAGTGGAAATGGGCTAATACCAAGTCCTTCCAATCCACTTTAAATAAGTCATGTTTGTGATGAAAGTCACAAGCAACATGTGCTGATAAGTTCATACCAACACTTTGTTTCCCCATAAACCCTATGGAGCGTAACCTCTGTAGGTTGGGAAGAGCTGAAAGTGCCGCATGTATGGCCACATGATTGGAAGCCTTTACTAAAAACCACTTGTACTAGTTGCCAAAATCCTTCTAATTGTTGGCATAGGAGCGTGGACCTCTAAAGTGGCTCACACACATATGGTTCTTAGTAGAGATATAAATTTTGCCATGGGGATTTTTCATAGAAACTGGTGCTTTTCTACCCTAGAGAAGTGAGTGTCGAGGGTGGAGCCAGTGGGGTCAAGCATCTAAATATCCACTTTGAATAGCATAGCCTCGAGGGAAACCCCATGTGAGATTCAACAATTATTGTCTCAGCCCGCCATAGGATTTTTACTTGCTTATGCATTTTGTTTATCAAAACATTGTGTCTTCTATGTCTATGACATATTCAAAATGGTCAAAAATTAAAGAAAACCATTATCTAAAAAATGAGCAAAAATCCAACAACTTGCTGAAAGATTTGAAAAGAATCCTTGAAAAATAGTCAGAATAGCACTTTCAAGCAACAAAGTAGTGCTTTTATCCCATAAGTTAACACTCTTTACCACAAGAGTTAGCACAAAGTCTTTTCCACATCTAAAAAGCATATCAAACCAAAATTTCAGCATCAGTATCAAAACACTTCTTGAGTAGATTTGTCTTTAAACTATCACACATTTTCAAACTAGTTCAATAACTGGGTCACTAATCCAATAGGATATTTTTGAAAGGTTTCCATAAGCATAAACATTCAACAAGCTATTGATTCAAACATTTCAAGTGTAGAAAATAACATCATTGTCAAGTTTCTCATCAGGATATATCAAATCCTCTATCACGAAGCTTGATCAATTCATCTTGTGTTCATTATCTTGGATATATATTTCCTATTTTGAACCTATGTCATATCAAAATCAGAATTGCACCAACATTGGAATCAAACAAACTTGTAAACTATCAGATGCTTATATGACTTTTAAGTATCACCTTAAGAAAAGAAAACCTAGTTATAAAGTTATTCAGAAAAGAATAAGATTCTTGTATATCAATCGCAAGATCTTATTAAAACATAGGACATTCCTACACCATTTTCGTCACTATTTACGTGGCTGCAGGACAGAATTTGATGAAGAAATTTTGCAAGGACCTGCTTTTCAACAAAGAGACGCTTTATCACAACGAACAAACAATAAGGGTAAAATCAACAAAGTATATCTTCCTAAACCAATAATCACCTATTGAGTTGTCTTTTGGAAACTTCAAAAATTTTGAAACAATCACATGCCAGTTTGGACTAGAGCTTAATACGATCAACTTATAAAACAACAAAAATAAATGGAGGAAGAAGATAATCTGATGTTACAAACTTTTGGGTATACGGTTGTTGACAAAGAAGCAGTCAATAACACCATTAGAGACCTTAAGAAAGATTTCAAATTAGATAGACTAATGGAAAAATTATTGGCAAAGCAAAAAGAGAAATATCTTTTGATGTTGGAAAAATCAGGAGCTAAATTGCCACAAGACTTTAACATAGAAATCTTGAAACAAGATGCGGAGGCAAGTGACACCCAAAACATGAATGATCCAAATAATGAAGATGTAAACAAATTAAAGAAAGCCATGAAGAGACAAGAAAAGAATGTGATGACACAAGAAGAGAGCGTTGTGATAAAAGAACTTACAAAGTGTAGATAGGAAATCAGAAATCATCAAAGCAAATATCAATATTAGTCATAGCTCAATCACAAAAGCTCAAATGCAATGATCAATCCTAATTACATCCAATAGAGATATGAACACAAGAAATTCAAGATCGAAAACTTAAGCAAACCAAATGCAGAATTGAATGTCTCCTTCATGTGACTCCATTGTCCTTCTTTCTCCTTCAAATGGCTTAGTTTTGTGGATCTCACCTACAAGTGCATACACATGAGTTGAAAGCAAGATTGACAAGATAGCATGACAACATAAGGGTGCTAGAAGCGTGATTGATTCAACCAGGTGATTAGTTGGGATTGAAGAAATTCATCCAATTTATAGACAAATTGGAGAAAAGATCAAATTAGCATGAAGAGATTCAAATGGAAATTGCAAATCAAAAATGACAATTATGACAAATTATGACAAATTTGCACTTTCTATGCAAGATTGATTGATTGATAATTCATGACAATATTATGACAAATTTCTATGTCAAAATTGATTGATTGTCAATTATGACAAATTGAAATGTCATTCCCATGAAATTAGGAGGAAAATAGGAGAGAATTGAAAAATAGAAATTAGGAAATTAGGAAATTAGAAATTAGAAATTGATGAAAAATTAGGAAATTAGGAATTAAGTGAATTAGAAAATTAGGAATTAGAAATTGATGAAAAATTAGGAAATTAGGAATTAAGTGAATTAATTAACAATTTTTCATTTATTAATTAATTCACAAAGAGGGAATTTAGAAAAATAAGGAATTAATTAGCCAATTAAATAAACATTTAATTGTGACAAGAAGACTTAGGATAAATAAATAAATTATTTAACCTAGAGGAAGAAATGACAAACAAGGTTAAATGAATAAATCATGAAACCCTAGAAGATGAATTAGAAAATGCAAGAATGACAATTAGGTCTTGATGAAAGATAATTAATGTCGATTCGATTTGATCATGATTCTGACTGACAAAGGATCAATACTGACAAACGATTTGATTGATAAATGCGCCAATTGACGAGGAACAATGACTAATTGATCCAAATTGACATGATTGATAAAGACGACAATCGATGACAAATTGATCACCAGATGACAAAATTGACAAAGAGAACAACGATCGATGACAAATTGATTGCCAGATGACAAGATTGAAAATGACAACGATCGATGACAAATCGATCGCAAGATGACAAGATTGATAGGAGGACAAAACCCTAATTAGGATTGACGATGTCCAAAATGATGACAAATGAGCACGCACATTGATGCGACAAGATAAGATTGACCAAAATCATGACTAAAGATTGTTGTCGACAAGGCCAAATTCAAAAGAGAGACAAATGAAGAATGCAGAAGAAGGACTCAATGCTCGCAAATGATAAAGACCAAGTGCAAATCATAGGAGAAATGTTAATGCGACGCAAAAACCCTAAAATAAGGCAATGCGCAAATGTTAAAGTACGACTCCGCAAGCGTTGACCATTTTTAGACGTCTACACAAAGAAATAAGGAGAAACTATATGGATAATTTGTTGTTAAATCTCACTCAATAAATGCAAACTCTACAACAACAGATACAAGATATGCAGAATGGTACAAGCTCCAAGAAGTATTCATTGGAAGATATATGCCCATATCCTTTCGATAAAAAATTGAATATGATACCATTTCCATAGCATTGTGAGATCCCTAAATATGACAAATAGGATGGAAAATCATATCCTCAAGATCACATTAGGGAGTTTTGTACTATGAGTATGGAATTTGCACATGACAAAACTTACCGTATGTGTCTTTTCCCTAGGAGTTTAAATGGACAATCAAAGGAATGGTTTTCAAGATTACCATCTAGAATCAAATCTTTTGAAGAACTTGTGAATAGATTTATTTCACAATGCTCCTACAATGTAAGGAATGAGATAACAATGCTGGATTTATGCAATGTTAAACAAAAGAATGGTGAATCTTTTATAATCTTCTTGTAGTGATGGAAACACATGTTTAATAGGTATCCAAGAGATGTACCTGATCAAGAAAAGATGGACATATTCATTGATAATCTTATCAGTGAAATGAGTTATCGCCTAAAAATGCAATGTCTTCCCTCTTTCGCCAAGATGATTGAGAATGGTCTGAAAATAGAAGATGCAATGATAAAGAAAGGAGAGATAAAACTTTACAATAATTCTTACAACAACAAAAACAATGGCAACAATGACAAACCCAAGTTCTGGTCAAAGAATAGGAATGTCATCAATGGAGGAAATGATGACAATAGTGCTACGAAACAACAACCAATCTTTAATCTATCAAGTCAAATCCCAAACAATAACAATCAAGAAAGAAATAAATCTAAGTCTTTCTTCTCCAATCCTCGCAAAAAATTCACAAACATTGGAGAACCCTTGGAATCAACTTTATAAACTCTTATTGCAAACAAACTGATTGTTTTACCAGAAGCAAGAAGTTATGAGCCACAAGTCAAGCCTAATTGGTGGAATGACAATCATTTTTATAATTACCATCAGAATAAAGGACACCAAACAAATGATTGTCAAATATTGAAACACCTTATCCAAGATCTAATTGATAATGGAACTATCACAGTGGATAGCCATAAGAGAAACGAATCACACCTAGCCTTCAAAACTCCACTTCTGAATTATGAAAAAGGTGAACAAATCCCAATTAAAAGATGACAAAGGAAAAACCAAAGTGAAATACACTAATTCATATGATGTTGTGGTAAATGTCATCATTGTTAAAGATAACACACCTTCAGAACCAATCAATGTCATTACGAGAAGCAAATCGAAGGTCACCTTTCTGGGTATAACAAAAGACTCAACATCCACTTCACAACAATACAATTTAGTAGAGAAATTACAAATAATACCGGCTCAAATATCAATTTTGGAACTTCTTAAAGTTTCACCTATGCATAAGGAAATTTTGGAAAAAGCTTTAGTAGAAACAACAGTTTTAAAAGACTTGGATGTGGATCAGTTCCAAAACATGGTGGGACACCTTATAGCCCCTCATTGCTTGTCATTTTCTGACAATGATGATGCATCCTTGCAACATCCTTACAATGCTCCCTTACATGTTGAAGTCACCATTAGTAAAACTTGTGTCAAACACGTACTCATAGATGGTGGAGAAGGCTTAAAAATTTGTGCATTAATTTTAATAAAGGCTTTGGGATATTCAGAAAATGCAGTAGATCCAAAGAAGAAAATAATTGTTAAGGCTTATGATGAAGCAAAGTGTTCTTCTAAAGGAACTGTGGTATTACCAATCAAAATAGGACCTATGGAAAGGAATACATTATGTTAGGTTTTAGATTTGAACCTCTCTTATAACATTCTTCTATGAAGGCCATGGATTCACAACATGCAAGAAGTTCCTTCTACATATCATCAATATGTAAAGTTTCCTCATGAAGGACAAGAGGTCACTATAATTGCAGACTCTAACCAATATTGCAATAATTTGAAGCCAACACAAGATACAAGAGTTCCACATAATAGAGAATCAATATATCCTACCAAATAAATTCAAGAAAAGATATGGGAAACCTTCGAGAAAAAGCTCAAATTAAATGATGAAGGAATGGGAAAATATTCTTTGCATAATTTTCCACTTTCACCTAAATCATATGGAAAGCCTACAAATATCCAATCATGGACCTCAAAGAAATCAAAAGACATGTTTAATGGAGCATTTGTTAGAAGTGGAACGCTTGTAGAAGAAACTGAAGACAAGGACATTTTTGGTTGGTTGTACAAAGATGAAAATGAAACTATAGCAACAGTTGCAGAAGTCAATATTCCCATAGAACAATATGGAAATAGTTATAAGATCATGCAAAAAATGGGATATGAAGGAAAAGGACCAATTGGTAAGTGACATCAAGGTATTTCAGAACCTATTTGTCCTCACTCACAATCTAAAAAAGATAAATCAGGACTTGGATATATAAAATCAAATCAAAAGCACCATAATTATCAACAACCAAAGTGGAGAAAGAAATTAGTCTCTAAAGAAGAATAATGGCAAGAAAAGCTACATCAAGTAGCAGAAATAGTAGCCAATAAGAAAACATAAGAAGAACATGAGAAACAAGAAGAGGAGATTGCAATCAAAAGAAAAGAAGAATCTTGTCAATGAGTTCAAGGAATACGAGCAAAAGAAAAATCTGAACAAGATATTTTAGAAGCAGTGAAAGTAGAGATGGCAAAAATCAGGGAACTTTTTGCACCATACAACATTCCTGTGTGGTATAGTGGTGTAGTCTTAGACAATGGTTCAGAGACAAATTCAAATGAATATGAATGGGGTCCAGATGTCTCATATAGTACATCAAGTGAAGAAAAAAATGAAGAGCAAGCAGCTATCACAGAGAAACACAAACAGATATGGATCAAGCATCAGGAAATATCAAATTTCTATCAAATGAGGAGCGAGATGTACCAAGGTATGGCAAAACCATAGAAGAACTAAGAGATAGTCAAGTAGGATTGACTATTAGTCCAGTGAAGCTGAGTTTGCAAGAAGACAAAACCTAGCGAAAGAATCCTCTATGTCATATACACAAGTATGTCAGCTTCAAAATACAAATGAATTTATTGAAAATAATCAAGAAGGAACTTGTAGTACTAAAGACGTGTGTGTTGATATAATCCATTCATTTAAGGGACAAATGTCAAATGAAGAGCCATTTGAGTGTGAGCTACAAAATACTAATACTGATTTTGTTAGAACTAATTGGAGAACACTTGGGAGAGACTGTCCTCAAGATCATTCTATCTATGATATTACCTACTCTACGCTAAATTATGACCATTATGTCATGAACTTTGAAGCACCTAACAATGACGATGATTATGACTTACCCCTTCTTCATCCAGAACTAATTGATTGGGATAATCTAGAAAACCTTGAATTGGATGTCTTTTCCAATGATCATGACTTAGTTGTGTATCTTAATGTTGTCGAACCCATAACACCTAAGATATCTTCCATTGTAGAATCAAGTAATGTTTCTTACAGTCAAGAGAATGCCAAACTTTCTAGTAGCAAAATTGAAATAAAACAAGGAAAAAGACCTGGTGTTGAAAACCATTTCATGGCAACACTAAATCAATCAAGAGGAAAAATAAAGGATGTATTTGATGGTGAAAACCTCTTTGAGGCACCAGAAGATGGAAAGTTTGACATCCTCCCTGCATATTTTTAGGAGAGATCTTCTATTCTAATAGAACCAACATAAGCAATAAACATGGGAACATCAAAGGATCCCAAGATACTACATTCTGCTACTTCATTATCAGATAAAGAGAGGAAAGAATACATAGAATTATTCAAACAAAGACAAATAAATTTTTCTTGGTCCTATACAGACATGCCAAGACTTAACCTAGATCTTATAATGCATCATCTCAGTGTGGATTTAAAAGAAAAACCAGTTAAACAAAAGCTAAGGAAGATGCATCCACACATCATCCTCCTTGTAAAAGTCAAACTAAAGAAACTTTTAGATGTGGGTGTCATAAGAGTTGTCGCCTATCTAAAATGGGTTTCAAGAAATGTGCCAGTGTCAAAGCCAGATAAAAGCATAAGAGTCTGCACCAATTTCAGAGATTTGAACAAAGCATGTCCCAAAGATGATTTCCCACTACCCAACATTGATATAATTGTGGACTTATTAGCAAGGCATGAGATGCTTTCATTAATGGATGGATTCTCAGGATACAATCAAATAAGAATTTCCCCTGAAGATCAAGAAATGACAGCATTCACCTGTGCATGGGGTACTTATTGTTGGAATGTTATGCCATTTGGGCTTAAGAATGTAGGACCAACTTATCAAAGAGCTATGACAACAATTTTCCATGATATGATGTATACATTTATGGAAGATTATGTAGATGGTATACTTGCAAAATCTCATACAAGACAAGAACATTTGAACATCTTAAGAAATATCTTTGATAGGCTAGAAAGATATCAGTTGAGATTAAATCCAAAGAAATGTGCATTTGGAGTAACCTCTGGAAAACTTCTTGGGTACATTATATCAGCCCGTGGAATTGAAGTAGATCCTAAAAAGGTCAAAGCCATCATGAAAATGGAGTCACCTAGGAACATAAGTCAATTGAGATCTTTAAAAGGAAGATTGCAATCAATCAGAAGATTTGTCTATCAATTAGTAGATAGATGTCATCCATTCACTCATATTTTACATAAGAACGTTCCATTCAAATGGGATAAAAAATGTGAACAGGCTTTTATGTAAATCAAATAATATCTCATGAATCCTCCAGTACTAGTATCACCAATCAAAGGGAAACCATTGTTACTCTATATCTCGGCGATAAATGTATCATTAGGTGCTCTCCTAGCCCAACATGACAAAGAAGGAAAAGAAAGAGTAGTGTATTACATCAATAGAAGTCTTGTCCGATATGAATTGAATTATACATCAATAGAGAAGACATGTCTAGCAGTTGTATTTGAAACTCAGAAGCTGTGACATTATATGCTAACTCATTCTATGAAACTAATAGAAAATATAGATCCACTAAAGTATTTGTTGAACAAGTCAACTTTGACAGGAAGACTAGCCAAATGGGTTATGATACTGAGTGAATTTGATATAGAGTATGTTGATTGAAAAGCTATAAAAGGATAGGTCATTGCTGATCAATTAGCTGATGCACCTTTATAAAATGACATACCATTGCACATTGAATTTCTTGATGCAGACATTCTAACAATAAGTACAAAATTTTGGGAATTGTGCTTTGTGCTTCTTATACACAATATGGATCAAGCACAGGAATTTTGTTCATCACACCTCAGGGAAACACAATTCCAAAATCATATAGACTGCGGTTTCCATGCACAAACAATATTACGGAATATGAAGCATTGACTATTGGGCTCAAAATGGCTATTGAATGGAATATCAAGGAAATACATGTCTATGGTGATTCACAGCTTATCATTAACCAAATAAATAATGATTATCAAACTAAGGATGACAAGATCATGCCCTACAAAAAGTTGGTAGAAGAGTTTAAAGAACACTTTGAAGAAGTATCATTCATTGAAATCCCAAGAAATGAGAACAAAGAAACAGATGCAATGGCTATAATAGCATCTCTCTTATAGAATTAGGAGAATCAACAGTGTTACAAATTCCTCATGGAAGATATATTAACCCCTATGATTCAATGCCAGCATACCTACATGATTTTCCATATATCAGGAACCAGTCAATCCTTATACGACTAAACTTATCAGTACTTAAAAGAGAATATCCTTCCTGCTGACCTATCCCACAATCAAAGAAGAAATTTTATTCATCAGTCATCCCGCTATACTATTATTGCCGATACCTTATATAGGCAAGGTCTAGATAGCACTTTATTGAGATGTCTCGAACAAGAAGAATTTGAGAAAGTTCTTAACGAAGTTCATGTAGGTATTTATGGCACACTCAAGTGGATTAACACTAGCTAAGAAACTTCTTCGTATGGGTTATTGTTGGCCTACTATGGAGAGAGATTCATTCACATATGACAAGAAATGCAAACAATGATAGATCCATAGGAATCTCATTCATCCACTAGCCCAAGAATTGTATCCTATGGCCAGATCATGGCCATTTTCTCAATGGGGCCTTGATTTGGTAGGAAATATAAATCCTTTATCCTCTAATGGACATAAGTTCATTCTGAATTCTACTAAATATTTCACTAAATGGATTGAAGAAGTACCTTTGACAAAATTGATAGGAAAACAAATATCACCATTCATTTTGAATTATATAATTTGTCGCTATGGAGTTCCTATGACCATTATCACTGATAATGGAAGACCATTTAAGAATCAAGATGTGAAGGAACTATGAGAGAAATTTCATATCCAACATAGGTTTTCTATTCCATATTATCCACAAGGAAATGGTAAAGTTGAGGCATCAAACAAGACTATCTTGAAAATATTGAAGAAAACAGTCAATGAAGCTGGAAAAGACTAGCACATTCAGCTAAATCCTGCTCTTTGGGCATACCGAACTAGCATCCACACACCAATGGGGGAAACTCCATATTTCTTAGTCTATGGATCAGAAGCCATATTATCCATAGAAGTAGAGATACCTTCTCTATGATTTTCCTTGAAATTTCTTATACCAGAGGAAGAACAATGGGTTTCTAGACTCCAAGAACTTGAGCTGATCCAGGAACGTCGCCAAAATGCAACAAATCATTTGAAAGTATATCAACAGAGAATGGAAAGAAGTTATAATCATAGAGTCAAGCCACACAATTTTCAGATTGGAGATATAGATCTAAGGGAAAATCCAAGAAATCAGCAAGACCGAGAAAAGAAGGGTAAATTTGAACCAAATTGGCTAGGTCCTTTTGTCATAGCAGCAGTATATGGCTTAGGAGCATACAAGTTATCTACCCCTGAAGGTGATTGGTTTGATGAACCTATCAATTTTGTTCATGTAAAGAAGTTCTATGCTTAATATTTAAAGTCGTGGAAAATCATCAATAAAAAGCATATAAAGTCCTAAAAAAAAAATGCAATAAATTTAGATGGTAAAAACCTAGTAAACAGGCGTTATCTAAAAATATGTGATTTCTTACATCTATGAGATTGCTTTACACACCTATTAACTCCATCCTATCGCATCTATCACTTCCATTTATCCTAGCTTATCCATTTCATCTTTTGCATTCATTGCTTTGAACCATTTCGCAGGAAATATGCAGCTTACCAACAGTTGTCCATCTTTGACAGACTTGCCATATTCACTGTCTTAGATTTTATTAGAATCAATCAATCTACATTTGTATCATGTCATGGTTTGGATCTTGATCAATTTATACATCCATAATAGAGTTTTGTTTTCACTGGGGGCAAAATTCTAATTCCTTTTGCAAAGGTGATCTTTTGAATCTTTGAAAATACAAAACATTCATAAAACTTAGAAAAACCCAAAAACATCTAGGGTTTTGAAACAGATAACGAGCAACGAAGAAAAGAAGATCAAGGCATCTTATGACAACTGAATCGTGAAACTTAAAAAATGAAGAATCAACTAGCAAGTAATAAAGGATTATCAAAGATCATTCATCAAGATGATTATATCAGTTAATGACCATGAGAACATGTGAATGACATGCAAGATTCAGTGTTTATATCTTGTTTTTTGCTAATCATGTTCTCTATGCGATTCAAGGATGTCCATGACTAGAGAAGATTTGATGGGGTATGATTATTTTCTTTGATTGTTGTCTGTGGTTTATCTCTTACTAAAGTATGTACTTGTCTAAGGATATGATCGACAAAAGATCAAGGAGGACGTTCCAAGTCATGCATGAAAGGAGATAATCCTTGTCTGTTCTGCAAGACATACTCAAGTCAGCTTGATTCATTATAACAAGTTTGCTTGTGTTGGCATTATGTGAACCTATATGAGGAAATGATGACATTGTATGTTGTCATTGATGTCAATATGCTAGAGAAGAGAGAACCGGTATGTTACCAAGAACCGGTATATGTGAGAACCAGTATAACATTGTGAACCGGTATATGTGCCAAAGTGAAGTGGTGTGTTTATTTAAGGTGAACCGGCATGTGGTTATGGGAACTGGTACATGGAAGCTTTTTAAGACTACCAGTTGGTAGTCTCAACTTCAGGGTTTCCGGTTGAAGTGCTTCAAGCCTGTGTGACTCAACCGGTGACTGTGTGATGAGTTAGCATTGTAATGAAGAATAGATCATGTTGCCACGTCAGTCTTATGCACGTGAAGGATCTTGCATGAAGGAGATTGTTCCTATCTACCTTGAGAATGTGCGAAGTCTGTAAATGGTGAAAATGCGTGATGGGTTATCAGCCGCCATGAAAGTGGTGGAAAATGAATGATGGAGAATGTCTTGAGATCGGTTCAAGATTTTTGCATTTAATGCAATGTGCTCAACGGTTAGGATTGAACTGTTTGAATTTCTTAACCTAATAGGTTTAGGGTTTAGAGTTTATGCTACCGACCTATATGTTTCCTATAAGGTCGATGTTGTGTTTCTTTATGAGGTTGTTGGAAAAGGTTGTGTGTGTGTATCCAAGTGAAGGGATGCGTGATTCTTGCCAGACTAGAGGAGAGAAGTGATACATGCAGAGTGTAAGTGCAGAAGGTGAAGAGGAGCTAAAGTGGATTTGCATTGGCATTGAGTGTTGTTACCAGATCATTGTAATACCTGTTGATCTCTAACCACTTCAATAGTTGGAAAATCCCTTAACAGGGTAGCTTTAACCAGCTTACTATAAATCCTTTAACAGGGTGACTCAAAACCATTGAGTTCTTGAAATCCTCTAACAAGGTAACCTTTAACAGGGTTTAACCCTTAACCGGGTATTCTAGCCATCCCTTAACCAGGTGATCCCTAATAGGATCAGTTCCTAATAGAACCTATTGTATCAGTCTTTAACCGAACAAGGCTCCTAACAAAGCGGACTTCTAAAGAGTTCAAAAATAACTTGTGGGTATTCATTCCCACCGTAGTTTTTCCCATTTGGGTTTCCACATGAAAAATCTGTGTGTCATGTGTGGTGTTTTTCATGTGATGGTTTAAGTGATTTGTATCTGAAGGTAGATCATATTGAACTAGCTATTATTATATTTTTGATGATAGATTACCTGTTCATGCATAAGGGTGAAATGAAAGTGTAGTATTAAGTTGTGTGGAAAGCTAAGTGTCAATCAGTATATGCTTGTCTCAGTTATTCTGGGTTTTGCCGGTTGTACTCTATTTTAGACTGGTGTTAATATTGGCTAGTAATTTGCAGTGTTTGCGGACAAACCGGTTTAGGATTATGTTTTTGTCTATACTGATTCACCCCCCCGCTCTCAGTACCAGTTTGGTACTAACTTTTCATCATTGAGTTATCAGCTTGTATAACCTTGCTATATCAAAATCCATGTAAGAAATACTCAGGTCAACTTGGATCATTATGTCAAGTTGCTTGTATTTTCTTACAACATTTTAAAGCTCAATAATGAAATCAAGCACTGTTACAAGACAAGCATATGAAGAATGGTAGTATCACTTCTAGATTAGCTCATTATTCATCTACATTATAAGCATTCAATGTCAGTTGCATTATAAGCATCCAATATCTATTGCATTATAAGCATTTCATTTCATTCATAAATCAACGACCACGAAAAAAGATTGAGTATGTTTGGACAAACAAAAGCAATTTTTATTTGATCATTGTAGGTGCATTAATTTTTAGAATCATTTTAATCATCATCCATTTCATTTAGTTGCATTTTTAATCATTGCATTAGTTTGCATTCAATTAAGTGCATTTCATTAAATCATGTAGTGTCTCGTCAATATTATTTGCATTATCATTAAAGTTCATTAAAGAACATTTAGTTGCATCTTTGTACTTAGATTCATAATCATTATAAGAATTACATATAAAAGTAAAAAACATATCATGTAGATCATTGCATTTACATCATCCTCCACATTAAAAAAAGATGAATGAGAAATAAAATCACTCATTTATTTGCATTCCCATATAGATCATTGCATTTGCATCATTTGAGTTAGTAATCATTCTCATTTGCATTTTTAAATCATCAAAAATCAAATGCATGTCATTCCATCATCATTGCATCATATAAAGCATCATCATAATGAAGAGAAAAGATCATAACATCATCCATATAATCAATACATATAGATCATCATCATAAAATAGAGTAACATGCATAATAAAAGATCATCATATAGAGTTTGTGTCTATATATAGATCATCATAAAACAATAAAATTTCAAGTATACAATGATATTGGATCAAAAGTACAAGTGCCTCATCAATACAAAGTCAAGTTAAGGCTGTCCTGTACCACTACCACCTGACTTTGTCCGTCTTTGTGGCTGTGGGCGAGAAGATCCTCCAGATGCCTGTTTCACATGATCACCACTCCTTTGAGGAGGTCCCATGGCTCCACCACTGCTAGTATCCATCCTCACGGTGGTATGATAACTACCTTTTCTCTTGCTCTCTGCAACTAAATCCTCATATAATCATTGCCAATGGGAAGTCTCCTTCCCAGCCCGAACTAGTGCTCTAACAGTATCAGCTGAGAGAGTGCCCGATCCAATTTGTTGAATGTGATCAAGGAGGCTCTAAGTATCTTGCTATCTCCTAACACCTCTATCTCTCTTTGTCATGAATTTCGGTACTTGTGATCTAAGTTGATCTATCTGTGCTCTGAGACTATCCACGGTCTCTTGCTCTAGAACATCCTATTGAGGCACATGACCCCCAATCCCCTCATCTCCACCTCCTTGTCCACCTACTAGAATCTCAACCTGAGTAGCTCTTAGAACCCATCATCTAATGAGTGGAACATCATCCTCTGGATCCTCATCGTCTCCACCATAAGCTGAAATAACCCTAGGGTCTGACTGGATTTGACCAAAATCAATGCCTCTCCTGCAACCCTCATCCCGTCCAGTCATCCTGCCTCCTCCTATAGAGGGTAACCCTCTCGGTGATCTCATCCCTGCCCTGTGAGTATCCCTCCCAATCCGTCCTACCTCTCTGTTGGCATTTTTGATGTTTATGTTGTGATTGTCATTGATGGACACACACTTGCTTTGAGATCACTTTTTGAATGTATGAATTATGCTCAACCGGTATTTGTTCCAAACTGGTATTATGTTATAGTCTTTAGACTATCAGTGTTTTGCAGAGTGTTTACCGATCTCAAGTGGCATGAAGACCTCAAGCGGTTTGAGGATCTCAAGAGGAACAGAGCAAAGGAACTAAAAGCGGCAGTTATCATTTTCCTAGTCTTCATTTTTGTCAACTAGTAATCTGTTTAATAATTAAACTGGTATTACTCTGAGTTACCAAACGGTAATCGGTAAAGTTGTATAAACCCGTAATACTCTGTGATGAGTTACCAACTGGTATATTTTTGTGATGAGGTACCATCCACCGACACTTTGATAATGATTTTGTGTCGTGTTACCAAATGTGTCTAGATACACTAAACCTAGGAACTTGCAATGTAATCCTATTGGACCGACATGAAATCAAATTCCTTTTTAAGGATATCATGTCTAGGGTTTTAGTGTGTGTAGCTGTTAGGGTTTTTGGTGGTTGATGAGTTCTTGTATGTGTGATTTTAATAGAGAAGATCAAAACTGTGTGTTGTAATAGAGTGTGGATTTACTGAAGACTGAAGTAATACTGAAATGCATTAGCAATGAGCTATCATGGATCTAACCAAGCAGACTATGCTATTTGCTAGATCATTCACTTCTTGATTACTCACATCTTTGACAAGTCAAAAACCCTTAACCAGGTAGGCCCAGAAAAGCTTTTGTAAATCCTCTAACATGGTGATTCACATCTGTGGATCTAAAATCCTCTCACAAGGTAGTCTTTAATCGAACTTATCTCCTAACAGAGATTGAGATTCATAATAGGATCTGTTCTGGTAAAGAACATTGTATGACCTTAACTGGTCTAGGTACTATTCTGCAGATAGTTACTTGTGAGTTTCATCTCACCGTGGTTTTTCCCATTTGGGTTTCCACGTCAAAATCTTTTGTGATATGGCGATTGTGCTTTAATGGGTGAATGCCTTGTTGTTTGGTTTGCATTTGTGTTAACCGGTTTGTTAGTTAAACTATTATACTGGTTCACTGCTAGATTATTAAAGTGTTTGAGTTCAGTATTTATTGGTATACTAATTCACCCCCCCTCTTAGTATTCATCAATTGGTATCAGAGCCAACCTTTCTATAAGTCTAAACACTTGGAAAGAGATATGGGGGAATACACTATGAAGGAACTTACTCATCGGCTCACTTAGACTAAGCAAGCCTATGATGAACTTAAAGTCAAATATAAGGCCTTCTAGGCAAAAAGAAGAGAGCATGCTGAAAAAATGATGGAGCTAACTGAAAACAGTTCTTCTGATGAAGCGAACATGGAAGCCCTAGTTCAAGAAGTTGAAAAACTGAATGAGTCCAATGCCAACCAAAGAAGGGAACTTGAAGGACTGACTATTAGAATGTGTCAAGAGCTTGATAACCAGAGGAAAGCTGAAGATTTGATAAAAGACAAAGATCATGAGATCTCCAAGCTGAAGCAAGAGATCAGTGCACTTATCGCTCATCTCCAAGAAAGAAAAGTAGAAAAAGAGGAAATGCAAGGTGAAATAAACATGGCTATTTCTAAGAATGCAACCTTGAAGGAATCTAATGCTGCTATTGCCAAAGAACTTACTGAGTCAAAGGAAATACTTGCCAAATTCAATAAGAGCTCTGTTAAGCTAGAGCAAAAGCTTGAATTAGCTAAATCGGTAAAGAATACTAATGGACTTGGTTTCTCTGAATATGAGGAAGGTGAGACCTCTAGAACAAAAGATGGAGCATCAAGTAAGCAACCGACACCAAAGAATAAAGGTAAGAAAAAGTTCAAACCTATTTGCTTTAATTGTCTCAAGGAAGGACACACTGCTAATGTATGTAGAAGTAAGGCTTACAATAATTTTCCTTATTTTCTAAACGATAAGCCTAGACCTAATAGATTCAATGATAATTGTTATGCATGCAACACATTTGGGCATAGAGAATTTGAATGTAGGTCTGTCATGCACAACACTAGAAGATATCCTCAAGGGAGTCAAGGAGTTTTTTCTGAACCCTCTAGGAACCGGAATCCAAACCGGTTTAATACCTATAATCATCAGTCAGGAAGCAGTGGCTATCAAGCGACAACCGGATGGAGAACAACCTATTTGATCTATCATGGTAGTGGTCACACTATTGCAACATGCAGAAGGAAGAATGGAAACATGAACAATGGACCTTGGAGAGCACCTGGAATGATTTGCTATCATTGCAACAAACCAGGTCATACAACAAGATTCTGCAGAACGAGAAAGAACATATTGGATGATATACCAGTCACTTCGGAAGGAAAGATTGATGTTGAAACCATTCGAGCGGATATGAAGAAAACCTAGAAGAAGAAGCCAAAAGAAGTGTCTCAAGAAGAACCTGTAATACCCTAAAAATGGTCATCTAAACCATGGGCCCCTAATCTCGACAACATCACCAAGGTCCTAACCAAAGGCAATTAACTCAACCTTGAGCACATTATTAATTCTTTAATCATCAAATATCACATGGAAAATCAATTACTCAATATTGATTAAATATTCATTTAATTAATTGGATCATTTTCAAGAATATCATTTTGATCAATTATCCCATTTTAATTTATTAAATATCCTTGCATAATTAATTAATTAATTAATTTGCCATTTAATCATGCAAGAGGAATTAATTACAAAACAAGAGTTGAATTGAAATTAAATAAAAGAATTGAATTGAGAGAGAAATCAAACCTGAGATATTATTTCTTTTTCTAAATTCAGAACTTGAAATTAGAAAAGCAATTTAATTGAGTTATTGAATTATTCTCTAAAATTGGAACTTGAAGCTTTTCAGAAAAAGAAGTTCAGTTGCATTGAAAAGACTCTTTTCTTGAATAAATAAAAGAATTATCTATTTTTATCACAAATGCATGGAATTAATTTATTGTTATTTTCAATGCAGCTTGGACTTCTAATTTGAATACATTTCAATTAAACTATAATTGGAATCTATCTCAAGATTAACTTAACCTGATTTCTCAATTATTTTCAATTAATCCTAAATTGAGCTTTTCTCTTTTGTGATTCTCTATAAATTCAGTCTTCATCTCTCATTCCAATTTACCCCAGAGATTTTTGAGAACATGCTTGGAGATTATTATCATGCTAATTTTTCTCTAGAGTCATTGAATATCATTGTGCTTTTTTAGATTATTTGCATCCATTTTACATCCATCATTTCTTACATCCATTATTGCTTGAATTGATTATTTGCTTGAATTATTCATCCATCTTGCATCCATATAGTTAATATCATATATATTAAATCCTTCGTCTTGGTGTAGTCTAGTCACTGGTATTGCTTATAAAAATCTAAGAGCAATCTTATACTCACATCTTTTAGAAGGTCATTAGTCGCTTTGTTATGGTTTTTTACTTATTGATTATTGATTATTAACCATGCATATAATTACTTAATTGAAGTGTTGTGCTTGTAGCTTACAAACCACTTTTTCACACACACATCTCTGGCGCCCACCGTGGGGCAGAAGACTACATTTTTTTTGGCATCCAAGACTGACTGCTTTGTTTTTTGTTATTTTTTAGATTTCAGATTTTTTTGATTTTTTTTAGTCCATACATCTCGTACAACAATTCCCACAGGATGAAACAACAAACTATAGGTGTTGTACAAACTGGAATCCTGTCTTGTATGAGTTGGGATCCTATATCGTATGAGTTTTTATACTATCGTACGACTCTGTATTTTTTGGTTAAAAGGCAAATTTCATGATTTTTATTGATCATTCTGATGACTGACCCTGACTGTTTATCTGTCTATCTGTGAGGCCTCACCTCGACTCAGTCTGACATTCAGTGGATTTTATATTTTAGACTATTATGGATACTTTATTTTGATGCATTTTGAGACTTAGAACTTATATGATTTCAGGATTTGGATAACATTGTTATGATTTGATGATTTACTTACATGCTTTATGAGATAGAACACTACATGATTATTAGATAGAATGATATTGCAATGATAGATGTCGTTATTGAATTTGCAGGACTTTACTCTGAATATAGAACTATGATGTATGTTTAGTTTTTGTGAATTGGGATGAAATTTGCTTATGTGAATTTGCTTGATAAAGATGTATTCAATCTGTGCAGATGAAAATTGTATGCAAGTAATGATGTGTATTGTTATATTATTGAATTATATTATATTTGGATATTTGGAAGTACTAATGTGTAAATTGAGATGCACAGGAAATTTACCATGTGACCATGGAAAATTACGGAGAATCAAACCTAGACTTATGTATGTTCGTAAGCCAGGGTTTGTCTATTTGGAGAGACAACACCCCGTTTGTGTTGTATTTTATTCGTAACAGTATATGCTGCATGAGTGTTAAGTGTTATTTAAATTTATTGTGTAAAAACCTCAAGAGACAATTTCATGTTTTATTTTTGTAAAAGTGTTTTATTTGTGTCACTTGACACATGTGTATTTAAATTTAAATGTTTTATTTTGTCTCTTGGTGGGAAAGTGTATAATTATAGTTTTCTTAAATAAATTAATGTGTTGTCATAAATACTTTGGAAATATAATATTTGGAGTGGTCAACTTATGTTTGACCCGAAAATAAACTTCAGAGGGGTTTAAAATGAGTTAAATGAACACCTAGGGGTAGTTTAATAGGGTTTCCTAAAGCCCATAAGGTATACCTAGGGGTTAGGGGTAATTTTAGGCAAGTTTCTTTTTTGAGTTGAGCGAAAATTGAAAATTGGAAGTTAAATCAAATCAAGATTTTTCCTTTTGGAAGGAGAGTCTTTTTGCATTTTTGCTTTCTTTCTTCTTTTTTTGTTTTTTTGAGAATCTTGTGAGAACTCAGAGAGTGAGCTTCTTAAGGAAGATTTTTGGGAATAGCAGGGTAATCACCCACTCTCCATTTTTGGAGACAGAAGAAAATTTGGAAAGAAAATAATGTTATGGAATAGAGAAATTGAATAAGGGTAGAAGGAAAAAGATTTGTGGATTGGGCAGCTCTTCATCTAATATCATAATAACCTTTGGGCAGATTAAGGTTGGTTTCAATTATTATTTGTAATGTCTTCTTCTTGTTTATGTCTGGAAGTTGTTTGTATAAGAAATCTGTGTTCTTGAAAGTTTATGTTTGAAAATCTCTTGGTATTTTTGCTTTATGAAAATGTTGTGTTTTGGGAGTTTTCTCAAGATCTCTTACTCTTTGGAGAGAAGAGGATCTTGAGGGTGGTAGCAGTGACAGCCCTCGAGTGAGAGACTCTCTTTTGAGAGCGATCACAAGGGATCTTTGTGTGACCCTTGCTGCATGGCCTGTTTGTGCAATGGGGGTCATAAGGAGGGATATAAGGCTAGAATGCCTTTGGGGGGCATAAGGAATAAGGGGTTGAGATTCTTGATATTTTTATTGTGCCATGAGGTGGCTTCTTGTTTATTTCATACTTGCAGTTCTCCTCAGGGTATTGGTCCACTACCACCCTTTGAAAATGTTCATCACCAGAGTGTGGTGCTGTGAAAGCCAAGTTGGGAATGTGTCTGAAAAGAATCTGTATGCATTGCTTTCTATGTGTTTGCCTGTTTGTAACCCATCTAGGATTTGGTTCTCCGAGCTCGGGGGTGGCTACCAGTTAGCCTAGGCTGGGAGGTGAGCACTCCGTGGTCATATTTGTGTTTTCTATTATGCAGGAAATTCAGAGGAAAGAGAATAGGAACCATGAAAAAGACATTGAAGATTATTATTAAAGATCCTTAAATTCAGTTGCAGATGTTTGTTTAAAATTGTTATAGAAATATGCCTCATTCATAGAAAAGAGAAGCAAGTTGTAAATTGTGAAAGTAGACTTGAAGTTTTTATTGTTGTGACTATTCAGAGAAACATCCTGAAAATTTGGTAGAATATCTTAGAGATGTTATTAAAAAGAAAAGCTTGTTGTTTCTACTTCTGGTTTTTAGAAAAAGAAAAGTTAATTTGAGTTGCATGCAAAAGCTTCTTTGAATTATAAAAAAAAAGAAAGAGAATTATTTTCATTTAGAATTTATCTATATTTCACTTGTGGCAAATAGAAGTTTATTGATGTTGAAAGATTTTAAGTATTTTTAATGAAAAAAAATTGTTTTATGGAAATATTTTATTAGAGGAGAAAAAATCAATGAAATTCCTTTTATTCTAGAAAAGTATATTGTATCTTTTAAAAAAAAAGTATTCAAAATTGTTTTCAGTTAGCTTTGATTTAAAAAGCTTATTTTATATATATATATATATATATATATATATATATATATATATATATATTTATACCTTTGATTAAACTTAATGTTTTTCCCTTTAATATAATAGTTTTAAAAAAAAAAAAAATTTGCATGTAAATTCTCTTTTAAAAATATATGTATATTTATATTGAAATAAATTTCATCCTTTTAACTATGATTATTAAAGTTAAGTAAATATATATATATATTTTTATATATTATATTTAAAAAGAAAAAAATTTTAAAAAAATTGTTTTGGGTCCTTGCGGGACTCCACTATGTGTACGCACAGTGGAGGGCCGCGCGGTGCCCACTGTGTGCACACACAGTGGAGCCGCTTTCGGCTCCCACTGTGTGGCCACACAGTGGGGAGCTGCTAGCGGCGCCCACTGTGTGGGCACACAGTGGTGCTGCGGCGCCCACTGTGAGCTCACACAATGGCGTGCGGCCAAGCCCGCCTCCCTTCCTCCGTAACCTGCAATAAAGAAATTCATGGCCGCCTTTGGGGTCTTCGGCCCAGCAAGAATTTGGACTGTTAAAAAATATGGGTTAAACCCTAGCCCGGATGGGGCTAGGGCAATTTGGTTTTAAAAAAAATAAATATGTATATAGTTTAGATAATATATATGTGAGAAATTAGAACCCTAATTAGGGTTGGGGGGAAAAATGGATTAAATTTAGGAGGTTAAAATGGTTTTTGAATTAGAATTAAAATATTTAACATATAAGTAAAATATATATATATATATATATGTATCCATATATATATAAATGGGTATATATATATATGTATATATATGAATTTTGATCATAATTTTGGGTAAGTATTTAAATTATAAATATATATATATATATATATATATATGTATATACAAATATATATATATATATATTTATATAACCCTGATTTTTATTTGGAATAAATAATAAAGAGAAATTTATAAATGGTTGATTTGACTGTATAGTCATATTGAAGAATAAATTAATTTTTCTCTCCTATTTCCTTTAGCTTGATTAATTTAATAAACTTAATGACTAAGTATCTCTTGGAGATAAAATTAAAACGGTTAGTTTTCCGCAATTAAAATTAAACAATTTATCGATGCTTAGTTCGTATCAGAACTAGCTCGAATTTAATAATGGAAATTTCATTAACGCTTGTCGTGAGAGTGAACTTGTTAATTAATTTAGTATGTTTTAAAAAAAAATTTGTTCCGTTTTTGCCCTAAATTTTGGGCATGACACTATCTCAAAAAATTTCATAGCCTAATTAGTTTTTGCAGAACACTTGTCAAAGAATATGCTTGTTGCACAAAGACAATATGACTACTGATTCGTTGTCTTTGCAGGTTGCCTAAGGAGAATCGACTAAACATCATGTATTCTTTAAATTCATTTTTTAGGAACCTAACTTGCTATCTGGTTAAAGAACATATCTATCTTTCATGTTTTTTAGAAGATTCTGAAAGGTAGGAGAGTATGCTCTTGTCTTTTTCTAGACAATCAGAAATCCAGACCCTTGAGGCTTTTTCTTTGTTTGAGATTTGTACATCTTTAGCAGCCTTGCCCTCCCAAGGGGTTGAAAAACTCTTAAAGTTGTTACGGCCGGTGTGAGGGGAACGACCTAAGTGGGAATGGCTAGATGCCAAGTACTCCAACCCACTATAAAATAAATGTGATTTGATGAAAATCAAGTCAACGGCAGTGCTCGGGAATAGCTCTCCTCCATACGTTCAGGTATATTAAACCTTGGTTTTCAAGGCTGGGAGACCTCTTAATTGAGTTTATACCTCAACGTGTTGAACGGATCCCTGACTAAATCCAATATAAAATTAGAAGCTACCCAGTTCATCTCCAAAAGGGGGATAATCTTTGTGCAAGAGAGATAGTAACTCTCCCAAGATACTTGTCATTTCATGCCCCCATTAGTGTTTGGAGTTGGATAATACG
Organism: Cryptomeria japonica; assembly: GCF_030272615.1. Taxonomy (NCBI): domain Eukaryota; kingdom Viridiplantae; phylum Streptophyta; class Pinopsida; order Cupressales; family Cupressaceae; genus Cryptomeria; species Cryptomeria japonica. The sequence continues at coordinate 520,010,093 of NC_081411.1, forward strand.
GCGTTGAGAATCCATTACGTGAGACTCAGCGGCCGTATTCTGATTAGCTATTGGGTGTGTACCTAAGTCTACAAGCAAAGGTTTTCTTTCCTCACCAAATTCCTTAGGGTTTGCATGTTGTGATTGGAGTCAGTATACATACTACTTGTTTTTTGTGTTTTCATCCTTGAAACAAAAACTGAAATACCAAAAATTAGAGAAGACAAGAAACAACTTAGTGATTTGAAACTCTATCCGTGTCAAAAACTAGTCTGTCCTAAGTTGAAACTCTGTCCATGTCAGAAACTAGTCCGTCCTAAGTCGAAACTCTATCCATGTCAGAAACTAGTCCGTCCTAAGTCAAAAATCTGTCCGTGTCAGAAACTAGTCCATCCTAAGTCAAAACTCTGTCCGTGTCAGAAACTAGTCCATCCTAAGTCGAAACTCTATCTGTGTCAGAAACTTGTCCATCTTAAGTTGAAATTCTATATCCTAGTCTAAAATCAGTCCATCTCAAAATTGGTCATACTCAGCAATCGAAAAAACTCAGAATTTCTAGCTCTGTCCTATGAATAGTCATACGAGTTTGATAATTTATCATGCTACATCTGATCCTGTGTCATACAAGTCTTCTGATTTGTCATTCTAGACCTGATCCTGTGTCGTACAAGTCATTTTAATCTATTGTCTAGTTCTGTATCCTATGTCATACGAAATAGAACTGCTCTAAGTCTTTTGTCATCCTGCACATACCCATTTGTTATACGGTAAGAAATAGCAACTCGTATGAAACAACATTTTTGTCATCCTATGACTGCTAAATTGTCCTTTGGTTCAAAAAATCTTGTTGTATGAGTCTTTGGTTTTGTCAGAACAGAACAGTCAAATTTGCCTAAAAACATTCTACAACGAACATAATACTGGTTATCAATTTTCCTAAGCATAAACAGATCAAGACAATGTACCTCTGCCATTTGTGTTGCATGATTTGGTCGATCAACTTTCAGCTAGTTCAATCAACTACCTATCAAATTTAAGTCACTTAGATAACGTCTTATATAGGATAGATTGTTCCTGAAATCAGACTGAATCTTACACTACGCTTAGAATCAACTTAGATAAACGTCTTATACAGGATAGATCATTCTTGAAACTAGACTGAATCTCAGTTGTTTCTCCCAAACAATACATTAACTGAACAACTAGCTCTAAAATTGATCTTGACCTCTGCATCACAAACAACTTTAGGTCTCACTAATCCATAAAAATTCCTATACAAATTAGGAGTTCTAGTAAGAAAGAAGCCAAAGGAAAAGGAATACCCTTTTCATACACTGACAATCCATTTTATGAAAAGGATCCACTCACTAACATACCGTTGTCATCAGGTGAACCAATTTTTGATGAGCCTAAATCTCCCATTATATATGAGATGAAACACAATGATGGAAACAAGGATGATAATAACATTCCCGAAAATGATAATGATTCCTCATCATCAAGTGAGGCTGACGAAGACACTAAACCTCCAGAAAAAGAAAGCCTTGACTGTCAAAAGGACAAAGACTTTAGAAAAATGATGAAAGCTATCATGACCCAAGAGAAGGAAGACTATTTCTTAGAACTAGCAAAACAAGGTGCTAAACTTCCTACTGGATATGATGTTCAGATGCTTGTTACTAAAAAGAAAGAATCACCTATACTCATGGTACACAAACAATTACCAGCCTTACAGATGGAAGGCACAAAATTGAAGAATAAGGACAAGTCCCCAAAACAATATTCTCTGGAAACAATATGTCCCTTTCCATTTGACAAGAATCTATACATGCCTCCATTTCCTTCATAGTGGAGATCCCAAAATTTGATAAGTATGATGGTACCTCAGATCCCCAAGATCATGTCAGAGAGTTTTGTGTTGCCTATATGGAGTTTATGCACGATCAAATGTACCTCATGCGCCTTTTCCTGAGGAGTTTAGGGGGTCAAGCAATGGAATGGTTCTCAAGTCTACCCAAAGGAATAAAAATGTTTGAAGAACTAATCCAAATATTCTTACAACAATATTCATACAACATTCGACATCCTATAACTATGATCGATCTTTGTAATACTCAACAGAAAATAGGGGAACCTCTTATTGCTTTCCTCCAACGCTGGAGAAAGATGTTTTCTAGGTATTCTTGACCTATTCTAGACTCTGATAAAATGGATAAATTTGTCAATAACTGGGTCCTCGAGCTGAAATATAGTATACAAATGCAAGTACACCCATCATTTAATAAAATGGTAGATAATGCCATTTGAATGGAAGTGTGCTCATAAAGAAGGGGGATATCACACCTTGGAAAGAAATACAATTAGGATCTAGCTCTAAAGAGAAGAACAAGTATTGGAAGTTTGGAAAGACAATAACAAGAATGTTGTTAATGATGGAGTAGTAGACACTATCAAAACCAACTCAAAATCCACAGTATTCAACTTGGCTAGTGGTACACAAGCACTTAAAGCCGCTGAGGCTACAACAGAAAATCCACCAAAGAAAACAAAGGAATAGTTCAAAGAAAAGCCTTGGCTTTCCAAACCTAAGTGTGATTTTACTCCTCTCGAAGAGTCATATGAATCTTCTTTCAAAACTCTATTGGCAAACAACTTGATAACGCTACCAGATAGCTCCAGACCATATGATCCAGATGTCAAACCAAGATGGTGGAGAGAAAATGAATACTGTAACTTCCATCAAAATAAAGGTCATAACATAAACAATTGCATGAAGCTAAAACATGAGATTAAAGATCTCATAGATGCTGGTAAAGTTGTTGTTGGGAATCATCCAACTAATGTAGATCATAAAGCATTTAAAGACCCTTTGCCTGTTTAGGAACAAGGTGATTCTTCAAAGACCAAAGGAGGTGCCAAGGTAAATTATACTTATGTCAGTCAGGACAACGTTATCAACATGATTGAGCCTTCCCAATCAGAATATTACAATGTGATTATAGTCCAAAATAAACCAAATGAATCATGATATGCAAGAGCTCTGACCCATTCTCAGAAGAAAGTCACTCTCCAAGGAGCTAGTTCTTCCAACCCATCTCAAACAACATTGAATTCACCAGCCTTGCCAAACAAACAAAAAGAATCAACCTTGGAAAAATTTATAAGGTTAACCCCATCATTATCTTCTGGATATAGCATAGTTGAATAGTTGAAAAGAACAAATGCTCAAATCTCAATCTTTGAATTGCTAAAACTCTCATCTGCTCACAAAGAGATCCTAGACAAAGCATTGCTCACCACCAATGTTCCAAAAGATTTAGACATTGATCGGTTTTAGTCTATGGTGGGTCATCTGACTTCACCTCACTATCTACCCTGAGAATATAAGAGATGAAGTAGTAAGAATCAGAGAATTATTTGCACCACTAAAAGTTCCAGTCACATATACTGGCAGGTAGCAAGTAGACGATTCAGAGAATAATTCAAATGAGTATGAATGGGGTCCTGACCACCTCTCAGACACATCCACTACAGAAACTCCACAAGAGTCTAATGATGTCATAGATGAAGCTCAAGAGCTGATGTGCATAAAACTAGAGAAAGAAATACAGGAAATTAGACAAAAGAGACAAGCAAATTATGAACAAGGACTGAAATAAGGAAGAATACCAGAAAGCTTATCATCTATGTACCCCTATCCTAAAACAAAACAAATCAGGTATAGCACTACACAAGAAGATTTGGAAGCTACATAGCAAGAACCAGTTATTAGTCAAGAAGAAGCTGAATGGAGTAGAAGACAGCAAATCACAGAAACAACAAAATCATGTCAACAGGTGTGTCAGATACAAATGACAAATGAACCACAACATGAAGGAACTTGCAGCATTAAAGATGTTGGTATTGATACCATACATATTCTTACTAAATCACCTGAAGAAGACTCAGAAATGTCATCCAATGACTCTGATGACTCTAATGACAGTATTATTTAGGATAATATCTACCCAGCCTCTAATTCTGAGTCAACTGATACAAACAATGAAAATTTGTCTACTAGTCTTATTGTTGTTAAACCGCGATATGAAGTCTAGTCTGGCATAGTGAATGACGTTACAAGTATGTCTATTGGATTAGATCAACTAAATATTAACGTGGACTTTAATAATCATGATGTGACTCTTCCTGGTCTCGAGACACTTACACAAGGTATCATATTGGAACTCGACTTTTTGATCTGCAGCTATGATAACAATACCGTGAATACTCTTGAACCTATCCAAGATTTATCCTTAGTACATCCTGAATTGATTGACTGTACTTTACAAAACCAACCCATGAATATACCTACTTTTGCCAATGACTATACGTTAGCCTATTATCTCAATGAAGTCAAACCTATAGACTCTTCCACTAGTGAACAGAGTGAAAACATGACTGAAGCAGATATCAAGTATCTTAGTCGCAAAAACAATAAAAATAAAAATAAAAGATCTGATGGCAAAAACCACATTGTGGCGGTGTCAGAATCTAAAAAAGAGAAAATAAAGGATGTACCTAAAGGTGAAAACCTCTTTGAGGTGCCTGAAGGTGAGATACTTGATATACTGCCAAGCCATTTCCAGGAAAGGTCCTCCATATTGATCAAGCCAACTCAACTAGTGAACATTGGGAGTCAAGAGACACTAGACATCATTCATGTAGCTAAATCACTATCAGTAGAAGAATTGAAGAAGTTCACTTAGCTATTCTTAGAAAAGAAAATAAACTTTGCATGGGTGTACTCTGATATGCCAGGCTTGGATCCTGATCTCATTATGCACCATCTTTCAATTACACCAGGAGTAAAACCAGTTGAGCAAAAACTCCGTAAGATGCACCCGCATGTAGCACTATTAGTCAAAGATGAACTAGAAAAACTGCTCAAAGCTGGATTCATTAGAGCTATATATTATGCCAAATGGATTTCAAACATAGTACCTGTGTCAAAGGTAGACAAATCTATCAGAGTTTGCACTAACTTCAGAGATCTTAACAAAGCATGTCCAAAGGATGACTTTCCATTGCCAAACATTGATATGATAGTCGACATGACTATTGGGTATGAAATGTACTCACTAATGGATGAATTCTCTGGATACAATCAAATCAAAATAGCTCTTGGAGATCAAGAAAATACAGCTTTCACCTATGCATGGGGTACCTTTTGTTGGAACGTCATGCCATTTGGGCTAAAGAACACAGGAGCAAACTATCAAAGAGCAGTTACAACCATTTTTCATGACATGATGCATAAGAATATGGAATATTATGTTGATGACACCTTAGTGAAAACTATGAAAAGATCAACGCATATTCAAGAGCTAGGTCCTATACTCGACAGAATGGAAAAGTTCCAACTCTAATTAAATCCAAAGAAGTGTGCATTCAGAGTGACATCTGGTAAACTACTTGGCTACATCATTTTAAAGAAGGGAATCAAGGTTGATCCTAAGAAGGTTCAAGCTATAATGGAAATTCCACCTCTGAAGAACATCAGTCAAATGAGAATTCTACAGGGACGTCTCCAATCCATCAGACGATTCATTTCTCAACTAGCAGACAAAGCTGAACCTTTCACTAAGGTATTGAGAAAAGGAATAATATACAACTGGGATCAGCAGTGCGAACAACATCTTCAGTAGATAAAAAAGTACCTATCAAATCCACCAATATTGATGCCACCGATTCAGGGTAAACCACTAATCTTACATATATCAGCAACTGATTCATCATTGGGGGCACTTCTGGCACAACAGGATGACAATAAAAAGGAACAAGCTATTTATTACATCAGTAGGACATTGGTGTCTTATGAAATGAACTACACTATAATAGAAAAAGCATACTTGGCATTAGTCTTTGCATCACAAAAACTGAGACACTACATGCTAGCACATTCAATCAAGCTAGTGGCCAAAATTGGTCCACTCAAGTATCTTCTCAATAAGGCAACACTTATAGGAAGCTTAGCAAAATGGGTCATGATCCTTACAGAGTTTGAAATTGAATATGTGGAATGCAAAGCCATAAAAGGACAAGTAATTGCTGATCAACTTGTTGAAGCTCTGCTTAAGGACACTCAACCACTACACATAGAGTTTCCAGATGAATCTATAATGCACCTTACTCAACAACCTTGGAAAATGTTCTTCGATGGTTCCTTTACTCAAAATGGTTTAGGTGCTGGCATATTAATCATTACTCCTCAGAAGTATTCAATCCCAAAGTCTTATAAGATTCTATCACCTTTTACAAACAACATTGCAGAATATGAAGCTTTGGTGAATGGGATGAAACTAGCTATTGAATGGAAGGTTGCAGAATTGTATATTTATGGAGATTCTCAGCTGCTGGTTAATCAAATCAATGATACATATCCAACTTGAGATGAGAAATTGATGCCTTACAAGAGGATGGTTGATGATCTTAAGAAGTATTTTGCTTTTGTATCATTCCAACAGATTCCTAGATCAACGAACAGAGCAACAGATGCTATGGCTACCTTGGCATCTATACCTGAGTTACAGGAGTCCAATTTTCACTTTGATTTCTTGGTGGAAGAGTTATATTACCCCACTTATGATTCTCCTAAGACCCAAATAGTCTATTCTATTATTTGACATGACTCATCTCAATATAGCCATATCTATTCCTATCTACAAGACCAAATCATCTCTAGAAATCTTACTTGAAATGAGAAAAGAAACCTAACTCAAAACACTTTGCGATATGTTATCATAGCTAATGATTTATTTAGACGAGGTTTGGATGGTGCATTTCTTAGATGTCTAGAAATTGAAGAATCTAAATGTGCATTATCGGAAGTTCATGAAGGTATTTGTGGATCTCATTCAAATGGCCTTAATTTAGCTCAGAAACTACTATGGGCTGGCTACTACTAGTTAGACATGGAAAAAGATGCCATTCAATTTGCTAAGACTTGTGAGAAATGTCAGCTTCATGGAAATCTCATACATGCCTTGGCAAGGGACCTCATACCATTTATAACACACTGGCCTTTTCAGCAATGGGCCTTTGATCTCATTGGTCAGATATATCTTGCTTCATCTAACAGACATAAATTCATCATAACTGCCACTGAGTATTTCACCAAGTGGGTAGAAGCGGTTCCGCTCATCAAAGCAACCAGTAAACAAGTCACCTTGTTCATCCTAAATTATATCATCTGCAGCTATGGGATACCTTCATCAATTGTAACTGATAATGGAGGACAGTTTAAGAATAAAGATCTGGATGAGATTTGTGAGAAATTCAAAATAAAGCAACACTAGTCATCGGTATACTACCCTCAAGGTAATGGACAAGCTGAGGCATCTAACAAAAACCTACTGACTATCTTGCACAGAACAGTGAACAAATCCAGGAAGGATTAGCATCTGTAGCTCAATCCTGCATTATGGGCTTACATAACAAGTATCAGAATACCTACTGGGGCTACACCTTTCTCTTTAGTGTATGGGTCCGAAGCAGTATTACCTATTGAAGTAGAAATACCATCTCTAAGAGTTTCTTTGCAAGGTCTTGTTGTTGATGAAGATCATAGAATATCTAGATTGCAAGAACTCAAATTACTGGATGAATGTCGGCAAGTGGTGTTTGATCATCTCAGAGCATATTAAAAGAGAATGTCCAGAGGATATAACAAGAAAGTTTGACAAAGAGAATTTTAGGTTGGTGACCTAGTTTTGAGAGAAAATCCAAACAATCAATAGTTTTGCGACAATAAAGGGAAGTTTGAACCCAACTGGATGGGTCCCTACATTGTTACTACAGTATTTGGTTCTGGTGCCTATCAACTCTCAAACTCGGAAGGAGAACAACTTTGTGAACTGATTAACACCATCCACTTGAAGAAATTCTTCGCTTAGCATTCTCTATGCCACCAACTTGTACAACTAGAAAAGGTCCTGAAAAAAATAAAAAAATCAGAAAAATCATCAAAAGAAAAAAAAATAAAAAGAGAGAAAATGCCCTCGTGAAAACCTAGTAAACAGGCACCTTGGTAAAAAAAAATGAATCTCTGCCAAGTAGGTGATAACCTGGCAAATAGGCACCTCTTGTACTCAAGCGCTCCATCTATCAATGCAACGTTGGCATTTCCCACTTTCATGCATCTTTTGCTTTCGCTTGTACATATTTTTCAATCACTTTCATGACATCCTGGTTCGTTGGAACCCTCATGACTTGAAACTGATCAACGTCCTAGTCTTAGGTTACTTGACAAAGCAATTTACATATCCTAAGCAGTGTCAAACAAGTCATCTTTCCATCAGTGAAACCTGGTCATCCACTCTGAGTCAGTCACCTGTCTTCTAACTACCAAAGAGTTTTTTTTATCACTAAGTAAACAAGCAAAAACAACATAATGGAAAACAATCACTAAACAGTTTGAGCTATGAATGAAAATTTTCTTTGTGTGTTGTCTTTTATATTGGTTTTCGATTATTATCCCTCAGAGTAACTCAAGGAAGTCTATTATGACTAAGAGGAGCAAGGATTGGGGGCATAATATTTTCTTTGTTTTCTACTTGTAGGAATGATCCCAATGATCTAGAAACATATAAATTAGCTGGGTGTCTATGATAAGAGCCTTCACAACAAGGTGAAATCGCCTCACATACCTTGACTTCGCTTATTTGTATGCTACAGGGAGGTCCATATCATTTCTTTGTATGTTTTGAGGGAATTTCTTAATGATGCAATTCAGGTCCCCACAAAATCTGTCCAAGGATATGAACCAAAAAAAGGGTCATTGCGGACAAGATAATACATATTTCACATTGAAAAAGAAAGGAACTGTAACCTGCCTATTGTGTTCGTTATGCTCAGTGATGAATCTTAAGTATTTTAAATCCAGTGACTAGGTTTAGGATGCATTTTGCATATCATTTTGCATATCATTCTGCATTTTTGTGAATTTAGAGTGATTTTGATATGATAATAATCTCTTTATCTTCTGAATGAGAGCTGAAAGCATAATCATTTCTTATGCTAAGTGGTCTATTTATCATCATTTCTTCGATCGAGTACTTGTGTTTTGAGATGTTAGCCACATACATAACATTTAATATAGCTTCATACATTTTATTATCACTCATTTGCATTCATCTTATTGCATAGAAAAATGAAAACATTGCATTACTCGTTACTCATACTCATTCATTCATTTGCATATGAAAAGAAACAAAAATAGACACCCATAATCATTTGCATTACATACGTTCATATTGAAAAGAAATGTATATATAGAATAAAGCATATAAAAGACATCTCATAAGCAAATCAAAACAAGTATGATGAAGTCAAATCAGATCTCGTATATATATATATATATATATATATATATATATCATGTCAAGTATAAGAGTACAAAATCATGTCGAATGACATATACAAACTTCCATCGCAACAAGAATCATATAGGCTACAAAAAATGGGTGTGTCTACAAAAAATATCTGAGCTACAAAAAGAAATAATCTAGCTAGCACCCTCTCCCTCATTTCCTGGTGGAGGAGGAGGAGCCTGATGCCTGGGATCCTGACGAGGTGGCCGAGCCATATACTGTGAGTAGGGTATCACCTGCTGCGCAATAGGAATTGTGATGCTATATGCTACCACATAATAAGCTGCCCTACTAATCTGGAGAAGGACCTCCTATTGTAAAGCCTCTATCTCTGTTCTTGACTCTGCTCTCAATTATGTGATCTAGCGATCACACTCGGCCCTCACCTCGGCAAGTTGTCGGTCTCACTCTACCAGCTGAGTCTAAGCCACTGTCAACTATGCTTGTAGCTCTATAAGACAACCTCTCATCGATCACCCTGCATTAGTCCCCTACTCTCTCACAGGCTCTCCACCCCCATCTCCACTCGTAGCTCCACCCTTCTCATCCCGTCGCTATCGGACCTATCTTGGAGCTATTCTCTCATCCTTAGTCCCACCCAATCTCACTCCTACATGTCCTAGGGATCCGCCCTCACCCCTCTATTGTCCAACATCAGCTGGCACCCTGCTGTTGCTAGCACCAGGATCACCACGACTCCGCCATGGAGCATCAACCCTTTGTGCCTGTCCCTGCCTGTGGCCCTGTGCCTGTCCCTGTGTTGGTGTGGGGGCATCATCCTCGACATCCTTAATATGAGGAGGCTGCTCTGCTAGATCTATGAATTGAGGGAATGGATGCTGCTGAAACCAATCTCTATACTGGGGCAATACCCCGCATCCGCCACATCATCCATATAATCTCACCTCAGGCGGTGTAAACCAGTTAGCTCCTACATCACCAAAGCATAGGACAACCGGGGAGACCATCCCTATCTCTCATCATCTATGTAATGCGCATACGTTGTAAACTCCTGTGAGATCCCCTGAGGCTGACCATATTGCCTCATCACTCGAGAAATGATGAATCACTCCACAATGGTCTGCGATCTCCCAATAAGAGGGCACGTAATAAAAAGGTCCCTGCGAACCATCCACCAGTCATCCCAAGGCTCCAAACCTCTGTACAGTCTCCATACAATGGTTGTTAGGTCATCTAGCTATCATCTCCAAAAATCAGTCTTGCCCAAATGGGGCTGCGTAATGTATATGGCATACCTGTATATAATCGGTTGCCCAAGCTCTCTACTGTCATCTACTATGGGCCGACAAATGGGAAGATGCTCCCAAGCCCACACCTGCAAAATATATACACCAGTGGCCATGCTCTGCCCATCTCTATACATGATCTCATGCATCTCTCGATACACGTGGGCCAATAAACATGAACCCCAACCAAGTCTCTGAGGGGTCTCTATCAATCTCTCTAGCATCTGACCCCATCCACACTGGAAACCCTATTGCCCTCTGTCTGGCATTAGAAAATAGCCTATGAACCCTACTAGAACACATGCCAGAGGATATTCCTCATTGTACCTACTCATAAGTATGTCCCAACTAATGGAACGAGTCAAAATGTCAGTATCACTAAAGACATGCCTCACTGCCTGTAATCTTGGAAGGTGCCCTAAATCATAATCCACCTTATCCCTAGCAAAAGGGATATAGAGGATCCTATATACATCCTCGGGACTAATAGTCAACTCCCCCATCAGCAGATGGAACATGTTATGCTCTTAATGAAAACACTCAACCAATGTCATGAGCATCCCATGGTTCACACAGATATCAGGTAATCTTAATAGATGAGTCAAGCCGCACAAGTAAATATGAGCTTGTTCAACCTCAGATAAATGTCAAACTAATGCCATAGTAGGAGGATAAATGCATCTAAACAACATAGGAGGTAATTGAACCTACAAAAACCCAACAACAAAGCATCAAAAAACATTCCAAATGAGCCTACAAGAGAAGTAAAACATCAAGCAAATCCAACTAAGTCAAATGCAAAATCAAAATTTCATGTTTAGACCTTCAAAAATGCTCATTGTCTCCCGAATGACAAAACACAGAGAGACAAAATCTCGTATGAGCCAGGAATAGCTTTCGCATGACAAAACAACCCCAAATGACATACTATTGGGTCTTGCATGACAAAATGGTCTTTTAATAGACCTTTCGTACGATACGAGGGTGCATCCCGAACGACAATTCTAATGACCCTAAACGACAAAAGAAAATTAACTACTTACTCGTACGAGACAGGATCTTATCTTGCATGATAAAATGTGAAACCTAACCCCACAGATGCGAAAACTTGAAAAATGAACAAAAAAATTCAAAATTGAAAACATAAAGAGGCTTAAGATCGATCACTTACCACTGCCTCATAGTTTCAAGGTTGATTATGACATCTTTGGCGCTTGAATCGATGCTGACGAGTAGGGACCACCATTTTCTTCGCAGAAGGCTTTTTGAATTTACAAACTTGGAGGGTTAAAATGATTTAAAAATGACACTTTCGTCCCATATATAGCCAAAAACCTAATTTTTCAACTTGCTCTGATGGACATGAAAATTGTACCCTTAGCTAATTTGACTTCTCTGATTCCATTTTTGGGATCGAAATCAAAATTTGAGATCATTTTGCTAGTCAATTTTACAATTTGGGCCGCTTAGCGCTCTTTTCAGCAAATGCTCATTTTTTCTTCAAATTGCACTCAATTTCAACACTGAATCTCGATTTAATTTAAATTCTACACATCAACTTTATGATCAATCAATGCCGAATTTTTCAACTATTCCTCAAAATCAATTTGTGCTCAAATAACTTATTTTCGCCACACAATTTCCTATAATCATCAATCTCTCGCTATCTTTCGATTTCGTTCCTGGGGGGGCATACTCACGACCTTATGACCTCACATCTCACAAGTCGAGAAATTTTTTCAAATCTTCACCAAAAGTCGAGAAAAATCTTTCCAATTAAAGAAAATCAATTCTTATTGCTAAGGGGCATCTCAACTTCATCGCTTCACATCAAGTTGAGATCTCTTGATCGTCTGAATTGAATCAATCACTAGGGGCATATTAGTTTCATTGCTTCAAATCAAGCTGATATTTGTCTTTCATCTGAATCAATCTCTTAACGTTAATCAGTTTGATCGCTTCACATCAAGTTGGTTATTCGTTTAAACTTAATCACAAGTTTAAAGAGTATCTTTGATCACACTCAATCTAAGCAAGTGTTCAGTATTCATTTCTTGATCAAGCTAAACAGTTTATCTTCATCGTATCTTGATCATTCAAGTTCAAGATCGATTTTTATCATCACTCACTGCATCTAAGTTCAATCAAGTTCTAGATCAGTAAGATCCGATTCTTGATCAATCAAGTTCAAGTTCGGTATCTTTTGTTTTCTATCATTCCTCAGTTCAATCAAGTTCAGGAATGGTACCACTTTAATCAGACTTCATTCAGCTTTGTCACTTTGAAACAAGCTAAACACCTTGCTCTTCATCTAGTTCATGATCATTCAAGTTTAAAAATGACATCTTCTAGACATCACACATTCTTTGAACCAACGTGCTGCTCGCACATTAATTCAAAGAGGGGCAAATGTAATACCCTAAAAATGGTCATCTAAACCATGGGCCCCTAATCTCGACAACATCACCAAGGTCCTAACCAAAGGCAATTAAATCAACCTTGAACACATTATTAATTCTTTAATCATCAAATATCACATGGCAAATCAATTACTCAATATTAATTAAATATTCATTTAATTAATTGGATCATTTCCAAGAATATCATTTTGATCAATTATCCTATTTTAATTTATTAAATATCCTTGCATATTTAATTAATTAATAAATTTGCCATTTAATCATGCAAGAGGAATTAATTACAAAACAAGAGTTGAATTGAAATTAAATAAAAGAATTGAATTGAGAAAGAAATCAAACTTGAGATTTTTTATTTTTTTTCTAAATTCAGAACTTGAAATCAGAAAAGCAATTTAATTAAATTATTGAATTATTCTCTAAAATTGGAACTCAAAGCTTTTTAGAAAAAGAAGTTCAGTTGCATTGAAAAGACTCTTTTCTTGAATAAATAAAAGAATTATCTATTTTTATCACAAGTGCATGGAATTAATTTATTATTATTTCCAATGCAACTTGGACTTCTAATTTGAATGCATTTCAATTAAACTATAATTGGAATCTATCTGAAGGTTAACTTAACTTGATTTCTCAATTATTTTCAATTAATCCTAAATTGAGCTTTCCTCTTTTGTGATTCTCTATAAATTCAATCTTCAGCTCTCATTCTAATTTACCCTAGTCATTGAAGATCATTGTGCTTTTTTAGATTATTTGCATCTATTTTACATCCATCATTGCTGACATCCATTATTGCTTAAATTGATTATTTTCTTGAATTATTCATCCATCTTGCATCCATATAGTTAATATCATATAGATTAAATACTTCATCTTGGTGTAGTCTAGTCACTGGTATTGCTTATAAAAATCTGAGAGCAATCTTATACTCGCATCTTTTAGAAGGCAATTAGTTACTTTGTTATGGTTTTTTACTTATTGATTATTGATTATTAACCATGCATATAATGACTTAATTGAAGTGTTGTGCTTGCAGCATATAGACCACTTTTTCACACACAGAGAACCGGTTTCTGCACCTAGTGTGGAAGTCACTGAACCGACAAACTAAGCATCAGAAAAGCTTAGGGGGAGCAAACAGTGAAATGTTTCAGACACCCGGTTTACATCGGTAAAAGACCTTAACCGGTATGTGATACCTATCAACTGGCAGAAGACCGGAAATGGTAAAGAGGCAAATTAGGGTTTACACCCTAATAGTGGAGCATTTATTATGGTAGGTGAAGAACTTGTTTACAAGGATTTTTCAAGTCATTTTTCCCTTATCAGTTCTTGAGCGAAGAAGTTTTTTAAGTGTTGAGCAACGAAAAGCGATTTGGATTGTGATTCGAAGAATTTTCAAAACCTTGAAGAAGAATCAGAAGCTAATATCAATCGGTCAAGTGTAGAATACAAAGCGGTATTTCAGAAACCGAAGGAGTATGTGGCAAAGTGTAATTTGCAAGCCCTAAATTTTGATTTACGAAGGTATTTTTCAAATTTCTCTATTTATCATGGCTTCCACATCACACTCTAGTTCCAATGCACCCATTGATTCAGTAGACTTCATCCAACGGAAAGAAAAATATAATGCCCTATCTCAAATACCCGATGGTGCTATAGTGGAGGAAGGTATTTCAGACTATATTGATTGTAAAATTGAAGACCTAGGATCTCTGATGATCCATTCTTAGTTAAGCTTATTTTGTGGAAAGGACAAGAAGATCAAACCGGAATTCAACATCTTGGAAAAGAAGAAGCTTCACAATGCGGTCTATTTCCTTGAAGAGTTTTCAGATGATCACATCTGCATCATTCTGAGCAGAGTGCACAGTGATAAAATGTACTTAGAGTGGAAACATGACATCACACCGGAAGCAATTCATGCCGACACCTATTTCTGTAACGTCGATGAAGTGCTAGCATGGTAATAGGTTACCGGACATTTTATGCTAGCAAGATCAACTCTGTCTCTGTTGCAGTGGTAAATGCTACTTACAGGATGATCAAAGAGGATGCATCATTTGATTTATGCACCTGTATGCAAAGGCAACTTCTAGTAAACCTGAAGTCAATTAAATAGGACAATGCCTTGAGATTTAAGTTTGGAAAACTATTGGTTGGGTTTTTCTTCTACTTCCAAGGTTACTTCCTAGGAGTCGGAGATATTCAGTGGTCTGTCAACCAACCGGTTACAAAGAAAATCAAGGAAAGCCTTCAAGCAGTTGGAATCAGTTTTCCAGAAGTTTTGAACAAATACTTTGATGAATTCAAATGCAAAATGAGCCAAAGAGTGAGAATATCAGGTGATATTGTCAAGAAATATGAAGATGACATCTTCTTCACCATCAAAGTTGATGAGTGCATAATGGAGGCGGTTGAGCCTAGACAGGAAGAAGTGGAACCCATGGGATATGAAGTAATATATGACATGATAGATGGGTATGCCTCTACTCTACTCGCCTCGCCCCTTGATCCAAAGGAAAAGAGAACTGACACCTATTTGGAAAGGGTTAAACTGGTTGAAGAACCTTCAGCAAAGAATGGAAAGGCAGTGCCTTTAGTATCAACATCGGTTACTGCAACAAGTCCCAAAGTGACCAAGTGGTCACCAGCAAAGAAGAAATTGAAAGATTGCACCCGCCAAAGTCTTTGAGAGAAAGAGGAAGACAAAAGACGACACACCGGACTCAGAGGACACTGTGTCTGAAGAACAACCTAAGAAGACTAGGCAAACGAGAAAAAAACAAAGAATGAACCGGCAACATCTGCATCGATAAATATTGATATTTCCTCCTACAAACCTATGACACATTGTCAAAGAATTATTAAGAATATTAGAAGAAAAGTGCTTGGTGATTTGAAAGAGTTCTTTGATGATTTTAATGATGATGAAAAGGAAGAAGTTGAACAGGAAGTCATTAATTATTTATGTATTAATGACCGGTGGCCATCAAAAAATTAAATTTGAGACACCTGATTCTTTATATAATTCTTTAGATAACAAGTGGTGCATTTCCATAGAGAAGGAACAGGAAATAAGAGAGGAAGTATTTGCACAATATTTTCCTGATGTACCTAAATCAGAACTTTATGAAGTGGTGGAAAGATATAAGGGCCTCTTCTTTATGAGAAGAAGGAGACTCCTGTTGCTAGAAGGAAAAGTCCCGGAAGTGGTAAAAGATACCCACTGCCTTGCTCAATCCACTCTAAAGTTGCACCAAGTGGCAAAAGCCAATGGGAAAGCTGAGCAAGAACCAGAAATCAATCAACCCGATAAGGCATATGATAGTGAAGGAGTACCAATCAATGATCAAATGGAACCCATTGATGTTGATGCCTTGAACGGTGAAGATGTTACTCTGGGTACATCAATAGAAGTGGAAGGACAAGAAAAATAGGAAGAAAAAAAGAAGAAACCGACACAAGAAGAGAAGCATCAGGAAGAAGAAAAGAGAAAACAAGAAGAAAAGAGGAAACATGAAGAGGACAAGAGAAAGGAAGAGGAGAATAATAGACAAGAGGAAGAGAAGAAGAAGAAGGAAGCGGAAAAGAAAGAAAAAGTGAAATGGAAGGAAGAAGAAAGGAAGGAAGAGGAGAAGAAAAAGGAAGAGGAGAAGAGAAAGGAAGAGGAGAAGAGGAAGCATGAAGAGGAAAAGAAGAAGGATGAAGATGAAGAGAATTGGAAAGAAGAGGAGAAGAAGAAAGAAGAGAAAAGGAAGACAGAGGAAGAGGAGAAAAAGAAGGCAGAAGAGGACAAGCTAAGGGCTAAAGAGAAGGAGGTAGAAACACAGAGCACTCAAGTGGAGACCCCAAAGGCAACCGGTAGTCAGGCCAAATTGGCTAACATTACCAGTCCCATTGACATCCAATCTAAAAATGAATCAAAGTTGATACAAAGCATTAAGCTTGCTCAAGATCGCCTGGAGATGATAAGGATGAAGAAGGAGCAAGACGTGATCCAAGCTGCGGTGGACACTCTTACCGATTTGATACCCGGTACCAACCTCCCTAGTACTGATTCCTCTCAGGCCCAACTGAAACTCTTATGCACTATTGTGGAGGACCACGTACAAATCCTGGAAGAGGTTGCTAAAGCAAATGCCAAAAAGGAGCATCAAAAGGCTTTGAACACAGCCTTGGTGAAAAAGTTACATGAGCTCCGGTCTGATCTGCAGAAGGCACAGAAGGACATCAAAGATGCAATGGATGAGGGGAAATTACTGCTCAATAATATATGTCAACCCCATCTATTATGTGATGATGTGCTTGCTTAGAAAGACAAACTACAAACTGATTTGCAGACATTCATAAGCACCTTCAAGATGCCATATGATTCCTTTACCGCTTATGGGCAAATCGTTCACCAGTTTCAACTTCAGGCTGCAAGAATTGATTTGGAGATCAACAACTGGACCAGGGATTTGTAGGAACTACAACTAGTTCTACTACCAAGACTGTAAATACTTCAGAAATGCTATCTCAATCTAGATGCCCTGACAGTCACTCAAGAGATGAGTACCTTGGATGCCATGGAAGAACACGTCAATCAGATGCAAATAGAGAATTAGGTTGCTACCTCATTGCTTGAGTCATGGTCCTTATCCATGAAGCAATTTATGCAGGACTTTAAATCTATTTTTGACAAATTTCACTCTTTATTGTCATAAACATTTATCCAGCTAATAGAAACAGGGGTTATTCAACTGTATTTTGTCATTGTTGGCAAAGAGGGAGAAGTATTCTGGTATTTAAAATTTTGATGCATGCTATGTATACTTTCATGTATTTTCTACAAAAAGGATAGTGTATATGCTTAGGGGGAGTAATTTTGATTATGGCATATTTTTGTTGTAAAACACATAGATGTCAAAAATTTTCCTAAGTGTTGCCACCAATGCCAAAGGAGGAGATTGTTGGCATTTTTTATGTTTATGTTGTGATTGTCATTGATGGACACACACTTGCTTTGAGATCACTTTTTGAATGTATGAATTATGCTTAACCTGTATTTGTTCCAAACCGGTATTATGTTGTAGTCATTAGACTATCGGTGTTTTGCAGAAAGTGTTTACCGATCTCAAGAGGCATGAAGACCTCAAGAAGTTCGAGGATCTCAAGCGGAATGAAGCAAAGGAACTAAAAGTGGAAGTTATCATTTTCCCAGTCTTCATTTTTGTCAACCGGTAATCTGTTTAATAATTAAACCGGTATTACTCTGAGTTACCAACTGGTAATTGGTAAAGTTGTATAAACCGGTAATACTCTGTGATGAGTTACCATCCACCAACACTTTGACGGTGATTTTGTGCCATGTTACCAAATGTGTCTAGATACATTGAACCTAGGAACTTGCAATGTAATCCTATTGGACTAACATGAAATAAGATTCCTTTTTAAGGACATCATGTCTAGGGTTTTAGTGTGTGTAGCTGTTAGGGTTTTTGGTGGTTGATGAATTCTTGTATGTGTGATCTTAATAGAGAAGATCAAGTCTGTGTGCTATAACAAAGTGTGGATTTATTGAAGACTGAAGTAATGCTGAAATGCATTAGCAATGAGCTATCATGGATCTAACCAAGCAGACTATGCTATTTGCTAGATCATTCACTTGTTGATTACTCACATCTTTGACAAGTCAGAAACCCTTAACTGGGTAGGCCCAGAAAAGCCTTTGTAAATCCTCTAACAAGGTGATTCACATTTGTGGATCCGAAATCCTCTCACAAGGTAGTCTTTAATCGGACTTATCTCCTAACAGAGATTGAGATTCCTAACAGGATCTGTTCTGGTAAAGAACATTGTATGACCTTAACCGGTCTGGTTACTATTCTGTAGATAGTTACTTGTGAGTTTCATCTCACCGTGGTTTTTCCCATTTGGTTTTCCACATCAAAATCTCTTGCGTTATGGTGATTGTTCTTCTGTGGGTGAATGCCTTACTTGCTATTTGGTTTGCATTTGTATTAACCGGTTTGTTAGTTAAACTATTATACCAGTTCACTGCTAGACTATTAAAGTGTTTGAGTTCAATATTTATTGGTATACTAATTCACCCCCCCCTCTTAGTATTCATCACTCTCTCCCACCCATAGTAAGTGGTCTCCCAATCCTACTAACCGGTTCAAACGATCCTCCACGGACTCTCAATTGACCTCCTCTCCATCTGGGTCTCCTACCACCACAACCTCCATCTCCTCCCTCATCTCCATCACCTCTAGCCTCATAAGAAGCTCTAAGCTCTCATCTCCATCTCTAGCTCCTAATAATAGGATCATTTGAATCACCATCCTAATCTCCTAAGCTTGGAGGAGGGTCTCTTGGATCGGTAATACAAGGAAACAGGTGTGCAAGTATATATTGAGCATAGTCTGTAGTAACCCTACGATCTAGAATGTGAAATCTCATATCATAAGCCACCCTAGGAGTAGCCAAAACCTCTGCCCGTGCTATCTCAAATGACAAAGAAGGTCCCCAATCTTGCCTATCTTTGTACCATCATGCATATATCATGACACTAGTAGACATAGGCTGAATGATACCAAAATGTCTCAAAATGCGACTAATCAATTGTCGCTAAACAATGTATGGAGTCCGACCAATGAGCTATCTACTCTGCATAATAAATGGTAATGTTTGTGCATCATCCATCCATAGCTCAAAATCGATATAAGGTCTCCAAATAACACTATCCAGTGAATCCAACACCTGACTCCAATACTCCATCTTACCTAGCTTATGCTGACTAAGGATACCTGCATACAGATAAACATATGGCTACCTCTCACCACAAACTCTATGATGGATAGGGCACATAATAGCAATGTGCTCCCAGCACCAGATCTGCAAAAGTGTGCATCCTATCGACAAACTAGAGCTCTCATCGAAAATAGCCTGAGGAAGATCATGATACAAATGAACAAGCATACAAACACCCCACACATATTGAGTCTGATGTTGCATCATGCTCTGAAGAATCTCACCCCAACCAATAATAAAAACTTGAGATCTCTTGTCTAGATAGATGATTCCCACAATCAAACTTGCAAGAATCACAGGGAGAGTCTTGTAATACATAATCATATCCTCTCATCGGATTTCTCCTCTCAAAATGCTCTCATCACCAAATATGGCTTTGCAAGCCTTTGTCCCTACACGATCCTGAAAAATTGTACTGAACTAACTCACCAGTCACTAGGATGTGGAGAATCCTATAGACATCCTCAAGCATCACACTAATCTCACCCATGGGCAAGTGGAAAGTGTTATACTTGCTATGCCATCTCTCGGCTAAAGCTATCAATAATCCCCTATTATGGGTAATATCGGGCATGTATAACAAGTGGCGTAATCTGCATGCATCTATATGTCTCACCTCTGCCTGTGTAAGCTCTGGCACTAAGTGCCACATCACTGGGAATTTCTCCTGACACTAGAGAACATCAAGTTTCTCCTGTTTACCAGGATAATTTGATCAATCATCACTCATCTATCTATCAAATCAAAGAGATCGCTAATCTATCACATCAACAATTGGTAAATCTTTTCAAATTAAGCAAATCGGACTATCAAATCACTCTAAACCTATCAATCATGGTTTTCTATCAAACACTGAGTTCAATCAAACTCTACTATGCTCTTCATCAAAAACTAAATTGGTTTCTTAGAGATAATCTATCCAATCAAATCAAATCAATCAATCGTTTATCCTATCAATCAACATTATCAGATCAATTAATCAAGTACCTATCCATCACAATTGTGCATCAAAATGCCTAAATCTAATCATCAAAGTGAATTTTAACATGAACAACATCAAACAAATTCATTTGAAACATAGGCGCTAATCTTTTTAACAAAAGCACTATTCTATTCAACACAAGCGCTAAATCGAACATATGCGTGAACCTTTTTCGCACAAGTGCTAAACCTTGGAACAAAAGCATAAAACAATCAAAAGTGCTGCCCTAAACATCAATTATGCAAACACTAAAAGCAAAAGCGCTGACAAAACAAATATGCTAACATTCATCACAAATGCAGTAACAAAATGAGCATATGCGCTAAAACTATCAGATGTGCTAACTTTACATGCAAGAGCACTAACAAATAAAACAAAAACACTAACCAAAATGCCAAAAATTGCAAAAATTCAAAATAACCAAAAACACACTAAACAAACATGAAAAATTGTACAACAGGTTGCAAACCGGCTCGGGATAAGGTACATACTAGATACCCATACTCAGGAGGTCACTGATATCATTGAACATGCTCAAATCGATGGTTCTCCAATGGGATCACCATTTTGCCACCTCACCAAGATAATCTCTTCACAAAGATGACAAAGATGCAAATGAGATTAAAATTAACTTTGGTTAATTTTATATTTACCATTTGAAGGGTAATTAATGTTTTTAAATGGGGCAATTTTATTTATTTTTCATAAATGAATCTAATTGAAGGACCTTTTCAATTATCATGAGATCAATCGCTTACCCAAAATTTTCAACAATTTCACGATCAATCTCCCGAGTGGGCACACAATCAGGATTTTCAATCTTCATCAAGCACACTATCGAGACTTGATTTAATCTTTGAAACAATGTTGTCTCGACATCATTTCAAATAGGGCCAAAATGTATACACATAAAAATGGCTATGAGCGATTAAATAAATATTTTATATTTATTCAATGTTTATTCTTGTATTAAATAGTTAATTTGAAAATATTAATTTATTTAATTCATTTTGTGTCTTTCTATTAATTAATTTAATTAAAATATTTTATTAATTAATTCATCTATCCTATTCCTTTAATTAATTAAATAGCTAATATTTAATTATTCTTCTAATCAATTAATTGAATATCTAATATTTAATTATTTCCCTCGATCATTTGAATATCTAAATATCTAATGGTTATTCTTTTATCCTGTAGTCTCAAATATTAAATAATTTCTAGATTATTTAATCTCTTTTCCAACCCATCCTCCATCTCCACTTCATCTTTCCTTTGCCAACTCATCAATCATGTGGCTAAACATATTAATATTTTTTAAATATTAATTCATCATTTATCTCCAACTTCCAAATTTAATGAAATATTGTGTACATACACATATTTCTTAAATTTTCTTCTATATTCTCTACAACATCCCTACATCTTACGAAGGACTGGAGTCCACTTGTCCTCTCATGCCTAAATATTCTCCAACCATCCCTAGATTCCCTCAATCAGAAACCCAGTCAAGGTGATATGAGTGACACTTTTCTTCTCCTTCCCTCTTTCTCTCAACCTTCACCTTTGCTCACAGCCATCTGAATCTGGAGATCTGATCATGACCGTTGATCCAAGCCATATCATCTTATCCTCTGAGTCTATAAAATCGAGAGTTTGAGTTGAGAAAGAGTTAGTCTTCAAGTGAATTTGCAAGTTAATCATTTGTGAAAACTTATGCATCCGTGAGTTTTAATCTTGAAGCAATTTAGCATAATCATTTAGCATAAGCATTTAGCATTGCATATCATAGTATCAATTAACTACCAGTTATCAGTCCATTCTTCATATGCC
Organism: Cryptomeria japonica; assembly: GCF_030272615.1. Lineage (NCBI taxonomy): Eukaryota > Viridiplantae > Streptophyta > Pinopsida > Cupressales > Cupressaceae > Cryptomeria > Cryptomeria japonica. The sequence continues at coordinate 520,032,756 of NC_081411.1, forward strand.
ATCTTGGAAGCTATCAGTGCTTGTTTAAGAGGACACCATCTGCAACCAGGAACAGTGGAGATAGGACACAATGAGACTTAAATCGTGAAGGTAAAAATAGTGTTTTTATTTTAATAACAATTTTATGTAGTTTCATTGGTTGAGTTTGGATTTCTTGTAGCATTTCCTTTGTATTTTGTGAAACTAACATGTTGCAGGTAGTATTCTAATGATGAAATTCAAGTTGACACAAGGGAAACAATCCAATCCTTCACATCCTCTACCCCATCACCATATTTGGCACTTATGGATAGAATATGATTTGCACCACCAAAATTTTCATACCACTACAAATGACACATGACTATGAGGTGGAAAAACACTCCATTTGTTGGTTATAACATATGGACAACATATATGTAAATAAAAAGGAAAAAGTATTGATCACCTCAAATAAGTTCACATATTTGGAGCTAAATATAGAAAGTTAAAATTACACAAGCAATGTTTGTGTTTGTAACTTTGTATGACTATGAGCACAAATGTCTACCTCTACTTTCTTTGCAATTTCACCAATTTTTATAAGGTCCTTGCTCAATACTAGTAATGTTGGTGATCTTTCCTTTGTCTATGAACTATATCCTCCCAACAAGCTATCAATCTCCATGGAAACCTTTAAATGAATTAAAATCAATATCAACTCACAATTTATTTTGAATGTGCCAAAATATAATACAAAGAAAGCATACATTTTTTCTAGAATCTTGCAAGCATCAACAACTATCAAAACACATTTTGCACCTATGGTTGTCGTATGCACATTCTTCATCATCATTGAATCTAACTTGTGTACTTTCTTTTGTTAGGTCCCAAAGACAACTGATAGGGGGGTGAATTAGTTGTCTGATAAATTTAAACCAAAAACAACTTAATCAACTTAATGCTTAATAACAGTAAATCGGTTTAATATGTCAGTAGATAGTTTTAATAGTTAATTGCAATATCGCTAAGGATTAATGCATGAAACAAAAGGACAAAGTCATCCACAACACATAACACCAATATTTGTACGTGGAAACCCTGTAAGGGGAAAAACCATGGTGGGAAACCTTACCCACAATCAGATGATACTATTACAGATAGTAAGTGTATACAAATGGGGTCTGCACATGTAGAAAGGCCAAGCGCCTAGAGCTCACTACTCAATCACAAAATAGGAGTCACACTGACTACAATTGGATAGTTAAATCCAATTACAATATATTGCTAAAAATAGCATCTTCATATGTTGGATTCAGTACTGGTGTAGTTCTGATTGTCTTCACAAAAACCCTCTTTGAATCTTCAAACAATGTCTGTGTGTATAGCTCTGCTTATTCTTGCATATACCTTCACACAATCCTTTTTCACACTCCACACATGATCTTACAAATAAGATCTTACATTTATACCATAACCTAGGACCAATTTTAGTAGGTCAGCTCTACAAGATATATTACAATAAAATCATTTTATAAACAAAACAATATCCAGTGCAATAACCGATTCAACATGTCAACTCAATTCATTTATAAAAATAATAAGTCATCTCCATAGTGTGCCATGCTGATCTGGAAAAGATAAACCTGGCGGTGTAACCTGGACCTATTTGTTAGTAACAACAAATATGTAAATACAAATATGCCAATTAACAAAACTCCAAGACAAGGTGTCCACACGATGTCTTTGACATAACCAAGTGTTTTCCATATCATTCCAAGTGTCAGTGATCATTATATCCTGCCGGTGTACCAGATACCGATGATTGTGCATAAGTCACTTGCTTGCCGGTGAATGTTGTTGATTCTTTAAAGTGCTAGAGTTGATAAGTGTTTAGTAGGTCTTGACATCAATGACAAAACCATACCAAAATACCAACAATCGCCCCCTTTGGCAATGATGGCAATGCAAGATGGAAAAACCATCAAAGTGTCAAAACAAAAATGCCAAATACCAAAAACCAACAATCTCTCAAAAAGAGATCATAACTAGAAATCAAAATACAGATACAGAGAGTAATAATCTCTCCCCCTGGGAGAAACATGTGTTTTCCTTGTGTTTTTCCATACCAATCTCTCCCCCTTTGACATCAAGTGCCAAAGTTATTACCAAGCCAAGTTCATATACAAAATACCAACCAATTTTGTGTACCAACTACTCCCCTTGAGAAGTAGCTTTCTCATCAAAGCCGGAGTAAAAGATTTCTCTTTTAATTCTATCAGTTGATGACAAAAATCAACTTCCTAAGTCTCTACCGATGGGGGTATGACCCCAAGCTGGTCTCTGAGATATTCAAAAGTCTCCTTAGGCAGAGGTTTAGTAAGATATCTGCAATCTTCTCTTTAGTATTCACATAAACCAGTTTTATTTCCTTTTGATTCAACATTTTCCCTTAGAAAATTTAGTTTGATAGAAACATGGTTGGTTTTAGAATGTAATACCGGATTCTTGGATATATCAATTGTTGTAGTGTTATCACAATAGATAGTAATAGGTTCCTTGCACTTTACCTTTATGTCTTTCAACATTTGCTTAAGCCATAGTACCTATGTATAGTTAGTTGCTGTGGCAACATATTCTGATTCTGTTGTTGATAAAGATGTACAACTTTGTTTCTTACTCAACCAAGAAACAAGTCTGTTTCCAAGAAATAATGCTCTGTCGATGGTGTTTTTTCTATCATCCACATCTCATGCCCAGTTTGCATCTATGTATGCACATAATTCAAAGTTTTCATCTCTAGGATACCATAATCCAAGATTTATAGTGCCTTGTAAGTACCGGAAAATCCTTTTTACAGTTGATTCATGATTTTCTCTAGGATTACTTTGAAATCTTGAAATAATACATACTGCATTCATAATATCAGGTCTAGTTTGTGTCAAATATAGTAAACCTCCTATCATAGATTTGTACCTTGTTGGATTTACAGGTGTAGATTCATCCCTTAGTGATAGTTTGTCATTTGTAGTCATAGGTGTGCTTACTGGTTTAGAGTTCTCCATCCCAAATTTCTTTAGTAACTCTTTTAAGTACTTGGATTGACTCAAGAATATACCTTTATTAGTCTATGAAATCTGCAATCCTAAAACGAATTTTATTTCTCAAATCATAGACATTTTAAATTCTTGCTGCATTTTAATAGAAAATTCTTTACACATTCCATCTTCTCCTACAAAGATTATATCATCAACAAAAACTTATAGAACCAAGATGTCATCATTAGTCACTTTGCAATATAAATTGTTGTCAGAATTACCTTTAGAAAAACCAATCTTCAAAAGATACTTATCCAATCTTGCATACCAAGCTCTTGGAGCTTGTTTCAATCCATACAAAGCTTTTCTTAACCTACAAACCATATCTTTGTTATCTATCAAAGAGAATCCATTAGGTTGTTCAATGTAAACTTCTTCTTTAAGATCTCCATTCAAAAATGCACATTTAATACCCATTTGATATACTTTGTAGTTCTTATGTGTTGTAAAAGCCAAAAATAATCTAACTGCCTCAATTCTGGCTACCAGTGCAAAGGTTTCATTGTAATCAATTCCTTCTTTCTGAGAATATCCCTTACACACTAGTATTTCTTTATTTCTGATAACCTTACCATCTTCATTAATTTTGTTTTTGAATACCCATTTGGTTCCAATTACATTTTTATCTTTAGGCTGGGGAACTAATGTCCAAGTGTTATTTTTCTCAATTTGTTCCAATTCTTCTGCCATAGCTATAGTCCAATATTTATCTTCACATGCCTCATTAACAGATGATGGTTCAATTTGAGAAATAAGGCATACCTCTTCATTTTCCAATCTTCCTCTTGTCATAACTCCTTTATACTTGTTTCCAATTATCTGATCTTTAGAATGATTCAGTCTTATATACCGGGGTGTCTTTGTTTGTTGTTGTTCCTCAGTTACTGTATAATTTTTAGATGATACCGGTGTAACTAGATCTTCATTTTGTACTGGTGGATTCAGTGTAGGTTCATTTGTCATAATTTCTATTGCTGATTCAGAGTCTATATACCTTGAAGTTCCTCTGAATTGTTCATCAATCCTTACATTTGTACTTTCGACAATTTTCTGCAATCTTTTGTTAAAACATCTATATGCCTTGCTCTTAGATGAATAGCCAAGAAATATTCCTTCATCACTTCTAGGATCAAATTTGCCAATATACTCATCTCTTTTGATATAGCATTTGCTTCCAAATATTCTAAAATATTTAAGAGTAGGAGTAATACCAAACCATAGTTCATGAGGGGTCTTACCGGTTTCACCTTTGATGTGGACTTTGTTGAATGTATAGACCACTGTACTGATTGCCTCTCTCCAATATACATTTGGTAGGTTTGCTTTTGATAACATACTTCTTGCTGCATCCAAGATAGTTCTATTTTTCCTTTCAACAACTCCATTCTATTGTGGTGTCTGAGGTGCTGATAGTTGTCTTCTAATTCCATTTACTTCACAGAATGTATTAAATTTCTTAGATGTAAATTCTCCTCCTTGATATGATCTTAAACATTTGATTTTCTTATTGGTTTCATTTTCTACCATAGCTTTGAACAATTTGAACTTTCCAAGTGCTTCTAATTTTTCTCTGAGAAAAGTAACCCAACACATTCTAGAATAGTCATTAATGATTAGCGTGAAATATCTATCACCTTGTAAGCTTTTAGTTCTAGCTGGACCACATAAATCAATATGAATTAAATCAAGAGCATTATTGGATTTTTCTGGAATACTTTTGAAACTAGCTCTAACTTGTTTTCCAAATTGACATTCCTTACATACTGTATTGTGAGGTTTGACAATTTTAGGTAAATCTCTAACTGCCTTAGTAGTACTGATTTTCACCATGTAATCAAAGTTTACATGACAAAGTCTCTTATGCCATAACCAACTTTCATCAATATGTGCAATTAAGCATGTCTTTTCACTATTATTCAAATGAAAGATATTACCTCTAGTTTGATTACCAGTTGCAAATTCCAAACCAGTTCTATTCATGATTTTGCATTTTCCATTTTTTGAATTATAACTGAAATCCTTTCACAACTAATTGACCAATACTCAAAAGATTATGCTTTAAACCTTCAACATGGTAAACATTGTTAGTATTATGCTTACCATCAAGAGATATTGTACCCTTACCTTTGATCAAACAAGCTTTATCATCTCCAAATCTTACTAAGCCTCCATTATATTCTTGAAAGTTCAAGAATTTACCTTTATCTCCTGTCATATGATGTGAGCATCATGAATCAATGATCCACTCATCCTTTACTTCAACTTTACCTGCCAAGGCCTATTCTACTAATTGAGCAGTAGGTGTCGGTTGATCTTCTATTATAGAAATAAAAACCCATCCATTGTCTATTGGATCCTCATCAGACTCATCAGTCACACCTTCATCAGCAATGTAACAAGATTTGTCTTTATTCTTCTTAAATCTGTATCTTTGATATTCACAGTTAGGCTTGTATGTTCTTCTAGCTTTTTCTCTTAGTCTAGCATGTCTATTAGGGCATCTTGAAGCCATATGACCAATCTTATTGCAGTTAAAACATTTAAAGGGTGCTTTACCTTCATACTTACTTCCAACTAGACCTTTAGGCATTTTCCTTGAAAATAGTGCTTCAAGTTCTTCAAGTTCTTCATTTTCTTTCCCACTTTCTTCAAGTTCTCTTGCGTAAAAGGCTTTCCAATCTGATTTATCAAATGATGGTGCAGATGATGTTGATGCCTTAAAAGCTAAATCTGTCTTTATATTAGCAACAGGACCAAATTCCTCAATTTCAAAAGCTGAAAGTTTTCCAATAAATGTATCCCTAGTTACTGATGTATTGGGCATTGTTCTTAACTCATTTATATCAGTAACCTTCATTTTATATGCCAGTGGCAATCCTCTTAAAAATTTTGAAACAATTTCATCCTCACTTAAGGTTCCTCCACAACATTTAATACCCAAAACAATCTCATTTACTCTTTCCATAAAAGCAAAAATCCTTTCATCTTCTTCCATTTTTTAGATGTTCATAGCTAACCTGGAAGCTTTCAAGTTTTGCAATTTTGAATATGGAATCTCCTTCATTCAGTGTTTCCAAATGATCCCAAATAGCTTTAGCAGTGGACCTATCTGATAATCCCATGATTTGTTGATCTGATAATGCGCTCAAAAGTGCTTCTCTTGCTTTGCAATCATTTTCTTCATCCTTTCCCAAGGTAGGTGGATTAGGTTGACCAGGAGTAGGAGCAGTATATCCATTCTTTGTAACATCCCAGATATCCTTTCCAATGCAATTTAAATGTGTCTCCATTCTGATATTCCATATGCCATAGTTGGTTCCATCAAGTTTAGGACTGTCCTTCCTGAAATAGTTAGTAGACATTGGATCTCCTCAAGCTGTTAAACTTATGCAAAAGAGGACTAGGCTCTAATACCAATTGTTACATCCCGAAGACAACTGAGAGGGGGGGGGGGGGGGGGGGGGTGAATCAGTTGTTTGATAAATTTAAACCAAAAACAACTTAATCAACTTAATGCTTAATACCGGTAAACCAGTCTAATATGTTGGTAGATAGTTTTAATAGTTAATTGCAATACCGGTAAGGATTAATGCATGAAACAAAAGGACAAAGTCATCCACAATACATAACACCAATATTTGTACATGGAAACCCTGTAAGGGGAAAAACCATGGTGGTAAACCTTACCCACAATCAGATGATACTACTGCAGATAGTAAGTGTATACAAATGGGGTCTGCACATGCAGAAAGGCCAAGCACCTAGAGTTCACTGCTCAATCACAAGAAATAATGTAATAAACAGAATTAAGAACATCCACATGAAAAGAACACCATAATAGAAGGATTTAATGAGGAAACCCAGTGTGGGAAAAACCTCGGTGGGATTTGTGACCCACAATATTCACTTACTGGCCAATAAGAGAATATTACTTACAATAGGGGCCTGCACATGCAGAAAGGCCAACTGCCTAGAGCTCACTGCTCAATGGGAAGTCTCACTGACTTACAATGTGGATTATACAAATCCAATATCTTGTACTGCTTTACAATAGCATCTATAATGCATGATCCAGTACTGGTTTCTGCTCTGCTTCTTACATAAACCCTTCAACCTATATTTTGCATAATAGGTCTGCCTTAATATTTCGCATACATCACTTACTTTTCTTTCTTCCTTACTTCATCACAAAATGTCTACAATAATCTCTTTTATATATAAGAGTCATTTTACAACATGCCAAGTCGGCTTACAAAGTTTTTACAATAATAAACAAAATATAATATAACAAAGTCCTGTCGGCCTCTATGCCGGTATACTTCCTTTCTTTGTGCCAGTGCCAGTGTCCTGAGTGTCCGTGTAGAGTTTGATCTATTGATGCCGATGCACTAACTTGTCAGTGTAATGCCTTATCAGTATAATGCCTTGTCGGTGTCATAGGATTACAAGGTTTCCATCAATGACAAAACCTTCAATCACCTACAATGTCTCATTGGAGTATGCATATGCCAACAATCTCCCCCTTTGGCATTGATGGCAACACTCATGAGAAATTTCAAAAGTGTGTCCAAAAATTATCCAAAAATGTGAAGTCCATGACAAAGGTTGTCAAGATGTCAGTAGAGTTTGTAGTTTCAACCTTGTAGCTGGGTAGTTACAATTTGAAATAGATTCGCCAAAATTAAGTTTATACTCTCCATAAACTTTTTACTATCTCTTATTGTTGTCTCAGTTCTCTTAAATGTACCGGTGAGATGTTGCAAATGCTTTGCCGATGTTTTCTGTCCCTGTATTAGTGCCTCAGATACTTCCTTCTGTAGTGATGCTAGATAGTCCAATCTTGGACTCAGTTTTAATCTCAGATGCTTTGCCTTATTCACTATTCTCTCTTTTTCTCTTTCCAATTTAAGTAAATCTTCCTCAAAATTTGTTATCTTTTGTTCAAAAACTGATAGTGTATCAGGTGAGTTGACAAAATTATTTGCAAGATTATTGATTTCATCTTGTACCTTGCTCATCTTCTTGTCTATATCTATAGTCAAAAGGTTTGTCTTATAGGTGTCTTTGTACAGAGTCTTGTACTCTTTTAATAAATTGCACAATTCTGGTAGAAGTGTGTCAAAATCTCTGTTACACTTCTTTATTTGCTCATCAAAGAATTTTTGCTTTTCAATTTCTACTTTATCCTTCAATGTCTCTTCCTTTATTTTCTTAATTTTTTCTGTGATATATTTACACAAGGTATCAATTTGTCCTAAAGAATATTTATTGTCTATATTACAGTTAGGAGCAATTACCTTCAAAATTGGTATGGTATCACCTATTGCCTTATAGGCTTTTGAGCTGCAGTCTGTTATCTTTTTAATTGAATCTAATAGTACCTCAGTCACATTAGTTGATTTGTAGTCTGATGATGAACCTATATTCTGAGTATCGCCAGTGGAAGTAACCAAGCTTGTATTGACCTCTGGTAGGTCTGTTTGTGTTTGCATTTCCTTAAGCAATGGTTTTTCTACTTCTCCAGTTGTCGGTGGCACTATTTCCTTATGAGCCTATTCTTGTTTCTATTGTTGTTCCTATTCAGGAGCCTTTTCTCTATTTGTTTCTCTGTTTGTTGCATTGTCTCAATCTGAGTCTCTACCTTTTGTTCTTTGTCTTCTGTCAGTTTCTCTTGTGTGTTATCAATTTTCTCAGCTACCGGAGGCTCACTAGCCATGTCAGTCTTATCAGTTGTATCTTTGTCTACCATAATGTTGATTTTTTGAGTATCAACATCCACAGTATATAAGACTTCAGGATTAGGATTACCGTCTTCTACATCCATACTTTCAGTTGTCGGTCGATCTTTTGTAGCTATTGTTTTTTTCAGTGGAGTAATCAAAGGAGGTGGGGATAAGTTGTCTTTAACCTTGATACTAGGTGGTCCACCAACTTTACCTTTACCCTTGTCTCTTTTTTTCTGATATACCTTTATAGGTTTGTGACTCATGTATTCTTCTTGTTTTTCTTTTTCCACTAGGAAAATGTCCCATGCATTTTCTATCTCCTCAGTCATCTCATTAACTCTTCCAACCATTAAAGCAATGTGCCGATGTGCAGTAGAAAATACTGACCAGTTGGCTTGAGCAATTAAGTCATCAATTTATTTGGGTGAATTCACCGGATATACAACAAGTAGCTTTTCAATGTTTATTTTCTTGTCCAGTTCTATTACCCCTTGTCTCCTTGCTTCTAGTCTCTTAAATAGTTCATCTGGAACTTCATTTACTACTTCCATCAAAAATTTATTATACATATCCATATGCAATATAACACTGTTTTCTACTTGTTCTTTTTCATCAGCTATTAGAGTGTCATATAGTTTCTCTATATTCTTCAATTTGCCTTCTTCTGTAATTTCATTCAACAGTATGTCAAAAGGGGCCAAGTCTTTGTTTGTCCTCTTCTTCTTTTTGGGTGTCAATTTCTTCTTCTTTGGTGTAGCCTTTCTTACCGAAGATCTCATTGCTTGTTGTTTTTGTCTTGTCCTCCTAGGTGAGGGTGTGGTTGCCGATGAGGGATCCCTTTTCCTTACAACTCTCTTGAAAGTTGCAGGCATGTCGCTCTCCGAAGAAGTACCTACCAGTGATAGGTGAGTTTTAGGTTGTGGAGCTGCTAACTCATCCTCTGTTATACCGATTTGTTTTGACACATCTTCTTTAATAGCCTTTGCCTATCTAGAACCTTTTCTTACAACTGCCTCAACCTTTTTCACTCTTTTCTTAGATTGTATTTGGCTTTCAATAGTTTCTACACTACCAAGTACTTCTTCCTTAGGTTCTTTAGGGGCTTCCAGAAGTGCTTTAGTATATGTTTCAATTATATGATCATCTGTTTCATAGCCTATTTCTGTTACCCAAACTATCCTAGGGATGGCTGCTTCCATCCATATCTCATCCTTCTTGATTACAAAGCATATTTCATCCTTATATTTGTCAACAATCTTTTTTGATAGTCGGATTCTTTTCTTCATTTTGGCTTTTAGTGCTTGAAAGAAATCATGGATATTGTTTTCCTTATCTTCTCCCATATTATTGAATAGTTTTGTTAATTGTTTGCCTACCGGTATATCATATCCAAGTTCTTTGTAGCCTATACTGGGAACCTATTTGGTTATATGTAGCATCAGACATACTAGCAGATTTCCAAACCTAAAAGTTCCTTTCTTGTCCTTCTTAATATTGCCTAAGTTGTTAATTAATTCATCTTTTAACCACTCACATACATCAATATTTGCATTATCTATGACCATATCATAAGCACTCTTAATGCATAAACTTGAAACTGAATTAAGTCTATTTGCATGAGTAGCTTTATACCCTAATATCATGCTGATAAATCTCACATTAATGTATGTTACATCATTTACTCTTAAGGACCTTTTATCAGATGTGGCACCAGTTAACTAAGTAACTAGGTCATTGGATACCTTATTAGTTTTGTTTGGCCTTTTACCAGTGGTCGGTAACCCTGTGATAGCTTTCACAACTTCCTTGGTGATTTTGTGAATTGCATCTAGCCAGAAAAATTCACCATGTACCCTGCTTAAGACTATCCTAATCACATCCTTGGGGAATTCAGGAATGCTAAGGATCTCTGTAAATCCTAGGGTTTCAATGATCTTATGTTCATCTTTTACATTGCCGGATTCATCACATATCATAGTTTTAAACATGGTTTTAATCTCTTCATCTCCTAGTTCCTCAATGTTACAGTGAATGTAAAGTCTGGGGTCTTCAGCATAAACAACTCCTTTAGGAATTTGAGAAAATGCACCTAAGGTATAATCTTTCTTTGCTACCTTAGGAACTAATTAAAATACGAGCCTAGGTCTTTTTATAACTTCGACAATAGTAGGGTTTGCTATATATTCAATTGCAGAGGTGGATGCCATGATAAAATACCTTTTATTGCCTTTAGGATGGATGATTGCTTGAAGTGTTTTTGCCTTTTGCTTGAAATGCCTTAGCTCAGAATCTTCGTGCTCTTCGTAGGTTTGAAATCTCGATGAAATGAAATGGAGCCAAAACCTTGAATTTATAGTGTCTTTTTGCCATCTACCACATTAAATGCATGCTGGTTAAGTATTCACTTAACATTGTCTGCTGGTAACAAGTAATTTCCAACTTCTTATCTCTAACCGAGGGAATAATAGCACATGTGTCATTAGAATGCCAAACCCTCAAGGAAACTTTCTTCAATTAGATGAAGAACTTCCTATTGGTGGAGCACTGCTCTGTCTTGCCAGTGAAGCATCACTTTGTCTTGTCGGTGAAGCATTGATTGGTTCTACTGGTGGAGGAGTATTCCCAATATTTAGATCAGCTTTTATAATCCATTGTTTTGAGAATTCTTACTTAACCTCTTCAACTTTTTCTTTACCCTTCACGCTAGAACTTTTGTTGTCTACCAGTGATCCTTTACTTCTACAAAATTTTGTAATATGCCCAATCTTGTTACATGCATAACAAGTTACATTATTCTTTTGAATAACTTTCCCATAACCTATGCCGGTTTGTGTTCTGCATTGATTGGATAAATGTCCAAATCTTCCACAAACATAACATCTCACATTCATTCTGCAATTTTCAGAGTTGTGACCAACTTTGTTGCATTTTGAACATTGACTGGTGGGTGTGTTGATATTCTGATAATTTCTAGATCTACATTCATTTTCTCTATGACCATACTTATTACAGTTAAAGAATTTTCATTGAATTTATAAGCATTGGGTTGTCTTACCGGTTTGTTGTGATCCTGAGTATTTGCAGTACCGGAGCTTTCACCAACTTCAAAGCCAATTCCAGAAGTGTCACCTTTAGGTTTTTGATTCTTCAGCAAGGTGCCAAGTTTCTCTGAGCTTTTCTTGAATTTTTCTTTATGTTGAGTTGCAGTTTCTAGTTCTCTTTCTAAGACCTCTTTCTATCTCATTAGTTCATTGGAGTCATTCTGAGTGTGCATCAAATCTGTCTTCAACATGTCATTTTCATAGCTAAGTCTTATGTTTTCATTTGCTGCATCACTTAGTCTTCTGGTCAATTCTTCTTCATTCTTCTTCCTATCCTCAATCTCTTTACAAAATCTCATAGTCATATCGTGCATCTCATTCTTTGTTGTCATGTTCTCTTGTTTCAGCTTGCTCTGATCATTAAGTGATTCCTTTTCATCATTCTCATTTTGCAACTTTTCACAAAGTTCTCTTCTCTTATTTCTTGCAACAATAAGATTATCTTGAAGTGCCTGAATGATATCCTGAGCTGCCCTTAAATCATCTTCTAGTTTGATATTTTTCAATTTCTCTGCATCATAGTCTGAGAGAGCTCCTTCAAGTTGCTTCATCAGATTTTCCATCTTTATCGGTGTCAAGATCTTCCTCAAGTTGTTAGGCTTCTGAAAATAGAGGACCAAGCTCTAATACCAATTTTTAGGAATCCCATTGATACTGAGAGGGGGGCTGAATCAGTATCTGACTGGTAACAAGTATTTCTTAATTTAAAACATTCAGAACATATTATAATAGTGTACCGGTATGCAAGAAATAATGTAATAAATAGAATTAAGAACATCCACATGAAAAGCACACCATAACACAAGGATTTAACGAGGAAACCCGGTGTGGGAAAAACCTCGATGGGATTTGTGACCCACAATATTCACTTACTAGCCAATAAGAGAATATTACTTACAATAGGGGCCTGCACATGTAGGAAGGCCAATTGCCTAGAGCTCACTGCTCAATGGGAAGTCTCACAGACTTACAATGTGGATTATACAAATCCAATATCTTGTACTGCTTTACAATAGAATCTATAATACCTGATCCAGTACCGGTTGCTTCTTTGCTTCTTACATAAACCCTTCAACCTATATTTCACATAATAGGTTTGCCTTAATATTTCGCATACATCACTTACTTTTCTTTCTTCCTTACTTCATCACAAAATGTCTACAATGATCTCTTTTATATATAAGAGTCATTTTACAACATGCCAAGTTGACTTACAAAGTTTTTACAATAATAAACAAAATATAATATAACAAAATCCTGTCGGCCTTTGTGTCGGTATACTTCCTTTCTTTGTGCCAGTGTCGGTGTTCTGAGTGCCAGTGTAGAGTGTGATCTATTGATTCCGATGCACTAACTTGCTGGTGTAATGCCTTATCGGTATAATGCCTTGCCGGTGCCATAGGATTGCAAGGTTGCCATCAATGACAAAACCTTCAATCACCTACAATGTCTCATTGGAGTGTGCATATGCCAACATGAAACAAAAGGACAAAGTCATCCACAACACATAACACCAATATTTGTACGTGGAAACCCTGTAAGGGGAAAAGCCATGGTGGGAAACCTTACCCACAATCAAATGATACTACTGCAGATAGTAAGTGTATACAAATGGGGTCTGCACATGCAGAAAGGCCAAGCACCTAGAGCTCACTGCTCAATCACAAAATAGGAGTCACACTGACTAAAATTGGATGTTTAAATCCAATAAGAATGTACTGCTAAAAATAGCATCTTCATATGCTGGATTCAGTACCGGTGTAGTTCTGATTGTCTTCACAAAAAACCCTCCTTGAATCTTCAAATGATGTCTGCATGTATAGCTCTACTTATTCTTGCATATACCTTCACACAATCCTTTTTTGCACTCCACACATGATCTTACAAATAAGATCTTACATTTATACCATAACCTAGGACCAATTTTAGTAGGTCAGCTCTACAAGATATATTACAATAAAATCATTTTATAAACAAAACAACATCCGATGCAATAACCGATTCAACATGTCAGCTCAATGCATTTACAACAATAATAAGTCATCTCCATAGCATGCCATGCTGATCTAGAAAAGATAAACCTGTCGGTGTAATCTGGACCTATTTGTCGATAACAACAAATATGTAAATATAAATATGCCAATTAACAAAACTCCAAGACAAGGTGTCCACATGATGTCTTTGACATAACCAAGTGTTTTCCATATCATTCCAAGTGTCGATGATCATTATATCATGCCAGTGTACCAGATACCGGTGACTGTGCATAAGTCACTTGCTTGCCGGTGAATGTTGTTGATTCTCCAAAGTGCCAGAGTTGATAAGTGTTTAGTAGGTTTTGACATCAATGACAAAACCATACCAAAATACCAACATCTTTTGTATCAATCCAGGTGTATCATATAAAATCATCTGTAGAGTTGCAAATTCAAATTAAAAATATATGAGAAACAATAACCTTGAGAATTATTCAAATTTGTAACAATTTGTGGGTCTTACAAAATATATTTAAACATGTATTACATAAACAACTTTCATTTTTATTAATTACATAGATGCACATGAGTGCCCATAATTTAAAGAAACTAAAATGAATGAAACTTTGTACTATATGATTTCAAATAGCTTTTTAAACGTAAAACTTACTAAAATAACCCAATTGACCATTCCCTTTCTTACAAATAGCAAGTATACTCATGTATCATAAAATTGAAAATTAATATACACTAATAAGTTGACAAATTGATCAATGTAAAAGGTTGTGAATACATATTTCTGCAAGACTTCGGCTAGAGATAGTGCCAATAGAAGAGCACATTAGTTCACAAAGCACAATAATGATCAAAATCTCAAAGATCACTGTCAAGTTGAAGTCAAGATTACAAATGTGTGAAGAAGTCACAATTATAGCATCAGGTATATCACGGTGTCAAGAATCAATAGGATGGCTTAACACTATGAGACAGTGAGCTTGAGGCTAGTCATAGAGACCACCAAAGCCACATGCACCTTAAGGACAACTACAATGACAAATATGGACCAATACACAAAACAACAACAATGAGAGTAAAGGGCATCTTATCAAAATCAAAGGTTAAAGTGGTCTCAAAGGTCAAAGAAAAGAGGTGACAGACTTTGATATGAGCAGTCATATAGGAAATAGTAGTAGTCTTAAGGAAGTGATCCAAAGTCAAGCCAGGGGTATGGATCCCTCATTGATAGAAATTATAATCCTTTATTGTCAAAGATCATAATACAACTAGAGTAGTAAGAGATTGAAGAATAGTAAGTATGGTGGTAGCAACTACAATCAAAGGAAAATTAGTAAAAATCCATTGAAAGGTCTTCAACAAGGTCCATGGCACCAAGCATATCTAAGAGAATAGAACACAGAGCATCCAAAATATGTATTTACAATCCTTAGTCTATAACAGCCAACAAACATTTCCAAATTTTGAGAAGGGAGTTCTTTTGGTGTCTTGTGAAAAAAATTGGCAAAATTTGTGAGATTTTTGGAAAGTGAGTCTTGAGTGAAGGGAAGCAAGCTGGATTAAGGCTAGTTTGCCATTGATCTTCACCTAAATTCTTCAAGTTCAAGGGCTAGTTCCAAGTAGGTACCTTACCCATTTTCCTTGTAGTTTGTTATGCAGGTAACATACACTTTGAAAAGGAATTGGTAAATTGTTTGCTTGTTGTTCAATGTAACTAAGTGTGTTATTGCTTTAAGTGAAAAATGTGTTCAAATTTTTTAAAATAGTCTTGGGGTAAAGGGTAGTGGAACAGGCTCTCCCAAGTTGGTTGAAAGCACTCCATGTGAGGGGGATAGAGTGAGTTTGAGGCCATTGTTGGGAGTTCTCTTTTGGATATGAGTAGCTGGTTGGAGATTTCTTGTGGGTATGAGTATCCAGATGAATTTGTTACTTGGTTGGTTGGAGATTTCTTGTAGGCATGAGTACCCAGATGGATTTATTACATGGCTGGTTGGATATTTCTTGTGGGTATGAGTACCCAAATAGATTTGTTGCATGGGCTGGTTGGAGGCTTATTTTGGGTATGAGTACCCATAAAAATTTGTTACTTTTTAGTACAATTTTTTGATATTTTGAGGAGGAAATGGTGGTTGATTATGATGAAATTTTGGAGATTTTTGGGGAATTATTGAAAATTGATTTTGGTGATTAAGATATGTGTTTTATTCTGTTGCTACCCTCACAATATGGTGTTCCTCACTCTCCCCCTATGTTGGTTCTTGAGAGGATCTTTGTGTAGTAGGTTTCCCTTGGGATTTGGTAGAGTCAAGTTTTGCAAGTTGTTGTGTCATTGTTGTGAATCTATGTGTGTAATGTGTTTGTGAGTTGCAAAGTGTGTCACCTGGTCACCATTGTGTCTCCCCAAGCTCGGGGGTGGACTGCACTGCAATCCTATGGTTGGGAGGCAAACAAACTCCCATTGGTCCTGAAAATAAGTTATCCCCTTATGTGTGTGCAGGCTTGAAGATTCGAGTGAGGGGAGTAAATATCCAAAAGAGAAACCAGTTGTGTGCATATTCCTTTCAACAACAATGTACAAAAGTGATTGATATGAATTGTTTAATGTTTAATGGAGCACATATGTGTTTGTTGTGCATATGAAACAATTAAGTGAAGTAGATCATGTTAAATTTAGAACCTGAAAGAACAAACTCAAAAAATTAAAAAACAAGAATATACAAGAACTCAAAAGTTAAATCCTAGGAAAACCCTCCATTTGAGGGTGAAAAAACCAACCACACCAAAAAATAAACTTTATTGAATGAGAAAATTTGATAAAAAACTCTTACACTAAATCAATAGTGATTGACATCACTTGAACTAGAACAACATAAGCCAAAACTTTTGACAAAATACAATGATTGCACATCAATCATATGCATAATAATCAAACTGAGAAAACTAAAGTTGTTGAAGATATCATGATTTAGGCTCGATCACACTTAGACCTCGAATAAAGAAGTGTCCTACTTAATTTTGTTGCAACCCTCGAAGCATAAGAAACACAACAACAATGAATAAAATCTGAGTGCACACCCGAAAAGAATCAATCACACAACTCTAAGGCAAAACAAAATATATTTAAGAAAAGAGATAAAAGAATTGAAATGACTCTTCATAGTGAAAAGACAAAGATACATCCACTCAAAAAGAATCAACATTTCAGCTGACATAACTCACAGTGTGGGAAGATGAAAAGACAAGCATGAAAGGAATGATGATATTTATAACACCGACAACAATCCAGGTAGGAGACACGGCAGCCAACTCATGCAAGATTCTAACGAAGACATAAGTTACACACACATAAGCGAAGTAGTTATCTTATAGACAGATAACCTTTCAACATACAACTAGAGGAGTAAATAAACCACGAATAATGATGAACGATGACAGAGAAGCTTGCAACTGACAAATGCAAAAATAAATATGATATTGTTGTTTGAATGAGAAACCATCAATGCATGAAGATGAGCTCTCTCGAAGCTATAAACTTCAACAGATCATGTGTAGCCATAGGAACATAAGATTGTATAGACATTGAGATGACCATGTAAATGTAGTTGTTAAAAATATTTCACTTTGCTTCTGATTACAAGTTTCTGTAATAGTTATCATTTCAAATTTGTTTAATTGAACAACAAATCTGATTTCAATAGTTGTAATTCATCCAACTCCACCTTCCCTCATCCCATGCCTTTTCTCACAATTTCTGATTGCCTCTTTCCTAGCCATCGCTTGTTCAATCCCAAACTCATTTCCATCCAAGGGAAATGCTTAGCAATTAGGGTTTTTGGCATTTCAAAATGGATTTGTAAGTTCCATTGAATATATTTTAATGTTTATTAAATTACTAGCACCTCCTCCAAAGGGAACATGGGAGTGGTAAGGAGTGTGCCACGTGGAACAATAATGGTGCGCTATGGATGGCTTGGTGAAAAATTTCCCCTTTAGAATGAATGAATGAATTAATTAATTAATTAATTAATGAATAATTTTAATGACATTCACGAGACTGATCAGTCTATGGGACCAAGAAAATAAAAACACTAGACCCTTTGAATTCCTTTCCATGTCAGATCTCCTATTATGAATCTTGACTAGATAGCTAACAGTTTGGTTGATATTGTCCTCATCAAATAAATGATACATGTTGTTAGCTTTCAAGATAAACTCATATTGAGCACGTATGTCATCGTAAGAAGTGCACCTAATGAGAAAGTGGCGTTCAGTCTCTATAGCACCCGCCTTGCAGAACAAGCAAGTTCTCTCCTCCCAGACCTCTTTGGGTCTTTGCCACCTACCCATTCCACATCTGAGATGATGTGAACCAGTCCTTAGTTGAGCAAGTAATAGATTTTCCTTCCCTTTAATAGTTGTCCCTAAGTATGATAACTCAATGATGAATGGTGAGTACCAAATCGGTACTGAGAGGAGGGGTGAATTAGTACAGGCACAAAAACTTTTCCCTAACCGGTTTGACTGCAAATAGTGAACTTGACTGGCAATCACTAACACTGGTTTGAACCAGATTACTATCAGTTAAACACAATGCTACTGGGAAAGACATAAACTGGCAACACTTAGCTTTCCATACAACCTACTCCCTCATTTCCACTTTATCCTTATGCATAAACAGATAATCTATCATCAAAGATACAATAATTTACTAGCATAACATGATTCACCGCTTGAAAAAAAATAACAAAGCATCACATAAAGAGGCATCACACATGAAACACATATTTTTCACGTGGAAACCCAACTGGAAAAAACCATGGTGGGGATGAATACCCACAAGATGTTTCTGAACTCTTTAGAAGTCTGCTCTGCTAGGAGCCTAGTCTGGTTAAAGACTGTTACAATAGGTTCTGTTAGGAACCGATCTTGTTAGGGATCACCCAGTTAAGGGATGGCTAGAATACCCAGTTAAGGGATGGCTAGAATACCCAGTTAAGGGTTAAACCCTGTTAGAGGTTACCTTGTTAGAGGATTTTATGAACTCAATGGCTTTGAGTCACCCTATTAAAGGATTTACTGCAAGCTGGTTAAAGCTACCCGGTTAAGGGATTTTCCAACTATTGAAGTAGTTAAAGATCAACAAGTATTATAATGATATGGTAATAGCACTCAATGCCAATGCAGATCCGCTTTAGTTCCTTCCTTCTGCACACACACTATGCAGGTATCAATCCTCTTATCTGGTCTAGCAAGAATCTCGTATCTCTGTACTTAGATATACACACAACATTTGCCAATAACCTCAGCATGAGACACCATATCGACCTTATAGGAAATAGATAGGTCGGTAGCATAAACCCTAAACCCTAAACACCTAGGTTGAGAAATTTAGTCAGTTCAATCCTGACCATTGAACACTTTGCATTTGAATACAACGGTCTTGAACAGATCTCAAGACATTCTCCATCATTCATTCTTCATCGCTTCTTGGAGGTGATAACCCATCACACGTTCTCCACCTTTTGCAGAGACTTTGCACATTCCCAAGGTAGATAGGATCAATCTCCTTCATGCAAGATCCTTCACGTGCATGAGGCTAACATGGAAATCATGATCTGATCTCCATTACAATGTTAACTCATCACACAATTCCATTGGTTGAAACACACAGGCTTGAAGCATTTCAACCAGAAACCCTGAAGCTGAGACTACCAACCGGTAGTCATGCCATATGAACCCTAGATACAAAACATTCCTTATACCGGTTCTTGTTCTGACATACTGATTCCAGTTCACAACATCATATCGTTTCACTTGGACAAGCATATCGCTTCACCTTTTTTCACATATGTCGGTTCACTCTTCATCATGTTACCGGTTCACTCTTCATCATATTACTAGTTCTCTTTCAGTATATTGACATCAATGACAACACAATATCATCATGTCAACATATTCTGCACATATGCCAACAACCTCCCCCTTTGGCATTGATGGCAATATACAAAGATATCTCTCTTTCTACATCACAACTTCTCCTTAATACTACAGATATCTTTTCCATACCACTTCACATCTTCTCCCCCTTTGACAACAATGCCAAAGTGGAGGCACAAGCTTCCCTGTTCTACTATGCTGCTCCCCCTGAGGAGTAGCATCCTTAAACACATCAATCCTAAAAAGATATAGCAAAGTAAGATCTGATTGAGGTGGAGCACAAGCCTTTAGATTACCTCTTGAAGGAGAAACACCCCTAGCTCACCTCTCAGATAGGCAAAATTAGCCTTCGATAGAGGCTTGGTGAATATGTCTACTAACTACTCCTTACTGAAAACATGTTCCAATACCACCTCTTTGTTCTGAACCCTTTCCCTCAAGAAATGATACTTGAGTTCAAAATGCCTGGTTCTAGCATGTAAAACCATATTCTTGGATATGTTAATTGCATTTGTATTGTCACAGAATATACTTACCAGTTCAAATATAGGAACTTTGAAGCCATTCAATACATGCTTCATCCAAATAGTCTGGGTGCAGTTCATAAAAGTTGCAACATACTCTACTTTTGTTGTAGACTGAGAAATACAACTCTACTTTTTACTCATCCATGAGACCAGTCTTCCACCGAGAAAGAATGCACCACCGGTTGTGCTCTTTCGGTCATCTACATTACCATCCCAATCAACATCTGTGAACACTTTTAGGTTTAAATCATTATTGTATGAATACCATAACCCATAGTCAATAGTTCCCTTTAGATATCTAAGAATCCACTTGACTACTACCAAGTGGGATTCTCTTGGGCTTTGCTGAAACTGAGCGGTAATACCCACTGCATGTGCAATGTCCGGTTTGTTATGCACTACATAATGCAACTTACCAATCATTGATCAGTACTCTTTCTCATTTACCAATGCTGAGTCATCCTCTTTTGATAGTTTACAACTGGTCACCATTGGTGTACCATCCGGTTTACTGTCTTCCATGCCAAAGGTCTCCAAAATCTCTTTGACATACTTGGAATGAGTAATAAAGATTCCATTTTTCATTTTCTGAATCTGTAGTCCAATGAAGAACTTAATTTCCCCTATGAGTGACATTTCAAACTCCTTTTTCATCTCATCTGCAAATTCATGACTCATCCTGTCAACTCCACCAAAGATTATGTCATCAACAAATACTTTGCAGATTAGAATCTGATCTCCTTTTGATTTCAAGTAGATATTGCTATCTTCACTTGTTCTTTCAAATCCTATCTTCACAAGATGAGAGTGCAAGCATTCATACCATGCTCTTGGTGCCTGCTTCAGTTCATATAAGGCTTTATGTATCCTACACACCATGTCACTGTCTTCTGATAGGGCAAACCCATCTGGTTTCTCTATATACACTTCCTCTTCAAGTATTCCATTTAAAAATGTAGATTTTACATCTATTTGGTATACCTTGAATCCTTTAAAAGTTGCATATGCAAGAAGCATACGAACTCCTTCCAATCTTGCTACAGGAGCAAAGGTTTCATCGTAGTCTTCTCCTTCTTCTTGGGCATATCCTTTACATACTAGTCTGGCTTTGTTCCTTATTGCTATGCAATCCTCATTTAGCTTATTTCTAAAAACCCATTTGGTTCCAATGACATTTTTATGCTCCGGTCTGGGTACCAAAGACCATGTACCATTCTTTTCCATCTGGTCAAGTTCCTCCTCCATTGCCTTGATCCAGTCTTCATCTTTATGTGCCTCTTTGAATGATTTAGGCTCAAATTCAGAGATCATACATGAGCTTTCTCTGACCTTTCTTCTTGTAAGAATTCCTGCATCTTTGTCTCCTATGATCTGCGTTGGATCATGATTGAGTTTGACATACCTAGGTATGTTCTTAATAGATTCCTCTTGCTTTTCTTCATCATCCTCATCTTCATAGCATCAACATCTACCGGTGTAGGAGCACAATTACTGGTACTAAGCTGATTAGTAACCGGTTCTCATAAGGTTACTACCGATTCATCTCCTACATGCTCTCTATCGGTTTCCTCTGATTTTTCAGGGTTTTCATCAACCTTAATATTGATGCTTTCAACAATTCTCTAAGTCCTATTGTTGAAATGTTTGAGAGCTTTTCTCTTAGTCGAATACCCTAGGAATATTCCCTCATCACATTTAGCATCAAACTTGCTCTGATGTTCACTCCTCTTGATATAACATTTACTACCAAACACTCTGAAGTAGCTTATCACTGGTGTCTTACCGATCTAGTACTCATAAGGAGTCTTATCCTTTCCTTTCTAGATTAGTACTCGGTTCATTGTGTAGACTGGAGTGCTCACCGCTTCTCTCCAAAAGGTGTGAGCGACCTTTCCTTGGATCAACATAGTTCTAGCCGCTTCAACCACAGTCTGGTTGTTTCTCTCTATTAGGCCATTCTACTGTGGAGTCCGGGGGGCAGACAATTACCTCTTGATGCCATTCTCTTCACAATATTTGTTGAATTCACCGGAAGTGAATTCCCCTCATTGATTAGTTCTAGGGTATTTTATTCTTCTACCACTTTCCTTTTCTACCAGTGCTCTGAAAGCTTTAAACTTTCCAAAGGCTTCAGACTTGTCCTTCAAGAATGTGACCCACATCATTCTTGAGCAATCATCTATAAGAATCATAAAATACCTATCTCCATGCACACTCCTAGTTTTCATAGGACCACACAAATCAGTATGCACAAGATCAAGTAAGTTGTCAGCAGTGAAGGATTTACCTTTGAAGGTTGAGGAAAACATTTTCCCCAGTTGACATTCTCTGCACAAAGGATTTTCTGGTTTGCTCAACATCAACAGTCCTCTAACTATCATGATCTTACTGGCCTTTACTATGTTATCAAAGTTTACATGGAAAAGTCTCCTATGCCATATCCAACTATCATCAAACTTAGCCATAAGACATGTACTTATATTTGCATTCAGCTGAAATAAGTTACCTTTGGTCTGCATACTAGTGGCCATCAGTTCACCATTCTTTCCTTTGATTTTGCAAACTCCATTTTTGAATTCCAAAGTGAGTCCACTATCATTCAGCTAGGCAACACTCAATAGATTGTGTCTGAGACCTTCCACCCAATACACATTGTTAGCACTACTCTTTCTATTTAGAGAGATGGACCCTTTGCCTTTGACTATACATGGTGCATCATTACCAAAATGAACCACACCACCATCATACTATTCCAGGGATATAAAATTTCTCTGATCACCAGTCATATGGTGAGAGCAACCACTATCAATAATCCACTCATTAGAATTATCAAAGTGGGAGACAAGAGCCTTCTTGTCTAACACATCCTCCTTGACTGCAACAAACACAATATCTTCATTTTCTTCATCTTCTGATTCCTCATCTGTGACACCTTCATCAACTGCTACAAAATAGTTTCTCTGGTTTCCTCCTTTGAATTTCTTGAACCTTTCCGATTTGTCCTTGCTATCACCATTAGGATAGTTTATAGCAATGTGTCCTATCTAGTTACAAGAGAAGCATTTCAAAGGAAGCTTACCTCTATATTTGTCGGTTCCCTTAGGAAGTCTCTTGGCAAGAAGAGCTTCAAATTCCATCAGAATCTCCTCATCATCCATTTCTCTACTCTATCTTGGTTCACCGCTGGTGCTTGCTTCTTTTCCTTTTCTGGATGGTGCAGCAGATGCTCTAAAAGTTGATTCAGTCTTCTAAACACTACCATCAAAACTATTTAGCTCATAGGTTGTTAATTTTGCAATAATGGAGTCTCGGGATACCTTAGTCTTGTCTATTGATCTCAACTCCTGAACAAAAGCAACCCTTATTGCATAGACCAGTAATAAGGATCTCAAAACTTTGCTAACAATAGTGGAATCTTCCATTTTACCACCTACACTCTTGATATATCTAACAATAGTTTGGATTCATATTCCATATTATTGAATGGTCTCACCTTCAACCATCTACATGTATTCAAACTTCCCTCTAAGGCTCTCTTCCTTAGCTTGTTTCATATGCTCATCACCGCCATAGATATTTTCAAGGGCATCCCATAATTCTTTAGGATTCTCTTTATCCTGAACATCAATAAACTCAATGTCAGATAAACTATTGATTAGGGCTTCCATGACTTGCCCATTCTCCTAAATCTCTCTCTTTTGATCATCGATGAGAATACCGGTAGGGATAACATAAGCATTCTCAACATAGCTCTAGTGTTGAGCACCCATGCTTCTGATGTATATCTTCATTCTGTCCTTCCATATTTTAAAGTTATCTTTGTTGAAATTTGGACCTTCCTTCTTCATCATTAGTGTAGGATCTTTGCCTCAAGCGGTTAAGCTTACAACACAAAGGACCTGGAAGATGCTCTGATACCAATTGATAACTCAATGATGAATGGTGATTACCAAATTGGTACTAAGAGGGGGGGTGAATAAGTATAGGCATAAAAACTTTTCCCTAACTAGTTTAACTGCAAACAGTGAACTTGACTGGCAATCACTAACACCAGTTTGAACCAGATTACTACTAGTTAAACACAATGCTACTGGGAAAGACATAAACCGGCAACACTTAGCTTTCCATACAACCTACTCCCTCATTTCCACTTTATCCTTATGTATAAACAGATAATCTATCATCAGAGATACAATAATTTACTAGCATAACATGATTCATCGCTTGACAGAAAATAACAAAGCGTCACATGAAAGAGGCATCACACATGACACACATATTTTTCATGTGGAAAGCGAACTGGGAAAAACCACGGTGGGGATGAATACCCACAAGATATTTTTGAACTCTTTAGAAGCCCACTCTGTTAGGAGCCTAGTCTGGTTAAAGACTATTACAACAGGTTCTGTTAGGAACCGATCCTGTTAGCGATCACCTGGTTAAGGGATGGCTAGAATACCCAGTTAAAGTTTAAACCCTATTAGAGGATTTTATGAACTCAATGGCTTTGAGTCACCCTATTAAAGGATTTACAGCAAGCTGGTTAAAGCTACCCAGTTAAGGGATTTTCCAACTATTGAAGTAGTTAAAGATCAACAGGTATTACAATGATTTGGTAATAGCACTCAATGCCAATGCAGATCCACTTTAGGTCCTTCCTTCTGCACACACACTATGTAGGTATCAATCCTCTTATCTGGTCTGGCAAGAATCATGTATCTCTGCACTTAGATACACACACAACATTTGCCAACAACCTCAACATGAGACACCATATCAACCTTATAAGAAACATATAGGTCGGTATTATAAACCCTAAACCCTAAACACTTACGTTGAGAAATTTAGTCGGTTCAATCCTGACCATTGAACACTTTGCATTTGAATACAACGATCTTGAACAAATCTCAAGACATTCTCCATTGTTCGTTCTTCACCGCTTCTTGGAGGTGATAACCCATCACGCGTTCTCCACCGTTTGCAGAGACTTCGCACATTCCTGAGGTAGTTAGGATCAATCTCCTTCATACAAGATCCTTCACATGCATGAGGTTGGTGTGGCAATCATGATCTGATCTCTATTACAATGCTAACTCATCACACAATGCCATCGGTTGAAACACATAGGCTCGAAACAATTCAACCGGAAACCCTGAAGCTGAGACTACCAACCGGTAGTCATGCCATATGAACCCTAGATACAAAACATTCCTTATACAGGTTCTCATTCTGACATACCGGTTCCGGTTCACAACATCATACCGGTTCACTTGGACAAGCATACCGCTTCACCTTTTTTCACATATGTCGGTTCACTCTTCATCATGTTACCAGTTCACTCTTCATCATGTTACCGGTTCACTCTTCATCATATTACCGGTTCTCTTTCAGCATATTGACATCAATGACAACACAATATCATCATGTCAACATATTCTACACATATGCCAACAAAGTATGCTTTCTCAAAATGTTCTCTGGTTGGGTTAAACTCTTTGATGTAATATGCCTTTTTACGACCAATGTGATTAGTCCACATGGTAGTTTGAAACTTTTCAATGACAAACTTCTATTAGGACATTTTTGCAGC
Organism: Cryptomeria japonica; assembly: GCF_030272615.1. Classification (NCBI taxonomy): domain Eukaryota; kingdom Viridiplantae; phylum Streptophyta; class Pinopsida; order Cupressales; family Cupressaceae; genus Cryptomeria; species Cryptomeria japonica. The sequence continues at coordinate 520,058,684 of NC_081411.1, forward strand.
TGGATGTTCCATTTGTTCAACCACTTTTTGTTTTGTTTCATCCAAGTTTTCTTCCTACGGTTAAGACCTTATTCCATCACAATCTTGGGCCACCTTTGGTTACTCATGTTTTCAACCTTCTTTAGATAACTTATTAACTGGATTATAGCTGATGCCTCGAACGGAAAAGTACCTGCATCAGCTAAAAGGATATCATAAGGCACTGAAGTTTTAACTTTGATATTTCTTATGATCAAGTGCTTTTGAATTATTTCTAACTATCTCCACCCACAATTTGACATGCTAGCCCCCCCAAAACTCACATCCATATAAAACAACTGGTGTGACTAGCAACCCGAAAAGAGTTTTCTTGGTTTTCGAATCCCACAACTCAACTTTTCTGCACCTATTCTGAAGTAAATATGATGCTTTCCATCCCCCCTATATCCTTTTCTCTCTACAAGTTTCCCAACTAAGTTTACTTTGAAATTCAATGCCAAGATATTTATATTCTTTCACAATTTCCAGCGGACTAACTTCAAAAAGAAATGTAATTTTCTTAGCTTTCCTCTTTAGAGAGAAAATCATGATCTTGGTTTTGGTAATGTTCACCTCCATCCCTACCTCTTTACAAAATTTCTCTAGAGCTCTTAAGTGTTTTCTCAAACCACGAGTCATTTTAGATATTAGGATAAGATAATCTGCATATAAAAGTAATCTCACCACATAGTCTGCAAGATGAACACCTTCACCTTCCAACATGCTTAACCATGTTTCTAATTTATTAATGTATAAACCAAATAAAGTGGGAGATAGGGGGCACCCCTGCTTAACACCAATGTCACTACCAAAACACTCAGACATTCCTTCACTAGTTCTTATTTTAGCTCTAACTTTCTCATAAAGTCTATGGATAGATGCTCTATATATGTCAGGTACACGCAAATCTTCCATTGTATTCCAAAGTTTGTCTCTAGGTACCGTGTCAAACGCTTTCTTAAAATCCACAAAAAAAATTATGATTCTTCCCCTTGATTGTCCCATATTTTCTCTATCAAATGCTGAAGAGTGATGCAATGATCAATGGTGGAGTGTTAAGGTCTAAAACCGGCTTGACCTTTGGCCGTTTTTCCTTCCACTTATGCCCAACTATTGATTCTACACTCCACCAAGCTTCCAAAAAGTTTTCCTCGAAGGGGGTTGACCATAATAGTGTGGTAGTTAGATGGGTTGTTGATATCCCCACTCTTAAAGAGAGGGATAACCATGCTATTTGTCCAATCAGCCGGAAAACCATCTCGTATGACCCTATTGAAGATACCCTTTATGTGAGGAGAAAGAAGCTCAACTCCCCACTTTAGGAATTCCACTTGAAGCCCATCAATATCACTTGCCTTATCATTTTCTAAACTCTTTATTCCCTGCTTGATATCATTCATCGTGAATAACTCCATTGAAGTGGTCACAATGGGAGGAGAATTATTATCTTGTAACTGCTCATAAAGAAGCTTGGCATAATCCAACCATTGGGCATCTGTAATATTGTTTTCAGTTTTTTTTCTCCTTTGCTGCAGTTCCTTCCAGATGTCTTTGGGACTGTGTTTACCAAGATAGATTAACTCCTTCCTTCTTATTTAGTTTGAATGAATTTTGTGTGCCTCTTCCTATTTTCTTTGTTCATATCTTTCCCTTTCAAAGATCTCTTGGCTTCCTTACACTCTTCATCATACCATGGGTTTGTCGGGAAAGTATTCACATCCCTCTTCCTAATGCCAGTCCTTTTGCAGGCACTCAAAGCCTTATGTATTATAGGGATCAACAAGCTGCTATGGACATGGTCCTCTTCCATATTGAATCTTTCATTAGCCAAAATACTATTTATTTCATGAAGTTGTTGTTTAAGGACAACATTAAAAATGTCCCTGTTTTCTTGGTTTATGAGGATTTTGCCTTTAGTATATGTTGTCTTTTCCATGTACGGGGCCTGTTTATCTTGCAGGCGGCTTGAGGAAAAGTTAAACTTCATAAAAAAGAGGCATATGATCTGATTTCATTTCTATAATACAATCTCCGATGTTAAACTCCAACACTTTAGATATAAGGTTTTGGGAGCAAATCAAGTAATCTACCACACTCCGACCATTATAAGTTTTTCAAGTAATACTCCCCAATGTCGGCCAGCTTCTCATGCCATTGCAAATAACCAAATCAAACAAACTACACATTCCCAATAATTCTACCCCAAAATGTGAGACATCCCCATTATTATCTTGTGAAGTTATTTCCTAAGATTGACCCTCAAGTTCTTCCAGCCATATCAAATTATTTTCTCCCTTTTTACCATTGCTCAAATGTAAAGATTGGTTATTAGCCGTCCTTGCATTGAAGTCACCAATTAAGATTATTTCTCCTAAGGTGATAAATAAGGAGATATCTTTTTTAGAGATGCATACTGATCTTCTTTGTCTAAATTCCCCCTCTTGTAGAACTTAGAGTTTTTAGGGGCAAATTAGCAAGCAACCAACCTAAAAACCATCACATTGACTGTTATTTGCAGCCAAATGTGTTGTTTGTTCGGGTCTTCTTTTTCAACTTTAACAACTCCATATCACTTCTCATTTATAAGCACTGTAACTCCACCATGACCTTTTCCTATCCCATTCCCCTTGTTCCAAACAGAAAATTTCTTGTAACCCTCAAAATATGGGACCTTGCAGCCGTCATGTTCACGCGTTTCAACAATAATAATAATATTTTTCCCCTCTGCTATGGGCCACACCCCAAGACCTCTTCTCCATGGATAAACTCTGTAGTTCCAACTCACTACATTTAAGCAGTCTTGTGGGACCCTTAATTCCTATTTCTTAATCGAGAGGCACTCCCTAATCTAAGCTTTTCCATTCTTCAACCATGCCCACTTTCCCTCTTCTCTTATTGCCTTTACTTTATTCCATTCCTTCCTTTGTTCCTCCCGCTAAGAAAAATTCAAATCTTCATCTGGATAGAATTGTGACCCTTTGAGTAGTCTTTTGTTTCTAAGGATAAATTTTTTATCCTTTATGTTTCTCAGGGTAACTCTTACATGCCTATCTCTACCTTCTATCTTTCTTCCTAACTTGTTTTCTTGTCGAATACCCCCTATCCATTCTAACTTATCTTTAAGAAAGTCTCTAGCTAGAATTTCCATTCTTTCTTTTTCTTCGAAGTCTTTGAGACCTTTGATAATGATATTTGCAACCTTGCCACGTCTATCTTGTTCTTCTCTTATTTGTATGTTAATTTGCTGCTCAATGATTCCTTTCTGTTTGTTTGTTGATCCGCTTACTACTTGTGACCAAGATTTAGCCTCTTTTATCTTCTCCCTTAGTTTAGACTCTTTATTTTTTAAATCTGCTAAGGTTGATTGAATTTCCTATACTTGTGTTGCATCCTCTCCCCCCGTCAGTTCATATCTCTTGTCATTATTTGATTTCCATTTTTCTAATTCTTGTTGTTCTGATTCCATCTTGATCTACATGCTTGAAAATTTCTCTTTTAGGCTTTTGTTCTCTCTCTCTCTCTCTCTCTCTCTCTCTCTCTCTCTCTCTCTCTCTCTCTCTCTCTCTCTCTCTCTCTCTCTCTCTCTCTATTTTGCTTGTATATTCTATTGCTTCATACACTTTTTTCTCCTCTTCCCAATTCCTTACTTCCAAAGTTTCTAGCCTCTTTTTTACATCCATAATCTCCTCCACATATAGCTCTAAAGACCACAATAAAGGTGTTGATGTTGGACTACAGAAAACTTTTTTGCTATGTTTATCTTCCATGCTTTCCTCTTTATGTAATGTGCATACTTCTTCTGTCTAGAACAATTTTGATTTAGGATTCTCATTAACTTATGCTTGTGTTTGTACCCCTTCTATTTCATTCTCTTTCTATCCCGCTTGTTCCATATTTGATTGATAAGCTTTTCCAAAGAAATTGCCCATTTTTGGTAAAATCGTTGCGAATCTTTTTTTATGCTTTTGCTTGAGTTTTCGAAGCTGCCTATGTCTTAAAATACCTTTGTACTATTTTGCATTTACCAATATTAGTCTGTCATCTATGTTTCTTACTTTCTTTAGGAGGAAATGTGTCATGATATATTCCCAAGCCCCTGTTAAACCCTCAATATTTTCCATATAGTGAGGTGTCTTAGGAGAGGTTGGAGACTGTTTCCACCCATCGTAATAAAAAAAGTTGAACATTGATCCCATCAATTGAGCTTGTAGGCTATTATTAAAGCCTACTCCCATCATTAACCCTGGTTGGAATAAACTATTGTCCCCCATTGAGAAATGTGACCCTTTCATACTGTCTCCTTGACAAATAACTGCTAAGTTTCTCTTTGCTTCACCACTGTCGAGTTTCATGTAATATTTGTTTTGAGAAAAGGTGTTATTTCTCTCTACTTCACCACTGTCAAGTTTCATATTTTTTTTGCTTTGCGTAAAGGTGTTATATCGGTAACCTCGGTTTTGAATTAACCCATATAGAAAGAGAAATGAAAGAAAAGAGAGTGTAGATAGGACAAAGATGAAAAACATAAGGACAGATGTGGGAACACCTTGTCTCTATCTGTGTCGAGCCCAACAAATATGTGGAAAACTGGAAAGAATATTGACTTTGTGCACTGGCCCTGGGCCCCCCTCTGCAATAGATGTTATCGTCTAGAAACCTCACCTTAATGTTTTGTGGTCAATGCATCTGGAACCCTCGCTTCCACGCCTGAGACCCTCGCTTCCATGCCTAGTATCACTAACTTTTTTCTTAAAAAAGGACTAATATAAAATAAAGCTTAAAATAAGTCCACTTTTCACAAGATACTTAATTAACTTTATTAATTATCTATTTAAACATTCATTAAGGTATGCATTGTCTTTAGTTTAAGTAATTATGGTCTAGACTTTATGTTAAAAGAGTTAAAAGAGGGCCCACCGAATTCCCCTTTCCTTAAGGTTTCAATTTCAAGTTAAAAACAATTAAAGTGGCCCCACCTAAATTCCTATTCACTTTTAGAGAAAAGCTATATATATATATATATCAAGGATAAAATTAGTTAGAGATTTAATTAGATGACATAAATTATCTGAAGAGAATTAATTGTAAAATGGATTAATAAGATAGGAAAATGATTGAAGGTTTTTATATATAAAGTTGTATTTATATAATCTAATTTAAATAAGGTTAAAAGGAAAAAAATAACAAAAAATTAAATTAGTATTAGATCGAAATACAATAAAGTTGTAAATTCAAATACTCATTCAGTCACAATATTGTCGTTATGTCACTAAGATTCTTTTTTGGTAGCTCAATAGTCTAAGTTTTGAACTTGACTTGTACACTAGACTACACATCTAACATTTATAAATCCTAAGGAGGATGACAAAGTAATCTTGTTAAAAGGTACTATTTAAAATCATCTACTTGTACAGGTAAGAATGCTAATATAATTAAATACCATTCATTTATTAGTTAGTTCAATATAATATGTGCTCTAAGAAAAACTTAATTGCCCTAGGCAATATCTATTTTATTCTTTAAAAACAAAATTGCTTAAGATCTACTTTCATGTCATAAAAATGGGTTGAGTTGTGTCACACCCTGAAGTGAAAGTAATGGGCATGATAGGCTTTTAGGTATGATTGAATTAATGTGATTGTATTTTTTTGTTTAGGTTCATTCCATTGCAAACCTTTTGCTAGAAACCTATATTCATTTTGTGTTCCAAATCCTTAAGGACTAAAGAATCCTTGCCTATCTCCCTCAAGCTATCCATCTATATTGCTATTTTTTCATTGTAACTATGGCTTCCCTTATTGTGGTCATGTTTTTCAGATCTGTGACTCATGCTGCTCTACAAAAACCTTGGGTGACTATGATGACTTTGCCTCAGATCTCAAGGTCACTATGTTGATGTCATTGACAACAAAACCTTCTCATCTATCCATTATGGTTTTAGATAAAATTAGCATGTATTAGGTCTTGAATGAGGTTTGGAACTCTCATGAAAGGTCTATTATCATGTTGGGGTTATCCTCTTTGTATCTCCTTTAAACAAAGAAATTCCTTATCTTTTTATCTCAACTTTGTTACCCCTATATTTTTGCTTGTGCCTAAAGCCTCATAATCAACTAAAAATCAGTTATTGTTAATGTTTTAATGCTGAATTTTTTATGGCCAAAATCCATGTCGGCTGGGAGATTTTAATTGTTTTATTTTTGGCTTACCCATATACCCAAATAATTAAATCTCAAGTCTTATGTGTCCTATGCAAAAATTATTTTTGGGTTATTCTCTACTAGTCCCATTTATTCTACAGTTAAAATTTCATAAGAAACAAAGCCCTTAGTAAAAAGTTATGCAGGTTTTTCTATGGCAGCCCAAAAGAACAATTGTCATTGAACTTGAACCTTGAACCTTTTCAAAAACTTCAAAGTTCGGGTTCAAGTTCAAAGCTGGAATTCAACTAGAGTGGGCTTTGTAATTTTTGTTCATTGAACTTGAACTTTGAACCTTTTTGGTTCAAGCCCACAGGTTCAAGCACACAGGTGTAGCGTCGTAAATTGTACGCACTCACTAGGGTGATACAATTTCGCACCTAGTTTAGCACCCGTCTTAGTGCGTTTTGCATTCTGCATTGCATTTCTCCTTAAGCACTTAATTAATCAAATTAATTAGGTCTAAGGCCCTATTTCATCATTTTCTACATCACAAAGTTGGGCCCTTTCACTAAAGCGCGCCCTTCGCATTTTATTCTTCCAATACACCACTTAATCAAAAACCCTAATTAAGTCCTATTTCGAACTTGGGGGCTTGGTTTCGGGGTCTAAACATCTTGAAATCACCTGTAACTTCGGGATTCTCTCTAAAATCATCATATCCGACGGCCCTGAAAATTTGGTGAAAAGTTGTCGGGACCATGGCGCCCATGCAACATGGTCCCGGACATTTTTCCCGAAATTTTGGGAGCACGATCCAATCATAAAATAAAGCTTAACCCCAAGAAATTGGCGGGATATTCAATCTCTAGGTCAGCCAAAATACGAATTTACGACCTAGGGTTTCATACATAAAAGCTCTCTTTCCTCATTTGAAGAGATCGGATTTTTGTTTCCAGGAACTTCATATGCAGCGAAAGAGCAAATCTTTGAAGACTTCAACAACACTCAACATCATTCTATCAAGCATCTATCAAATTCATTCATTCATCCAATTAGGGCTTGGAAGACATTGAAGAACAATAGGAGATTACCGACTGAAGATTGGCTTGTACTCCTCCCTTGAGGGTTGGGTATGATTTCATATTGTTTTCATGTCCTTACATAAGCTTTGATATATCATTTATTCATGCTTTAGATCACATTGCATCTTGATTTAGAGCATTTGCATTATCATTTACAAGCAATTAGGGTTTACTTTCTAGGTTGCTCTAGTTTGCTTTCTTGCATTTTGGACCTTGCACACACACTAGGTCTGCACACACAATACATTTTACAAAACAACTTGGCTATTCATGGAGGTGGAAATCACCAAAGCGGGGGTTTGACTAAGGCAAAACCCTATATAGCCGCCCTTCCCCCTCTTCAGATATTATTGCAGGTTTCGGGATTCGGACGACGCCGCAGGACACAGATCCGGAAAGAGGAGACTGAGACAGAACTCTGTGTGCAATTGCAGCTCAGAAGACTGGGACAGGGGTGCTGGGCGCCCTGGTCCTGCCAGGATAGGGGCGTTGGGCGCCCTGGTCCCTGGGACAGAGGCGCTGGGCGCCCTGGTCCTCCGGACAGACAGCTTTCCGACAGTTTCCAGACAGTGTTTCAGGGTGCAAAACAGTGGTTTCCGGTGCAGTTTTCAGGACAGTGGCGCCCGCGCCCCCGTCCCGAACATTTTCAGTCCAATTTCGACTCCGGGTACATATCTGCATTCTTATTTTATCCTTACATTTACAGCTGTTCATTGCTTAATCTCAATTCTGCAAACTTGTTACTAGTTCATACTTACATTTTGAGGTTAGGGTTTGAACTTGTATCATTTTAGCTTTCAATTTCAACAAGGGAATAGAAATCCTAATAGATATCTCATGGCTCTCTCTTTCACCAAAATAAGTAGCCAACCGTGCGATATCTCTAGGCTCTTTCGTATTCCGCAATGTGTGTCAAAAGTTAGGATTAGGGTACATTGTCCTAGTCTCGCTTTTTCCCCTACACAACAGGTTCAAAAGGTTCAAAAGGTTTAAAGTTCAAATTTTGGGTTCATTGTAATTTTTGGTCTTTGAACTTGAACTTTGAACCTTCTTTGGTTCAAGGTTCAAGGTTCAAAGGTTCAAGTGCGCAGGTTCAATCCTGCAGGTTCAAGCCTACAGGTTCAAGCCCACAGGTTCAAGTGCGTAGGTTCAAGGTTCGATTTCAGAGGTTCAAATTTATAGTTCAAAAATTCATCAGATGCAGGTTCAAAGTGTGTGAGTTCAAAAATTCAGAAAGTTAAAAAAATCCAATAACATTGGCATGTCTAATGTTTGTAATTTTCAATGTAATCTGTAACCATGAATTTTCTGAGATAGAAAAAATTAGTCTCGGTGCGGGGGGCATAACTATCAATTGAATTGTTGGATCACACTGAATTTTCAATATGATTTAGAAAACCTAGTTTTATAAATTCTCACCAGAGCGATTGGAAAAATATTATCTCAGTCAAAAGTTATTTATCTCTGAGTATGGGTCTATTAAAATTCTGAGATAAAAGATTTGAAGATTTAAAACAAAAAGTTATCAGGAAGAGGATAAAAGATAAAAGAAAAGATTAATTAATTATATTTTCAAGAATCAGTTATTGATAACTGAAAGTCTCTTTAAAGAAAGAGAGAGACTATATATATGGAGGAAAAATAATAGAAAGGGGCTGGAAAAACTGTGATTTTTCGCCAGTAGTTAATATTCATTTTGTTTTGTGTTACGAATTGTTGTAAACTAGAATGGCTGGAAATCAATGAAAAGTTATGGTGTTATCTTTAAATCTATGTGTTTGAAGATAATAATATTTCCTGGGAAGTTTTCTATGAGAATGATAGCATTTTATGATCAGTTATTTCTATGTTTTCTTCAATTCATGTTGTCATTACTTGTTAGCAGACCCATTGTGGATTGATTTATGCTAATCCCCCTTGTCCTGTGAGGCATGAGAGAGAATCGATTAGTCATCAATATTGTTGTGTTTTTGCTATGCTTTGGATTTATACAGTGAGCATGTATGTGAATCAGAGTCTATGAACTCTCACTAAATGTTCAGAAGGATTTCTTTATTTTTAGTTTGAAGACATTCATTTGCGTTGATGGATGAATGTTAAAGCCTTTTAACACTTTCTGGTAAAAAGTGTCAACATATATAATAAATTCATTGCAAATCATACGAGGACTACCCTCTAATGTTGAAGATGGATTTTAATTAATTCATCCAACTATTGGTAGTTTGTTTCTTTTCATAAAAGGCGAACTAGAGTCATACTTTTGCTTAAGGAAGATAATTATTACAATTTCGGAAAAAAGAGACAAATTTGTTTACCAACAAAATACTAAAAGGAAACTAAAGTATATCACTTAAAACTTGAAGGAAATTTCATAGTTATGAAGGCTAACAACAAATCAACAAAACCAAGACTCCATTCTTCATGCAGGACATGTAGTGTTGCTAAGGTTTACAAGCCTACCTCACGGTGAAAAATTGTCATAACTAGCTTCTTTTTGTTTGACTGATCTTTTAAACTTGATTATTGTTTTCCTTGTGCATGCATCCTCTCTTGAAACTATTTGTTAATGGCTTCATTGGTGGTATAATAAGATTTATAAGTTTTGCATGAAGTAGTTCTCTTGAACTGCCACTTAATGTCATTTTCAATGTTCAAAAACCCTTCATAATGCTGCTACATGATTGATATTTTGAGCTACAGAAAACTATGGCTGCCATAAACTGTTGAACAATAACTTGCAACTACCTCTTCAAAGGAAAACTAGAGCTCACAAATACATTTCTTTGAAACCCTAATTCCACATACAGACTAAGGCATGAAAAGAAATGATTTTCTTATTTTTTGGCTGAGGGATAACATGTGAAACAACTATTTTGAAACTCCTACTCCCCTCCTAAATGAGTTACTATATGACTTGACGAGAACTCTTGCCATAAATATAATGACTTTAAATTTCTTTTCAAGTTAAACTTGAAAATAAAAAAGGGGATTTGACATTTTTCCTTACAATTTGAAAATTTTGACCCTCATTAACAATCATAAGACCTTTTCCTTCAAAACTATAATTTCTTTTGACAAGTGAACTATTTTTGGCATGAAAGAAAAAACTAGGCAATAATATATATATATATATATATATATATATATATATATATATATATATATATATATATATATATATATATAATGTTTAGTTGTGTATTTTATCCGATGATCAAATTAGTCATTTTTATTTGTGTGACTAATTATTTAGTTGTGTTTTCTTAACCAATGACTAGAATTTGGTCATTTTTACTTGTCGTGACTAAAAGTTTGTCACCTGGTCATTTATTTGTCATATTTCTACTAGTGTGTAACTACTGTAATGATTTATAAAAAGTTTTGCATTATCCTCCTCTCGCGCTTAGTATAGGAAGTTGTTCCGCTACTTAACTTTCTTACACTGAAGACCCTCAAATGATTCTATTTTTTTTCTCGGTGCCTTCCTTTCTTCCTCCACATGAGGGAGCTCTTTTATTAGTAGGTTATAATTCTTCCATGTTACCCCCACAAATTGTGGTGCATTAGGTACATTTTTTATGGCCAAAAGAATTTCTCTCAACTTTGTGGCTTTAGGAACCACGTGACCCTTAGAGGTTGAAAGAATGAAAGAATATCATCTAGCCGATTACACAACTAGGATACCAAAGAATAAGAAGTATGTACTTCATCTAGTTTATTGAGCACCCTATTTGAAATTTGCAAAATTGTATCTTTTCTTATATCTAAGTATTTCTTTTCTGCCTCTTCCTTTACCTTTTGTAAATCTTCTTCCAATTTTTTCAACTCCTTAGGCTTGGGCCCTACTAGGGACATTGAGTCCCTCTTTGAAAACTCTTTTCTTAATCTAGCATTCTTAATATAGAGATCATTGTGATCATCCTGGAGGGAAACATGTATCTCCTTGAGCCTTTCATGCTTCTTTTATTCTTCCTCGACTGCCACCTTTGCAAAATGTGCAACATGCAATGAAATTATAGAAACTTTTGTTGTTATTGTATTAGCTATGATCCTTACAATTGTGTCCCCTACCTTTTGTTGAATCCCATGCAAAAAAATAGGTTTGTATGTATTTGGGGCCTTCGCCTAGAGTGCAAATGCCTTGATGCTTGGATTCTTGGGCATATATTGGGTCCTACTGTCTCATTACTTGATAAAGCACAAAAATATTTTCTAGATCCCATTCTAAGATCAACATCATGCCATTGTTCTTTACCATTTCCCTTGCCTCTTGAGGAGTGCATCTAATGTTATCCTTGTCAAAAAATTTAATCTCTTCTTCTGATAAATTCTTCATTTTTTCTCTTAGCCAGAAGGATTTGACTTTTGGGGTGTTTACAAAATTTTCATCAGACATGAACTACATTGAGGCAATTATTCTCTCATCTTTAGCCTCTTATTCTAGGATGACACTTGGAATAATTTCCCTATCCATATCCATAAGCACCTCTTCTTCCTCATCATCCTTGAAGGTCTCTCTTGGAGGAGAAGGTAGTTGAACACTTGTATCCACCTCACTATCAATAAGCTTTGCAAAATCAGAGATCTTAGCCTTCCCCTTCTAAATATTTCTGGTCACACCTACTAGAGGTTGTCCTTCTTATGGAGTAGGTTGTGAGGGGGCATCCTAAGAAGTTCCTTCAATCAAAATTTCTTTCCCCTTTTCTTTGGGAACAACCAGAGGAATGCCACTAGGCCTTTATTCCAACCTTTCATCTAGTTCCTCTACCTTTCTCCTTGCCAATTCATTGGAGACTATGGCTTCAAAGGTTCTCATTTTATTTAACATTTTAGAAAAATCATTCTTTATGTTTGAACAAAATCCCTAAAAATCAGGGCCCTTTTCTCTCCTTTCCCTCTCTAATTTATTTAGATATTCCTATTTTTCTCCTTTGCACAACCTCACTTGGGCCAAAATTTCTTATCAAATCCTCTCGCTCATCAAAATGGTGAGAACAGACCTTCACCTTCATTTTTTGGGCTCTTAATTCATTGATGTAACCCTCAGGATAAAAAAATTTCACATGACCTACCTTGAGGCAATATGTATTCACCATAAATCTCTACACATTCTCAAGGGCTTCACTTCCTATATTCAAATCTCCATATACAATCATCTGAGGAAGGTGTTGTCTCTTTTTCTTTATTTTTGACTAGTTCCTTCTCCATCCACATGACCTGCCATATGAACTCCATGAAGGAAAGCCTTGGGGCAATAATGATTGGTAGAATATGGGGTTCCTAAGAGCACCCATATACCCTTATTATCATGCAATCAACATAGTAGAAAAAATCACCAAAATTGTGGGAAAAGGCCCCTTCTGGATATTCAACATTTTTGGCCCTTGCATTCTTTATCCTAAGGACCTTTACCATGTCAATTGGAAGTCTTGGCATACTGACTCCACACATCCCTAGGACCTTAATAATAAAATTCTCAAAGAGTGCCCTGTAATGTGACTACCTAGACCCCTTATCCCATACTTGGGTCCATCTTTGAATTGGCCATCTCTTTCTTGTTCTAGGGTCAAACTTCTTCACCTACAAGGCCTCATTCTAGTTCGTTCTATTCTGAAAAAAAATCATGTGGCACAATATAGAGTAATGTTTAAAATTCAACTAGACTTTGTCATCTTTTGCATTTATCAGCCCCTCATGTATCTTCTATTGAATATAAGTGACACATTCATACAACTCATTAGTCTCAGGCTGTTGAATCTTGATGGCTATCAACATGTAGTCAATTGGCATTTTAGTCAGTCCACAATCCTCTCCCAAGATTTGACATATAGCATAATATGTTTTCACAAAATAGTCTTCAAATGATGCCAAACTAAAAGGTTCTTTTTCTTAATCCAAAATGTAATTCTTTCCCCCTTTATACATCTTTTTTCTATAATGGGGTAGCACTCGCTCTTTGTAAAACTTCCTCTTCATGGTATAATCAGTTGCTAGTCTTTTCACATAAATTATCTTGAGAGAACTCTTATCTAAGTCAAAAAATTGAATAATGGCCTCCTTTGATACATCAAGCAATATTTGATTACTAGCCATTCTTATAGTCATACTTTGAGGGTGGTAGTGTTCACCAATCTCCTTGATCAGTATTGGCTCAATAAAGATATTTGGGACTACTAGCTATCCCAAGTTGAGATTCCAAGGATTTTATACTAGGATTTCTTTGTCTTTGTTCCCATAAAAATAATTAAAGATGACCCACCCTCTGTCTATAGTAATTCCATCTCTACAATGATAACTCATGTCGATGAAGACATTCTTGAAAACCTCATGCATGCTAGAGCCCTTGAACAACTCCAAGAGGTCTTGATGTAAACCTCTAGTTTTCCTTTTTTTCCTTTGTTCCATTTCTTCCATCTTCTCTTCCACTTCCTTAGATACCTCCTCAACACTCTTAGCTGGGACTGAAGAAGCTGGGGTCCCTAATGGATGTTCTTGTTGAAAAAGGGTTGGATTCTTTGTGGAAGGGGAATTTTATTCTACAATTGGGGGGTTTTCTTCTACAGCTGAGGCTTGCTCAAATAATGTTGCAGCTAAGGATGTGGCCTTCTTAGTAGGGGCTCTCCTTCTTTTTGTCTTATGAGCAACCTCCTATGGGTCCAATTCAATAATTTGAGGGTAATCTATAGTAGGAGGGACTTCTACAGGCGACGTTGTAGCTGATTTTTTGGTAGAATCCCTTCTTCTCTTGGGCATTGGTTTTATAGATTACGGGGAGGAACTAGGCTCCTCAGATGGCTCATCGTCATCAATGATAGTGGCTACATTACTTGGTGTTATTTTCCTCTTGGGTTGTGATGGTTTCTTTTGTGCAACAAAGGGAGGTTTTGACTCAGCAACTAGCTCATTCGAGATGGTGGGATCTGGGTGAACTACGACACATGGAGTGGCATGGGTGATTTCTGGCATGGTGGGGGACGCTTCTCTCTTCTCAACAATTTTCTCAGCAATAGGGGAGGTGGTGTCCTTCATTGGGGAAGCCATTTTATCTCCTAGGGCAGAAAATTCTAGCTCTACTTCAATTTTGAACCCTACACAACTTTCTAATTCTTTTGCAAAAGCACAAAGACGGCCTTGATATCAACTTACTTGGTTTTTAAGGGCACTTGGTCACAAGTGAAGCTCTGAGAAATGCTATGGGTTTCTCTTTTAATGCAAGGTGAGCAATGATGCTTCAGAATTGACCTTTATCGATCGTAATAATTTGGCCATTAATTTGTGTAGGCTCTCTGCCACCTTTGATTTTTCTCTATGCTCTAAAGTTATGCCCATGTATTATTTTATCCTTAGAGGGATAGCAGGGCTCCCAATTTTCCATCAATTGGCTACCCTATGAGGTCATTTGTTTGTTGTTCTCCATATCACAGAGTAGAAGGGCCTTATTATCTTTATTCATTTTATTACCCTGCGGGGTGATCATATCCTTATATTTTTCCTGCAGGGTGGCAAGGAAATCATTTTGTATTTGTTCCATATCTCATCTAGAAGGAACTCCTTATTCTTGCTTTGGTTGTGCGGGGTAGTGGGGCTACCTTTTACTTTGTTATCGATTCTTACCCGTAGGCTTACAACATGATTGTCTTCCCTATCCTTAGCACACAGTCATGGGGTGGTGGGGTAATGGATCAATACTTGTCTTGCCAGCCTACAACATTTTCCTTTAGTGTCGCCTCCCCTTGAGGGGTAAGACTATTTATATTCTTAGATCATATATTGCTATCTCATTGGATGGTTCCTTCCCCGTATCTTCATAAGCCTTTGGGAAATCTACCTCTCTTTGTTGACCTCACCCCGCTAGCCCGTGATCACACCTTTGTTGTCTTATGGCCATTATAGGGTAAATTTACCACTAGCATCTTTGTGTTCCCTACTATCCTGCAGTGCAAATTGCTTCAAGAGAAAGCCAAATGAGGTAAGGCTCTCTTCTTGTCGGCACACATCCCACCAACCCACAGTAGTAAATCTTCCATCTTAGCAACACAGAGTGGTGGGGCCACCTTTAAGCTACAATATACCTTCATCACGCCAGCCCATAGGACATACTTGTTTACTAGATAAGTTGTCTGGGGTAGCTCCTCTCTTTACTTGACATGCATCCCACTACCTCGCAACACTTTGGTAGGTGTAGAACGTGTCTTGCGGGGTAATGAAGAAGGGCATAAAACCTAGACCCCATCATCCCACTGGGATCAGACTGCTCCAGATCAACACTTAAGTGACCAATTTAGCACATGAGGATTAACTGAGTAGGCTCAATCTACAACTAAAGTGATCAAGGACCGACTACATGAAATCAACGATTGAATCACAACTACTGTCAAATCATCAAATATCAACGATGAAGGTTCAATTCCTGCCTAAGTTTCGACAGAACAAAATTTGTACAATGCATGACCAGAATTGAAATGAGTGCCATTTTACTATTGTATCGCAAGTATAGAGAAATTAATTATTATTAGTTGAGAAAGGATTTAATGTTAATAACCCAAGCGTTTATGGAAGTAAATGAATTTATTGAAAACATTTTTTCTTTTCTATAGGAGTTGAGAAATACAACCCCACAGTAGCCTGAAGATCTTCTGCAAGCCAAATAACCTATTACAAGGAGAAGCAACGAAGCAAAATTTGAAGAACATACAAAACACAAGAAAAATATTCTCCAAAAATGAGAGATCCAATTCACCAAAAATGTATTGTGAAAAGATAATACAATGAAAAGAAAAAGTAACCTCTAATAGGTCAAGAAACCCTAAAAAGGGAAAACCCTAGGCTTGCACATAATAATTAATTAAAATAATTAATTATATGCACCTAATGTTAGCTTAAGTGTAAAAAAGATAATTGGGAACTTAAAGAATTAAACAAATATTGTTTAATTAATCAAGTAAAGACCCAATTACTCTAACACCTCCCCTTAAGCTAGACTTGGGGGGAAGCTAAAACCTAGAACAACTACTGAAAGCATGAAAGATGGGTCCCGGCAACAAGGCCTGATCAGGTACCCAAATATAATGAAATCTCTATGAACTAGAGAAATAGAGAAAACCACATGGGAACAAAACCCTACTCCAAAAAGAGATGGAAAAGAATATCACTGAAGCATGAAGACCCTGCAAACTCTGTCGAAGAATAGCTGCTGATCTGAAGAACATCCACTGAACTAGAACATGACCAGGTAGAGAAGACTGTAATTTGCATGAGTGCCCTCAAATGACACTACTCGAATTAGGAGGCAAACAAGGAAAAACAACTAAAATTGAAGATACAGATGGCATGAGAAACCAAAGCCCGAAGAGCTGATCAATCAAACCATGGAAGCATTAGAACCACAGGATAAACCTCCCCATAATGCGAAAGTGGGAGAGGGATAGGAACACTGAAAAGGACAGCCAAAAACAACTGCATGACGAAGAACCAAGAACATCAAAGGTGCTGAGACCCATCATCATGAGGCGAATGTCATGGAAGGAACACTCACTTGACAAAGGAAGATGGCAAACAATAGGCAAACATCAACCCCCTCATGGCACTTGATCAATAGTGCATGTACAACAAGACACAAGATATGCAAGATTCCAAGTTAACAATGCATGATGGCACTTTATCTCAGTGCGTTTGCATAATTACAAGCTACAATGATAAGAAGACTAGAAATATAAACGAGAATCAAAATAGAGACACCCTACTCAGAAAAGAGATCCCAGGACTTGAAACAACCACGATATCCACCAAAGTGCTGAAAAGAAAAAAACTAAATAAAATATGCATGGAGTAGAATCTAGAAGAAAAACTCATTTTTTTGGAAAGTACACAGCACAAGCTTTCCAAAAATATAAAGTTTTTGAAAAACGGAGTTTGGATGCTCATTCTATGTCTCCCGGAGTGCAAAAAAGAGACCTCACTTTGACTATAAAAAAACATAGTCAAACAGCAAAATTGGAAAAAATTACCAACACCATGAGGTCAGCCTCGAAACCATCTTTTTGACGCCTATTCATTTTCAAAAAACAACTCCGTATGCCCAAGATAGGGCCAAAAAACCAAACCCCCCCTGAAAAAGCCAAAAAAGGGAGTCTGGTGGTTTGTTTGGGCATCCGGTGGCTAGTGGGTGGCCATTGGGTGGTGGTCGGGTGGTAGGGCGGTGGCCGGGTGGTGGCCTGGTGGCGGAGCGGTGGCCGGCCGGAAAGAAAGAGGGTCGGGCGGGCTGACGGTGGGGGCTAAGCGCAGAGAGCTGAGCGGGGAGCTGGCGAAGGGCTATAGGCTGAACGGCAGGGGCCAAGTAGAGGGCGTAGGTGGCGGGCGATCCCCAGCGGAGCAGCTGGCGGTGCAGGCGGGCGGCGGCCGGGGAGCATGCAGCGGCCGACGGAAAGCCGAAGGCTGCCAGTGCTAGAGGAAGCTAGAGGCCGACGAGCGCGGGGCCCAAGGAGGTAGGTCGGTGTCTATACGCAATACTGACAGCGGTAGGGATAGGGGCCCCATGGTACCTTGCGTACCATGGGAACCCCCCTCTGAAAAAAAGAAATTTGCCAAAAAAAAAAAAAATTCTTTAAAGAAACAAACCTCTTTTTTTTCGCTTTTTTTGAAAAAAAATTTTAAAAGCAAATTTCGGCCTGCATGCTGTAAAAAGGCAAATTTTTTATTTTTTTGAAAAAAATTTCTCGATCTGCGTGCCAAAGTCGTACGCCCTAGATCTGAGAAAAAATTGCTCCTAGAGGCTCAGGAACCAAAATAGGTCAAATTTTATATGACCATAGGGGTTTTTAGGCCTTCTGAGCATGATGGTGAGATCCGTTTAGGCCCAAAGTGCTCAAAAAAACAAAACTCAAACCCTAGGTACATTAGAAATTCTTAAACGCCAGATCTGCTTCCAAAGCAAAAATTCTCAAAACAAGAAGGAGTTGAGAAATACAACCCCACAGTAGCCTGAAGATCTTCTGCAAGCCAAATAACTTGTTACAAGGAGAAGCAATGAAGCAAAATCTGAAGAACATACAAAACATAGGAAAAATATTCTCCAAAAATGAGAGATCCAATTCACCAAAAATGTATTGTGAAAAGATAATACAATGAAAAGAAAAAGTAACCTCTAATAGGTCAAGAAACCCTAAAAAGAGAAAACCCTAGGCTTGCACATAATAATTAATTATATGCACCTAATGTTAGCTTAAGTGTAAAAAAGATAATTGGGAACTTAAAGAATTAAACAAATATTGTTTAATTAATCAAGTAAAGACCCAATTAGTCTAACGTTTTCTACATGCATATCATTTCAGCAAAAGGTTGAAGCTAAAACTATTATATTAATAGTTTAAAGTTTTGCATAATTTGTAGAATGGTCAAACCAGTTCTAGACCATCTATCTATATTTTCATATTGGCATTGATACCAAAATTGTCCTTATGTGTCACTGCCCATACCCAAAAACATAGATAATTACACAAACAAAAATTGAAACACCAAAAATAGCGGAGTGACGACATGGACACTCAACTAGACTATAAATAGTTGAAAAAGTGGAATAGTAGGCTAGTCTTTATGGTGTTCTTAGTTACCTAGAGACAATGCTTTTCCCTTTGACATCCAAGTTAGAAGGAGTGTGGCTCCTTCCAGCTTGAGTGTTAGAACCTGGATCTCCTCCTTTCATTATGTCCTCTAGACCCTCTAGACTAATGGCTTCCATTTTCTCTTCATCAGTGGTGTCAATTCCATTCACACGCATTAACCATGGATCCATTCACCCCCTTCATTTTGCATGATACATAAAAGTTTTAATAGGAAGCAAGCATTCTGCATAATACCAAATTTTCTAGCCCGAAAAATATTCAGGTCTTCAATGACCAGAATTGGAAGTTGAGGCACTAGTTTTCCATCCCTAATGATGACGTTGTAGTCTTTAGGGTATGGAATAGTGAGATCCTTGTAAATTTTTTCCATAACCTTTTCAAGTTCCCCCCAAAAAGCTTCCTTGAACAATTTTTTACACAACATCACAATGTTGTCCTTGGGGACATCTACATGCAATAGGGTGGCCATAAAAAACACTGGTATCTATGTATTCACTCTATATTTATGCTTTATGAAGAGTAAATCCTCCATGAGTATCCTTCTTACTGCCCTAATGATCAAACAATGAGAATAGTTCATAACCTCTGAGAGCCTTCTATCCGTAATTTTGTGTAAGAATGTTTTCTACCTCTTGTTGGCAATAAGGCGTATTGGGCACTCCATACCTTTTGGCAATTGATAGTCATCTGATAGTTTTTGGTGGTTTCTGGTGATTGACTATTGGTTTAGGGTTGTCATTGATGGAAACTCTTCATGTAGATTCGATCTGGTGATCATAATTTTTCATATCCAGAAGTGGGTGTTAACTGGTAGCTGATTAACCAGTATTTCAGGAAGAATAGAGCTGATGAACTTATAAGGCACTGAGAAGGGGGGTGAATCAGTGCAAGTAAAAACAACACAAATTTGATTATCAATTTTACCAACTTAAAACTCAATAGGCATATAAGAAATAATACCAAGTAAGCAATCACCATATAAAGCATAAACCACATGACACAAGAGGTTATACGTGGAAAACCCAAATGGGAAAAACCATGGTGAGAGTTAGTACCCACAAAGATCCACTATCTGCAATATAGAGATCTGACTGGTTAAGGTCTACAACACCTGGTTAGGGGCACACCCTATTAGAAGTGTCTAAGCCTGGTTAAGAGCTATACAATAAGGCATGTGAGGACTAGCCCTATTAGGAGCTACCCAAGTTACTAGGATTTGCAAACACAAGTTAATGTGTCACCTGGTTAGAGGATTTAATGATCAAACCTATTAGGATCCAACTACACCCTGTTAGGAGTGACCTTGTAAGAGAATTTTCTTGCTACAACTGTTAGGGAGACAAGTACAAATGATCTCAGTATAACACCATTAGTGTCTAATAAGATCTGCTTTAGAACATTACAACATCACATATACTTCATCTCTAAATTCCTCTTATCACTGCTCTATCAGAAATACAAAATTCGCTAATGATATCTCACACATTCAAGCTCATACTCATATATCCCTTCATACCTCATCACACATCTTAAAAATATTATTAGGTCAGTTATAACCTTGAAACAATTCCCTAGGTTCAATGTATCTAGACAATCTATCATTGCACGCCTTAGTTATGTCAGCCATCGACATAACAAATCCAAATCTATGTCATTTTACTAATCTGAGTGATTTTCATCACTACCAGTTAAGTCTTGGTCAGAATACCTGCTCTATCAATCAAATCAAGTTCACCTAATCGAATCACCACATGCAGTCATGAACATAACTTCATCTACTAGTCTTCATTGCTTCTATAAAACTGCATCATCTCATTCCTCATAGATTTCATGTATCGATTGTCAGAATATTATTCTATCTGACTTTTACCAATTAAAGTCCTAAATATCGGTTCTGATAAAAACTGTCTCTGCTTACTAGTTAAGCCTTGTCGGTTGACCTGTAGGACTCAGATGAATGTAGAAACATAGTTGCCATGAATGACAACATACAACATAGTCATCAAACAACAATCTAATCTCTTTACAAAACATACATGTATCGGTTGTATCAAGCAAACAAACAATTACCGATTAAGATCAAATGCCAACAAGAGCATTTTTGGGCCTGGAAGCTTTCCAGTGATTTTGGTGTATTAAATCATGTTTGGGGTGATTGGGCCGACATAGAAACATCATTTTATTATTATTTTGGTGATCCACATTTATCCTTTGTGATCCGATCAAGCCGACATAAGACTACACGTTACACTAGCAAGCCAACATGATAAATGATGTATTTTGTGATTACCGATATATAAGTTTTGTATGGATGATCTTTGTGGTGAATGATGTGATTGTATGTGAGCAAGAGGTGATCGAGAATCCATTTTGGTGTAGTTTCACATGCACACTCTTGATTCGGTAGTTGACTAAGACAAAGAATAGGCCAGAACAGAGAAGGTACTCCAATCAGTGTATCTAGCACTTACCCAAAACTCATCTAGGCATTGTAGATGCTATTTTAGAGTTCATACACTTTAATTCATCATTGTAACTAATTTATAAGTCAGTGAGACTTCACTGAGGGTTGTAGCCTTCTGGGTTATTGTAATTGAGTAGCGATCTCTAGGCAGTGTACCTGAATGCCTATGCATTCCCATATTGTAATAGTGTTTTGTTATCGGCCATAGTGGAATAATATTGTGGGTTAAAATCCCATCATGGTTTTTCCCATTTGGGTTTCCACGTAAAAATATCGGTGTTATGATCTTGTGGTTGTTTGTTTTATGTTTCTGCATTTCAGTTTCAAGTATTTTCTTCTGGTGGTTTAAAATTAAGTTTGAAAATCTGATAACAGGTGGATCACGGATTCACCCCCTCTCAATGATCCCTAATTTTAACAATTGGTATCAGAGCCTAGGTCCTTTGAGAAAGATTAACTGCTCGAGGAAGGTGTGAGAGATTGATTCAATGGATTTTGGTTTTTAGAGAAAACTTAGTGTGGCACTTGAGGATCTTGGTGTAGCTAGAAATGAGATCTGTACCTTGAAGAAAAAATTCAATGTTGTTGATGATTTCATTAATGACTTGAAGGATCAAGTGAGCACTTCAAGAGACAAGAGGAAAGAATTGATGGACAAGCTGAAGGAGAAAGAAGATCAGTTCATGGAATATCAGGGTAAAGTTGATCAAGTTAACAAGCTTGAATCGGAGAATGTTGCTTTGAAGAATGAGATGCAATTCATTGTGATGAGGCTGACTGAGGAGATTGAGGACTGGAAGAAGAATGAAGATAATATGGCACAATTATTGAAGGAAAGGGCATATGAATAGTTCAAGCTTACCTATTAGAATGATCAGTTGAAGCTTGAGTTGACATAGTCAAGGAATAATGGTCAAGAACTCGAAAGATAGATTGCTACTGCTAATAAATACAAAGACAAATTCAAAGATAGCTCAACAAAGCTTGATGAAATGTTGGAGAGTCAGAGACATGGAAAGAGTATGCGACTTGGATTTGAGATAGATGAATCCTCTAGATCTGGACAAGGCAGTACAAAACTTGATCAGAAGAAGAGCAAGAATCCTTCGATAAGACAACCTAATGCTCATAAATTCAATGGTAGATGCTTTACTTGTAATAAATTTGGTCATATGATGAATGAATGTAGAAGTAGGATGAATAATGGAATGAACAACATGAATAATGTTCCTGCCTTACCGGTCAGTACTTCATATGCAATAATTTTGGTCACAAGTCAAATATGTGTAGAGCAGTAATGAATAACTTCTAGAACAAAAGTTTCTATTCTTGTGGGATGTTTGGACATATCTCTAACCAATGCAAGATGAGACCAAATCAGATGAACTTTAGACCTATGCAAAATAATGTTTGTCATGCATGCAACAAAATCGGTCACATTGCAAAGTATTACAGAAGAAAGAACAATGCTTCGGTAGACAAAAGCAAATCAAATGAGAAGGGAAAAGAGAAGGCAGAAGAGATCAGAGACAAACATGAGAAGATGTGGGTTAGAAAAGATGAATCTAAAGAAAAAAATGTTGGATTATTTGGGAGATTGTTTAATCTGGTTGTTCATTGCTACTGCTAGGATATGTTGTTGTCATTGATATCAACATATTCCTGTGAGTTATTCCGGTGAGTTTGGGAATATTTTCTGATCTAGTTTGCAGTTCTTTGTTTACTAGTTTCTGTCGATATTCCCTCCAATATGTGAAGGAATTGCTGAAGAAGTTTGGATTAGATGATTCCAAACCGATTGGAACTCCTATGGTGACTAGTTTTAAATTATCTAAAAATGATGAATCTCCTAAAGCTAATCAAATTTTGTACAGATCTATGGTTGGTGGACTGTTATATCTTACTCAAACTAGGCCTGACATTATGCATGTTGTGTGTATGGTAGCTAGATCTCAAGCTGATCTGAAAGAAAGTCATGTTACTGTTGTTAAAAGAATATTCAGATATCTAAAAAGAACTGAAGATTATGGTTTATAGTATCCAAAGAATGATGATTTCATGTTATGTTCTTATACTGACACAGATTGGGTAAGTGATGTTGATGACCAGAATAGTACTACCGCTGGAGCATTATTTTTAGGTAAGAAGTTGGTTTCTTGGGCTAGCAAGAAACATGATTCAATATCTTTATCCATTGCTAAAGCTGAGTAAATTGTTGTTGCTAGTAATTGCACTCAGATAGTATGGATGAAGCAAACATTGAAAGATATCAGATTTATTTATGATAAGCCTACTGTTATATACTATGATAATTCCAATGCTATAAACATGTCTAAAAATTTAGTGCAATATTCAAAGACTAAGCATATATCAATCAAATATAATTACTTGAGAGAGAAATTTGGTGAACAAAAGGTGAAGCTGGAATATGTATCTACAAAGGAACAAATCACTGATATTTTTACTAAGCCAAGTCCTACAAATATATTTGTCTATCTAAGAGACAAGTTAGGGGTCTCCACCCCTCTTGATGAGAACTAGATGCATTGAGTTGCATCGATCTGGAATAATTAAAAGCCTTTCTCTTTTATCTGGATTGATGAGTTGGTGTTGCTCCTCTGCTAGAGTAGTCTATTGATTTGCTTGTGTATCCCAGTAGGAGAGAGATTCATGTTTCTATGTTTTAGAGGGAGAGAGTTTGATTTTCCATTTTGGTGATCTTTGGCATTGCTATAAAAGGGGGAGAGAGATAATGTGAAAAACTACTTTATCCATCTTGATCTTAAGGGGAGTTTGCTGGTGATATCTTCTTTCTTTGCATTGCCTGTTTTTCACATTCATATGTTGTCATCAATGCCAAAGGGGGAGATTGTTGGATTATTTGGGAGACTGTTTGATTTGGTTATTCATTGCTGCTTCTAGGATAAGTTGTTGTCATTGATGTCAACATATTCCTATGAGTTATTTCGGTGAGTTTGGGAAGAATTTCTGATCCAGTTTGTAGTTCTTTGTTTACCGGTATATTTTGATGTGATCAGATCTTGTGCTAAGATTTTGGATTATTGCTTGGGATAATCTTGTGTATCTTGATCTCAGATGGTTCATGATTTGGCTCTCCATAAGTTATCTTTATTTTTTATAGTTACTGATTGGTTATTTTCTTGAACCTTGAGACATTGACCAATGAAGATTTAAAAAAAGATGTTGGTGCAACTATTCTAGATGATTCTAACGTGCTTGATGGTATTTCCTAGTTGTTTTCTATTTGTTTTTGTGATCCGCATTGATCATTGAGTGATTTTTTGGTGATTTCTTTGAACCGGTTATAATTTGTATGTTATGTAGTATTTTTGGCGGTGTCAGCTTCTAGTAGAGGCAGTGTTCAGCAGTCGAGTATAGCACCAGGTAGCAGAGTGTTCGTCAGAAGAGATTGCTTCACATGTGGACAGCCAGGTCACATTATCGTTCATTGTCCTCAACATACTTCTCAAATGTCAGGACAACAGAAGCCAGCTACTTCCGAGCCTACAGTTGGAGATGCAAGTAGGTCTCATCGCATTTTTGCGGTGGTTGATAACCATTAGGCTGAGCATCAGGACACCATTGTTTAGACATTAGGTGTGATAGGTGGTATCTCTTGTTCAGTATTATTTGATTTTGGAGCATCAAACTCTTTTATTTCTCCTTTTCTAGTAGAGTGATGCAGGCTTGCTACAAAAAAGAAGGATGATAGGTGGCAGGTAGAGTTAGCTACGGGGTCCAAATTGGTAGTGGATTCCCTTGTGCTTAATTGTCCTTTAGTTTTAGGAGATTTCCATAATTCTGTGGATCTTCGTGTTATGTCCTTGGGATCTTATGATGTGGTTCTTGGTATGGATTGGCTTGGACCTCACCAAGCACAAATAGATTGTAGAGGTAAGAAAGTGCAGTGGAAGTGTTCTTCATAAAAAAAGATTAACCCAAGTACACCTGCAATTGATCTATGAAGTAGCCAATTCAATCTATGAAGAACATCAGGGCTTGGACAACATGACAAGGATATGAATCCTTTTACTCTTCAGGCTCTGCAAACCCTAGGTGAGTATACCTTTGATGCTTAAAATTTAGACTCATTATCCACACATGACAGCATCAATAAAGCAAATAGATCTCATAAACGGTTCAAGAACAAGGAGGGTACTATAGATAGGCTAAATCTACATTGACAACTCAACAATGTTTGAATCATGAGATGGAGGGACACTACCATAGAACATAAAACAAAAGATATTCTAATTTTGGATTTTTAAAAGACGTTCTGACAACCCTTCAATGTTATAAACGACCAGTGCCTTATCCAAGCCACATAGTCATGCATAAAACTGGAAGAGAAATCTCAGAGCAAGTTCCTTTCAACATTAAATTTTCATGTACCAATGCCTTACATTAATACAATTTTCTACTCTATCATAAAATCATGCTTACACATCCAATATACATATTCAACATCATTAATGTTGGGTTTCGGGATTTAAATTCTTCCTTGAAGAATATCCAAAAGACAAACATTACACTCTTAGAGAAGGCTAAAAGAGACAAATCCAAATTATCCTTGACAATATGAAATTGTATGAATTTAAATACATTTTGGAGACAATTTCATGGAAAATCACACATGCCTTGCATATGTGTGAACCAACAAACTAAAACAAGACCTACAACAAAGACAACACTGAAAACCTTGAAGAACACACTGTCATTTGCACAAATAAAAAGATGTCATCACTGGAACTTGCAATTTCAGATTTCTCCCTTGGAGAAAATCACTCAAAAACTAGAACCCCTACAATTGAGAAGAATTGGGAATAAGAAGGAGAGGGAAAAAGATCAGAACCCATCAAAACATGCCAAGTGTCTCCTTTGTCCCTAACTGAATTTCATTTCCTTCCCATGGAAAATGCTCTTGAAATATCTGATTTCTATTGAAACTAACTCCATAACTGCATTCCTCATCTCGAGAGCTTTTTGGAAATATATAATACTTGCCATTTTGAGTAAAAATAGAGCTTGGGCAAATTAATCACTCATGTGTGCACATCATTTAATTTTTTTGAATTTTTAATATATTCTGCACTATATATATAACTGATTTTAATTTTGATTTTTGGCTCCTTTTCTGCCCTGATGACTTACCATGTGGCAGCCCCTGATTGGTCGATGCGATCCACTAGGCACCACCTGGGATGACACCTCATCACTGCCACGTGCACGCTTTATCACTGCCACTTGTCTGTCCACCTATACACCACATGTGCGCTACGTCACTGCCACCTATGTGCCAACTGTGTACCACATCACCGCCACCTCAGATGACCTACGAGCTGTCCTTCCCCCTGGGCCCACCACCTGGCTTTCGCCATTTCGCAATGGCTAACGGGCATGCAACTTTGGCTTGCGAATCAACGCCGACCGTCAGATCTTCTCCAAAATGCATGGTCTTTAACTCCTCATTTTCGCTACATTTTCAACCTAATCTTTTCACCATTTCGTAGCCCTTAACCGGCGAGCATCTTCGGCCTACGAAATCATGCACACCGTCAGATCAGCTTGAACCTGGACGATCTTTACCCTGCTTAATTTTTGCAGACGCTTTTCGCCATTTCGCCTTTTGCCATTTCGCAGGCCTTAGCCGATGAGCATCTCCACCCTGCAAAATCATGGCGACCGTTGGATCTCCTGAAGCTACATGATCTTTAACTCACTCCTCTACAAAATTCACCTGCCTCGAGATCCATGCCAACGTGGGGTCCACCTATCATCACTTGTCGACCTCCTCAGCCATCTTGAGATCATGCCCACACCTGTGGGGTTCACTTGGGCACCCAACGGGCACCATCCGTCAAAAGCCTTGATGGCTTTGACATATTAGATTTGTAAGGTTTAGGTTATAAACATTAGAAAAGTTCACTTCCCAGCGAATGTGGGATAATACATTAAGCCTGAGACTGCATTTTGGAGGTTCCCGTAGAGCTCTAATGGAAATTTTCTGCATTTGCTTGGAATTTGTTCTGTTTGCCTCTTCACTCACCACGTCCACCTTGGTATTATTCTGCAGCTCCCTCTCCAATCTCCATGTAGAAGCCTTGGAGGTCCTCTGTAGACCCTTTGCATACCACGTGAACTGCTGGGAGGATGCTTTGGGAGGGCATGTGAAGGAAGAGCTCCTGCTGAAAGCATATTTAAAAAACAAATAAAACTTTGGAACCCCTTAGAACATACCATGTAGGGGAGGGTAAATGCTGGCAAGGCTTTAAGCCTATTGGTTTCCTTATGCGTGGAGGCTTCTACATGCTCCCTTCTTCAAACTCCACCTCAAATGTAGTAGGGAGGAGCTAGCTGGACATTATGCCACCATTGTAATTGCACTTTGCTGCTTTAAAAAAAAAAACCCACGTGACCAAAGGAGAAGGTAAGGTTGCTGGGGTTCAATGCCTTGCTGAAAACTATGCAATGGAAGGAGGACATGGCATTGATTTGCATTTGCTGAGAACATCAACACCCTCTACTAGTCATCACGTGCCATTGGAGATGGGCATTCAACCTGCCAATATGCATTTGCTTGAATGTTTTTGTTGCTGCCAAAGCTATGTAAAGGGGAAGATTCTGCCATTTCTGTCATCCACTATAGAAAGGGAGGGTTATGGCTTTATACCAACCAATAGCATTTGACTTGTGTTTTCACTGCTCTTTTTTACATGCCACATGATCTTGGTAGCCTTCTTCATTACCACATAATCTACCATAGCATCTTTTTGCTATACTTCAAACACCACGCTGCATGCTATTTGTCCCATCTTCTAAATTAAGTCTTCAAAACTAGGCAATGATTCCATAGATGCTTTTCCTTGAAATATATGTTGAACCTCTGGCAGAAGATCATACATTGCATCATACATGTCAAGAATTACAAATAACTTCTTTGATGTCTTCCGATTTTTAAGCATAACTTCCCCGAAGTTCAAAAGTTGTTTCATGCTTGGCTCAGTAAATTCTGCAAAACAACATTCTATATGAGGATTGAGCTCATAAAGCATTTGATTGCACATTCTCCATTCAGCTGTATATAATATCTTTACTGCAATTTGCAAACATTGGATTCAAGTTCCAATCTTTGCCTCACATGATTCCCATGATAGTTACTGCACATCATCTTTCAATAACTTGTCTCATAATCAAAACCCAAATTTAGATATTCTAAAATTCTCGCAGTGAGCCAAGTCGCCAATAAAATTAATCCGCGAGCATAAGCCAGGTTGGGCCCCAAAGTGGGTTCGACTAAAAAAAATTTTGTTTTCATGCAACTGACCTTCAGAATGCTTCAAGAACCTCAAACACACCTTTGGAAATGATCGACATCATTTTTGGATCATTGGACTGAGTTTTGCAACTTTCAGGTAATTACGCCACATTTTCGCATTTAATCGCGAAGACATATTTTTTAAAGTGGTCAAAACACCTTTCTGGACCTTGCCATCTGACAGGTGTATTCTCTGATATACAAGCATGAAATATACCAAACGGTTTCTCAAGACGAGTCCCAAGTGAAGAGATATTAATTGGTGAAAATGACCAACTAGCTTTGTCAACACTGCAAACCTGATGAAGTCAATGTTCTGGCAACACATGATGCCTTTCTTAGAAATATCAAACGACCTCCGTAGACCCTCAAATTTGAAACACAGGTACCTTGAAGTACATATTAAATCTTTGGATTCTTATTTTGACCAAAAGTCTAACTAGGTGCAAATGGCACGCTCATGAAAATGGCTACTTTAACTGATATAACACTGAAAGTACGGATCACTGAAAACGATGACTCAATGAACCCTTTTGAAAACCGATCAAACGGATTGGTAGAGGCTTGAAATTTGAAACATGACTCATCATTTATACCAATAATAACATAGAACAAACATTCTGACATGACACTCACTGAGGCAACTTTTACACTTATGCGAAATAGGGCTCTGACTAGGTGCTGAAACAAGGACTTGTCAAACCACACAAACTGCAAATGGATTGATCTTCAAAAACTGAGCAAATGGATTCGTTAGGACTTGAAATTTTGCAAGCTCACTCACATTTATGCATAGAATTGAATCCATTTTTAATTTCTTCATGATGATAAAAAGGTTAAAAGATGTAAGCACTCAAAGTAGGCTACTCAATAAAATTAGCATTTGTGCCTAAAATGTACTTTTAGCTCACCCCTTGAAATGGGTACCTGACAAACTTATCCAAACTGAATTCTAAAAGTTTCAACACATTGCATAGGCAAAATGAAAGGTATAGGACACATTTCAAAGCTTTGCCTCTTCATGATTAACTGAGCTCCATTTTGCCCTCTCTCTAACTAGGTCATTCAGACTAACTCATTTGGAAATGCAGAGCAAAATTTTGAAATGGGCCTCTAAACTTGACTCAATTTTAATGAGTCCCAATAGTGGCTCTGACTGGGGATGGTTGATTGCAAGATCAACTCAAGAATCTAGAATGAATGGTTAAGCAGACCACCCAAAATACGAATCACTCTTCTTCTCAAAAACAGGGCATCCTTATTCTACCCAAACAACAGGGCACTTTATTGAAAACCACACAACTAAAGCAAAGCAACTATACAAGATATATAAACATACTTAAAATTGATTATAACTCCTCCACTAATCCTCAACATTTACCTCTGTCAAAAATCTGATTTTCATCTCTTGATATCGTGATCCAAACAAAGGCACCTTCTAGTAACAACTAAGCATAATCATTATAATCAACCTCTTTTATCTCATCACTATAACAGTTGGTGTGCATACCTCTTGTCTAATTCTGAACTTTACGATCACACACTACCTCAACAAAAGTAAAACCATGAGACAACTCACTAAAGAGGCTTTCCCACAAGATACCATGCATTTCACTATCCCAATCAATTCTATCTTTTGCAAGGACATCATCATGCTGAACTTCAAAAGTAAAACATTCATTCTCAACACTGTAATTCTCATCAGCACATACCTTATTATCATTTAAATCAATAGAATGAGGGACACTACTAACCAACTGATGCAAACAAGGAACATAAACATTTTGGTTCAGATGTGATACTTCCCTATTTGATCACACTCTTTACCATCCTTGTTCATCAAGCTCAAAACCTTTGCATTCTCAAAATCCCATTCATGAAAAAGAATGCATACCTTTGGCTGAAGCAAATCCTCAGCTAAATCTTCTTCATTCAAACTTATATCCACCCAAAAAACTTCCATCTATGGTCTGGAGTAATCATCACACAACCCATGCCCCTTACCTTCATCATGAAGTAATTTTTTACAACACATGCTACTGTTGTTTGGAATTTCATCAGCATTATGGACTAGTTGATCATTTACAACATCTGGTTGATCATTTATTTTTTCATACAAAGGGTTAGAAACCAAATGAAAAATCCCTTTATGAACATTATAAAAATGAAGTGGTTGGTCCGTATCTATATCAACATTGAATAGAACATTAGTAAAATTGCTAAAGATACCATCCGCCCTATCATCATAATCATCTTCACCAAACAAAGAAGAAATTGAAACTAGGCTAGAACAATCCTCAGTGTTCCATGTTTCACATCCATAAGATTTCATCCTTTTGTCATCATTATGAAAAATCAAGAT
Source organism: Cryptomeria japonica (assembly GCF_030272615.1). NCBI lineage: Eukaryota > Viridiplantae > Streptophyta > Pinopsida > Cupressales > Cupressaceae > Cryptomeria > Cryptomeria japonica. Next base: position 520,089,710 of record NC_081411.1, read on the forward strand.
AATCATACTTATCTTTCCATGATTGATCTTCTTTACCAATCGAACACTCATCATCAGCCAAAGAATGAAAATGAATATTGCTGCCATTTACTTCATCTGATGAATTTTCAGCATGTTCACTAAAATTTTCTATCATAAAACCATCTGTTAGGTCAGCATGTTGTTCATTAAATGTACAAGCATTCAGTTCACAATCATTTTCTGAAGAATCCTCTTCACCATATTGCAGAAGGTCTTCATTAACAACTTGAAGGCTCTCTAACATTTGAACCTTCTTATCCACAACTTCAAGAGCTTTCCTAAGTTCTAAAATCTTTTGGACTTGCTTTGCACTTTGTTGTTCCGTGTGAGATTCTATAAAAATTTGTTCATCCATGTGTGCTATACTTTCATTGCAATCATGTGTACCATTGAGATTTTCTAAATTAACTTTTTGCATAACTTTCAAATTAGAAAGATCATCAACATGATTATAAGAAGTGAAATCTGAAAATACTTTTACTTCATCCTCAACACAAGTGACATTATCAACGTTTAAGTGAGGATCAACTATTGTTTGCACTAAACAATTTTGATTTTCATCATATTGCACATTTTCACTTGCACAAACAACAACACTTGGTAATTCCTCTGTATTTGGTATTTCAACATCAAATACATCAGCAACATGTAAAGATTGATGGTCATCACCATCATTGTTTTCATCATCACTAACCTTGGGAGATGCATGATTAACTTGATATTTTGCAATCACATAGTCAACATAACCGGCATACAAATCAAATGGTACATATCCCTTGTATATATCTACCTTTGTATCAACATTTTCACAACACTTCCCACTGATCATTCCATCATTACTTTGAGAGACAACTGGTATTAACAACAAAGGTTCTTGACTCTCATTCAAATTTGAATCACATGCATCAACAAAACCTTTTAGAACTGCAAAGCTTGATGCACCTAGACAAGGAATGATTTGCTCAGCTTCACATGGTATTTCACCATTGAAGGTACTTTGGCATGAAACAACAACAGACATGAATCTCTTCAAGATCCCATACTTCAAGTTATTTTCCATATCCCTAGTTGTGTTAAACACTTCATACAAGGTCTTGGGTTCTTTGTTTCTCAATAAGAAACTCATCTTCTCATCAAATGCACTCATATAAACATCCAGACATACTTTATCATCAAGTTTATACTTTCTGGAAGTTTCAGACAAAGCTTGTGAAAATCTGATATTAAATGTTGGTACCAATTCATCTTCCCTGATTTGTATATAAGTGAATTCTTTCAGCAAATCACAATCACTCATCTTTTCATCAAATTGGTCTATGAAATCTAAAACTAATTCTTCCCATGAAGAAATACAATCTACCGGCAAAAAAGAGAACCAATCCCTTGCATCCTCTTTCAATGACTGAACAAACAATTTCATGCATACATCTTCCTGACAAATTTCAAACTCTCCTATCAAATCTGAAAATCTTTTCACATGTTGACATGTTGCTTTTGATTTCTTCCCACTAAATATGGGCAAATACTTTCTAATTTCTGTGGGTATGGGATTTGGGTAACCCGAAATACCTTCAAAGTTTAGAGCAGCATAATACTTCATATTGAAACTCTTCCTATTACATGGTTGTGACATTTCACTAAGCATGGCCACATGTGGAAATACACAAGGTTGAAAAACTTCACTATTCATTCCTTCTTACTCCCACAAATGATTATACAATCTTGGATAAAATCCTTCAAGCACATATCATCATACTGATCTATTCATAACATTGCTTGACACAAATCTTTCCCTAATTTGCATACTATAACAGAAGAACATAAACACTAGATATTTCAGCAGAATAGATATGCAAACTAATTTGAAAACCTCTCTTTCCCTCTTTACTAGTGTTGCTCACTTAATGGGAAAACTACATTACACATTAAAAATTTCAGAAGAGATATCTTGCATTTAAAACCTCTGAAAATGCATGGAGATTTGCAGCTATAAGACTTGTAGATCTTAAGATTTACTTCACATTTCAGCACTATCTTTTACCTCAGAGTCGCCACCTCTTGCATAGAGGACATTTTGAACAGCAAAATACCATTCAATCACAAATTTAAATTCTCTGTTTCTCTTTCAATCTCGCTGCAATAAACACTCTTCTAGGCTATTTAACACTGGTATGAACCACAGAGTCGCCACCCAAATAAGGAATCGGGGAAAAGTTTGCACACAGCTGCAAGAACTTCTTACAACTTTCAACAATGATTTTACTGATACTCCTTTATAAAATATGACATGAAAAGACATATCATTCTACATATCCAGAACAAGGAACATTCTCTAACTCTGTGCATACACAATGGACAGACTGCCTGGAAATGAAATTGACAGGATGAGGTATACATTCAACTTCTAACCTTATCAATCAAACATTTGAATCCATTAGCTCCCCAACAGAGTCACCATTTTTGTTGTTCATAAAAAATGATTAACCCAAGTACACCTGCAATTGATCTATGAAGTAGCCAATTCAATCTATGAATAACCTTAGGGCTTGGACAACATGACAAGGATATGAATCCTTCTACTCTTTAGGCTCTGCAAAACCTAGGTGGGTATACCTTTGATGCTTGAAATTTAGACTCATTAACCACATATGACAGCATCAATAAAGCAGATAGATCTCATAAACGGTTCAAGAACAAGGAGGGTACTATAGATAGGCTAAATCTACATTGACAACTCAACAATGTTTGAATCATGAGATGGAGGGACACTACCATAGAACATAAAACAAAAGATATTCTAATTTTGGATTTTTAAAAGATGTTCTAACAACCCTTCAATGTTACAAAAGACCAGTGCCTTGCCTTATCCAGGCCATAGAGTCATGCATAAAAATGGAAGAGAAATCTCAGATGCAAGTTCCTTTCAACATTAAATTTTCATGTACCAATGCCTTACATTAATACAATTTTCTGCTCTGTCATAAAATCATGCTTACACATCCAATATACATATTCAACATCATTAATGTTGGGTTTCAGGATTTAAATTCTTCCTTGAAGAATACCCAAAAGACAAACATTACACTCTTAGAGAAGGCTAAAAGAGACAAATCCAAATTATCCTTGACCATATGAAATTGTATGAATCTGAATCCATTTTGGAGACAATTTCATGGAAAATCACACATGCCTTGCATATGTGTGAACCTACAAACTGAAACAAGACCTATAGCAAAGACAACACTGAAAACCCTAAAGAACACACTATCATTTGCACAAATAAAAAGATGTCATCACTGGAACCTGCAATTTTGGATTTCTCCCTTGGAGAAAATCACTCAAAAACTAGAACCCCTACAATTGAGAAGAATTGGGAATAAGAAGGAGACGGAAGAAGATCAGAATCCATCAGAACATGCCAAGTGTCTCCTTTGTCCCTAACTGAATTTCATTTCCTTCCCATGGAAACTAATCTCGAAATATCTGATTTCTATTGAAACTAACTTGATACCTACATTCCTCATCTCGAGAGCTTTCTGACAATATATAATACTTGCCATTTTGAGTAAAAATAGAGCCTGGGCGAATTAATCACTCATGTGTGCACATCATTTAAATTTTTTGAATTTTTAATATAGTCTGCACTATATATATAACTTATTTTAATTTTGATTTTTGGCTCCTTTTTTGCCCTGATGCCTTGCCATGTGGCAGCCCCTGATTGGTTGATGGGATCCACTGGGTGCCACCTGGGATGACACCTCATCACTGCCACGTGCACGCTTTATCACTGCCACTTGTCTGTCCACTTGTACACCACATGTGCGCTATGTCACCGCCACCTATGTGCCAATTGTGTGCCATGTCACCACCACCTCGGATGACCAGCGAGCTATCCTTCCACCTGGGCCCGCCACCTAGCTTTCGCCATTTTGCAATGGCTAACGGGCGTGCAACTTTAGCTTGCAAATCAACGCCGACCGTCGGATCTGCTCCAAGATGCATGGTCTTTAACTCCTCATTTTCACTACATTTTCGGCCTGAGCTTTTTGCCATTTCGTAGCCCTTAACTGACAAGCATCTTCGGCCTACGAAATCATGTACACCGTTGGATCAGCTTGAACCTGTACAATCTTAACCTTGCTCAATTTTTGCAGACGCTTTTCACTATTTGCCTTTCGCCATTTCACAGCCCTTAACCGGTGAGCATCTCCACCCTACGAAATCACGCCGACCATTGGATTTCCCGAAGCTGCATGGTCTTTAACTCACTCCTCTGCAAAATTTATCTGCCTCAGGATCCGTGCCTACGTGGGGTCCATCTATTGCCACTTGTTGGCCTCCTTAGCCATCTTGGGATCCGCACCCATGCGTGTGGGGTCCGCTTGGGTGCCCAACGAGCAACATCCATCAAAAGCCTTGATGGCTTTGACATATTAGATGTGTAAGGTTTTGGTTATAAACATTAGAAAAGTTCACTTCCCAGCGAATGTGGGATAATACATTAAGCCTGGGACTGCATTTTGGAGGTTTATGCAGAGCTTTAATGGCAATTTTCTGCATTTGCTTGGAATTTTTTATATTTGCCTCTTCACTCACCATGTCCACCTTAGAATTATTCTGCAGCTCCCTCTCCAATCTCCACGTAGAAGCCTTGGAGGTCCTCTGTAGCCCCTTTGCATACCATGTGAACTGCTGGGAGGATGCTTTGGGAGGGAATGTGAAGGAAGAGCTCTTGCTGAAAGCATATTTAAAAAACAAAAAAAAATTTGGAACCCCTCAGAACATACCACGTAGGGGAGGGTAAATGCTGGCAAGGCTTTAAGCCTGCTAGTTTCCTTATGCGTGGAGGCTTCTACATGCTCCCTTCTTTAAACTCCACCTCAAATGCAGCAGGGAGGAGCTTGTTGGGCATTACACCACCATTGCAATTGCACTTTGTTGTTTTAAAACAAAACCCCCATGTGACCAAAGGAGAAGGTAAGGTTGATGGGGTTCAATGCCTTGCTGAACACTATGCAATGGAAGGAGGACATGACATTGATTTGCATTTGCTGAGAACATCAACACCCTCTACTAGTCATCACGTGCCATTGGAGATGGGCATTCAACCTGCCAATATGCATTTGCTTAAATGTTTTTGTTGCTGCCAAAGCCACGTAAAGGGGAAGATTCTACCATTTCTGTCATCCACTGTAGAAAGGGAGGGTTATGGCTTTATACCAGCCAATAGCATTTGACTTATGTTTTCACTGCTCTTTTTTACATGCCACGTGATCTTGGTAGCCTTCTTCATTACCACGTGATCTACCATAGCATCTTTCTACTATACTTGAAACACCACACTGCATGTTGTTTGTCCCATCTTCTACATTAAGTCTTCAAAACTAGGCAATGATTTTATAGATGTTTTTGCTTGAAATATATGTTGAACCTCTAGTAGAAGATCATACATTGCATCATACATGTCAAGAATTACAAATAACTTCTCTGATGTCTTCCGATTTTTAAGCATAAATTCCCTGAAGTTCAAAAGTTGTTTCATGCTTGGCTAAGTAACTTCTGCAAAACAACATTCTATATGATGATCGAGCTCATAAAGCATTTGATTGCACATTCTCCATTCGGCTATATATAATATCTTAACTGCAATTTGCAAACATTGGATTCAAGTTCCAATATTTGCCTGAAATGATTCCCATGATAGTTACTGCACATCATCTTTCAATAACTTGTCTCATAATCAAAACCCAAATTTAGATATTTTGAAATTCTCGCAGTGAGCCAAGTCGCCAATAAAATTAATCCGAGAGCATAAGCCAGGTCGGGCCCCAAAGTGGGTCCAACTAAAAAAAATCATTTTCATGCAACTGACCTTCGGAATGCTTCAGGAACCTCAAACACACCTCTGGAAATGATCGGCATCATTTTCGGATCATCAGACTAAGTTTTGCAACTTTCAAGCAATTACGGCACATTTTCACATTTAATCGCAAAGACATATTTTTTAAAGTAGTCAAAACACCTTTCTGGACCTTGCCATCTGACAGGTGTATCCTTTGATAAAGAAGCATGAAATATACCAAATGGTTTCTCAAGACAAGTCCTGAGTGAAGAGATATTAACTGGCAAAAATGACCAACTGGCTTTGTCGACACTGCGGACCTGATGAAGTCAATGTTCTGGAAACACATGATGCCTTTCTTAAAAATATCAAGCGACCTCCATAGACCCTCAAATTTGAAACAAAGGTACCTTGAAGTATATATTAAATCTTTGTATTCTTAGTTTGACCAAAATTCTGACTAGGTGCAAATGGCATGCTCATGAAAATGGCTACTTTAACTGATACAACACTGAAAGTACGGATCACTGAAAACGATGACTCAATGAACCCTTTTGAAAACCGATCAAACGGATTGGTAGAGGCTTGAAATTTGAAACATGACTCATCATTTATACCAATAATAACCTGGAACAAACGTTCTGATATGACACTCACTGAGGCAACTTTTACACTTATGTGAAACAGGGCTCTGACTAGGTGCTAAAACAGGGACTTGTCAAACCACACAAACTGCAAATGGATTGATCTTCAAAAACTGAGCAAATGGATTCGTTAGGACTTGAAATTTTGCAAGCTCACTCAAATTTATGCATAGAATTGAATCCATTTTGAATTTCTTCATGATTATCAACAAGGTAAAAGATGTAAGCACTCAAAGTAGGCTACTCAATAAAATCTGCATTTGTGCCTAAAATGCACTTTCAGCTCACCCCTTGAAATGGGTACCTGACAAATTTATCCAAACTGAATTCTGAAAGTTGCAACACACTGCATAGGCCAAATGAAAGGTATAGGACACATTTCAAAGCTTTACCTCTTCATGATTAACCGAGCTCCATTTTGCCCTCTCTCTAACTAGGCCATTCAAACTAACTCATTTGGAAATGCAAAGCAAAATTTTGAAATGGGCCTCTAAACTTGACTCAATTTTAATGAGTCCCAACAGGAAGGATGATAGTGGGAAGAGTGTGGAAATTGAAGGTATTCAGAGACCTATCTCTCTTTGCATGATTTCTCCTATGCAGATGAAGAGGTGTGTGTGTAAGGGTTGCCAGTTGTTTGCGGTTAGAGTGAAGGATGTGGATGGGGAAGTTAGTTCAGAGGATTTATTGCAGCAGCATCCCATTCTTCAGGAGTTTGTAGATGTTTTTCCTAGTGATATTCTAGGTATGCCCCCTCAGCGAGATATAGATTTCAGGATTGATTTGGTGCTAGGAGCTGAGCCTATTTCTAAAGCTCCCTATCGGATGACCACGCAGGACTTGAATGAGTTGAGGGTTCAGTTGGAGGATTTGTTGGTAAAGGGGTGCACCTGTGCTATTTGTGAAGAAGAAGGATGGATCTCTTCGATTATGCATTGATTACAGACAGCTTAATAAGGTGACGGTGAAGAACCGATATCCCTTGCCTCAGATAGATGATTTATTTGACCAGATTAAGGATGCCAAAATCTTCTCTAAGATTGACCTTAAGTTTGGGTATCACTAGTTGAGGATTCAGGAGATAGACATTCATTGTACAACTTTTCTTACTAGATATGGTCATTATGAGTTCATAGTGGTACCTTTTGGTCTCACGAATGCACCTTCAGTTTTCATGAGCTTGATGAATGGTGTATTTAGGTTGTATTTGGACAGATTTGTATTAGTATTTGTAGGATTTTGCCAAGATCAAGGGCACAATGAAAAGCATAAAAGGAGAGACAATAGAATGACAAGAACAAACTGTATTCTCATCAATATGCAAATGATCAACTGGATTAACCAATACAATGAATATAGGCCTGCTTATATAGGCAAGGCCATATGGATGTACGAGCACACAATTATGACATGTGGCTCAATGAGAAACAAGGGTAGGTAAGAAATACTAGGGGTAGGTAGGAGAAATAATATAATATTCCACAAGAGGTGGATGACCCACCGAATGTGGAGTGTAACAGCAAAATAAGACCACCACAAAGGGTGGAATTTCTCCTACAAGCTCTATCCCCATGTGCACACTTCCCTAAGTGTCTCAAATCCAAACTACGAAGAGATGCATTATCCTAAGTTAACTTAAGTAAAGTGTAATAATATCCATAATGAATATTTATTTACACCAACAGTATTTTTGGATGATATTTTGATCTATTTGAGATCAGTTGAGGAGCATGAGGATCATGTGAGGTAGGTTTTGTAGTATCTTAGGGAGAATCAGCTATATGCCAATTTGGCAAAGTGTGATTTCTTCCAGACAGAGGTGAGGTATCTTGGTCATGTGATTTCTGGAGAGGGTACCGCAGTTGATCCCTTGAAGATTCAGGCGATTGTCGATTGGCCAGCACCCACTAATGTGGGAGAGGTGTGTAGTTTCATGGGTTTAGCAAGATATTATCGCAGATATGTTTAGGATTTCTCCAGGATAGCTCATCCTATCACTTCTCTTCAGAGAAAAGGGAAGAAGTTTGTTTGGACAGAGCAGTGTGAGACAACATTTCAAATCCTTACAGAGCGTTTGACTAGTGCACCTATTTTAGCAGTACCAAATCCTTTGGGGAATTTTGTAGTATGCACGGATGCTTCTTTGGAAGGTCTAGGAGCAGTATTGATGCAGGATGGTCGTGTGATTGCATATGAGTTGCCTAAACTTAAGAATCATGAGCAAAACTATCCCACCCATGATCTTGAGTTGGCAGTAGTGGTGCATGCTTTGGTTAGATGGAGGCACTTCCTTCTTGGACATAGATTAGAGTTGCACAGTGATCACCGCAGTTTGCAGTATATCTTCACACAACCAAATTTGAATGCTAGGTAGAGGCATTGGATGGATTTCTTATGTGAGTATGACTTTGAGGTGAGATATATTCAAGGTAAGGAGAATGTGGTAGCAGATGCATTGAGTCGCAGGAGGCATGAGATCTCAACAATGTCTCTTAGTGTGGATTTGAGGAGCCGTATTCTTAGTGCCCTTTCTTTAGATGTACGGTATCAGGAGATTATTGCAGAGGTTGCCATAGGTAGAGCTTTTGAGGGTAGATATGCAGGTTACTCAGTAGAATCAGATGGACTCCTTAGGCATTTGGGACGCATTTATGTTCCACCATCAGATGGTCTTCAAGATTTGATCGTGTCAGAGGCACATCGCACACCGTACTTGGCACATCCAGGTGTCAAGAAGATGCATGCGGATTTGAGATAGATATATCATTGGTCTTGTATGAGGAGAGATATTGCAGATTTTGTGGCATGATGCCTAGAGTGTCAGTGAGTGAAGGCAGAGCATCAACATTCCGTAGGATTATTACAGTCACATTTGGTTCCAGGATGGAAATGGGACATTATATATATGGATTTTATAGCTGGATTGCCCATGTCTTCACGCCGTCATGATGCTATTATGGTCACTGTAGACAAATTGACCAAAGTAGTGCACTTTTCTTCGATCAGGTCTTCATATACAACAGCGACAGTAGCCTGAGTTTTCTTGGAAGGAGTTGTGAGGTTGCATGGTATTCCTCAGTGGATCATATCAGATCACGATCCAGTGTTCACATCAGTATTTTGGACATCTCTTCAGCATTATTTGGGTACGCAGTTGAACTTTAGTTCAACTTATCACCCCGAGACAAATAGACAGATAGAAAGGGTGAACCAGGTTTTGGAGGATATGTTGAGAATGTAAGTGATGGATCAACAGCCTAGCTGGGAGGATTATCTCTATTTGGTTGAGTTTGCATACAATAATGGTTACCATATCTCTATAGGTATGTCTCCTTATTAGGTGTTATATGGTAGACCATGTCACACACCCTTGAGTTGGGATTGTTTAGAGGATAGAGTGTGTATTGGATCAGAGATGTTGCAGGATATGGAGGAGCAGGTGGCTCATATTAGAGAGCATTTGTTGGTCACTCAGGATAGATAGAAGAAATATGCAGATGCTCATCGAGTGGACAGGCAGTTTTCTATTGGTGACAGGGTATTTCTAAGAGTTCACCCATGAAAGAGTCCGATCCGTTACGAAAAAGGCTCTAAGTTGGCACCTCGGTTTGTTGGACCTTTCAAGATTTTGGAGTGGATTGGTCCTGTGGCTTATCGCCTTGCCTTGCCGCCTAGCTTGTCCCACATCCATGATGTCTTTCATGTTTTAGTTTTGAGGTTATATCATCTTGATATTTCGTATGTGTTGGATTGGAATGCTTTGCAGGTCGAGGATGGGCAACTTTCTATGGAGCCCGTATGCATTCTTCAGCATAGACAGATGTCACTCAGAGGTCAGAGTGTAGAGCAGGTAAGGGTCTAGTGGGATCCGATTGATGATTCTTTAGCTACATGGGAGGACGCAGTGCGGATGAGAGAGCTATATCCCTATCTATTCTCAGGCTTCCAAGAGTAAGCCAAGCCAAAGGGGGGGAGAATGTAGTGTCCACCCTTGATTCAACTTATTTTGACTAGAATTGACTTTTATATTATGCTTGATAGACTTATCTAGACTATATTTTGATGTTTTGGATGATGATTACTCGTGTTGCTTCAGTGACTTATGATTGATGTTTGACACTATTGGACATATGCTATTTTGATTATCTATATGGATGTTGGTATTATCATGATTTATCATGTGATTTGATGATATATGTACTCGATGGATTTTATATGCTCACTATGTGATGGATTATTGATAGATTAGATTTATCATGGTTTTGATGATGATTATGATTAGGCTAACCCTACTTCATGATTACCTATGATGAGATGTTTATGAGATGTGTTTGACTATTGTTTGACTGTCTTCGTGATAGAGACGATTCCACATCACTCATTGCGAGTGGGATGTGTCATCGCGATTCTCTATCACTTGCCTGTTCTATATAAATGTATATGTATATGTGGTATTGTCATTTTGTGGTTGTAGGATTTTGCAGGTACCAGACATCGACTCCACCTGGCTTCATAGGTCTAAGCATCTCTTTAGTTCTAATGGCTAATGTGGTTCAGAGATGGCATGAGTTTCCCCTCACATACTCTAGGTCTAAGTTGTTCACCGTGTGTAGTCAGCGTCTTGGCATAATTTGCCATGTTAGTTAGTAAGCTTGGTCTTTTGGTTTGGTGAGTTCAATGTACGCCGGTTGATTTACTTGATTATGTTAGAGTAATTATGTGGCTCTTGATGTGCAGTTTTATATTTGGTAATGTTTATTTTTAAGTATTTAATTTATGAGTTCTGAATATTTAATTATCTGGTATTTATATTTATTTGATAATTAACGTCGATTGATTTTATGATTATTTAATAATTGATGAGCTTCATTGTTGTTTAATATTTGTGATTTAATCTTTAATGGTATTTGATTATCTAATTATTTATTTGACCTTCTACGGTTTGATATTTATTTGATGTCTTATATTTATTTGGTTCTTTAATTAATTTTATTAGCTTTTGGTTTATTTGATTTTCGTCCCCATTTGGATTATTTATTTACAGCTTATGTTTATTTAATAGTTTGACTTTTATTCCTAAGTGGAGTGTATGAACACATTAAATTAAATAAAGAAATAAAATAATCCCACTTAGCTAAATAAGAATATTTTATTTACTTTACCTACCCTTCACTCCCATTGGTTAAATTCAAAATGGGTGAATAAATTATATTATATGGTGGGTTGGTAAAATATACTCCAAAATGGAATATTTTGATTGGCCAAAATTGAGGCTAGGGTTTAAGATTATTGTTGCTTTTTATTTTTCTTCCCGTGGAGTTTTTTGGGTTGGTTTTTTTTGGCTCTTCTCTAGAAAAATTTCAGCAAGCTTCTTTCTTGGCTTTGGATTTCCTCTTTTTGGATTTGGCTGGAGCTTGGATTGGATTTGGTTGGCTTGTAGGAGCTCTTCTTCAGCTTCATTTTCCATTACTTCAAGTTGCAGGTTGGAGTTCTTTTCCGTTGCATTGTTTTTCAATGGCTTCTCTGTGTATGCCTTGTGTCTGCATTGTTTTGGGTATTGGGTTGAAATACTATTTATTCTATAGTTTTAATATTGTTGAAAAGAAATATTTGGGAAGGAAACTTTAGTTTTATATAGTTGCTAGGAGATTTATTGGTTTTTCCTATGTATGGCATTTCATGGCTCTGTGAATTTGCTGTGGAAACCTTGGGTTGATTAATCCTCTCCTGTATGAGATGAGATTGGTCTTCATTTGTGAGTCCTTCAGTTATGGTTGTTTGGGACTATCTTCATTTGTTTCTCTATGAGTTTTGCAGTGGTTCGGCTCATTTTAGGCCATGTAGTTATTTGATTTAATCTTGATCTATAGTTGGAGATATTTTATTATGTTTATACCCAAGTAATCCTTGTTTTTGGGTGTCTCTTTCCATATGTTTTTCGAGCATTTTTGTTAAGTCTGTGATTTGTTATTTTACCCAAAAGTTATTTGAGTTTTCCGTAAGTTTTATGCAAAAGCATTGTTTCTACAAAAGCGTTGTTCTGTATTGCATTTGCGCTGCTCTGTGCTGCATTTGCGTTGTCCTAGGATGCATAAGTGTGAATCTAGAAACATAAGTGATGTTTCAAAATGCATATGTGTGATTTTGGAATGCATAAGCGTTGTCTTGAGTTGCATATGTGTTGTCCTATGTGACATAAGCGTTGTCCTGTGGGGCAAAAGCGCTAACCTGACTGTGCTTTGTATTTTCTCAGTTTTGGTCATTTTTGAAGTATTTTCCTGAATTGATTTTTGTACCAGAGGCTTTATTTGAGGTCTGTTAGTACTTCTAGATTTGGCTATTATCAGTCTTGGTGTATTTTTATGGTTTTATGTATATTTACTTCTCTATACCATTGTGGGTATTTTAGACTCTCTTCCATGTGGATAGGCGATGGATGATTGAGATGATTTTTATGTTGTTTTGGACCAGCAAGTGAGTAAGCCTTGCTGTGATGTTATTCTTTATTTGATGTCTTGTTATGCCTTTGTTTATTGCTAGCCAAGAGGCTCATTTTTCTATATGGATGTTGTTGTAACCTTGCATATGTTGTGAGAGTATGTGTGGAAGTTGTTGGCTGCTTTGAGTATTATTTTCATGTATTTATGCGGTAGAGCCTCTTGTGATTTGTTGTTGGGCCATGTTAGGAGGATTGGGCTTCCTTGTGGTGACTGGGGTCATGAGAGATGGGCTTGCATGAGGTTCCTTGTAAGGATACATGAAGTCTAGACCGCTAGGGCACATTGGAGTTTTCCATGACTTGTAAATAAGTGATAACCTAATAATTGATGGGTTGGGTAGTTAGATTAATTAATAAGATGATAAATTGATTTGTGCCTCATGGCTTAGTCCTAGGGAGGATGTTTTAGGATAAGTATGAGAAGCTCGTGAAGACGGTAAGCTAATCTCCCTTAGTCTCTCATAGGTTGAGATGGCTCTACATGTCCATCAGGCTAGTGCCTTGTGTTATTATGTTACTATGTTATGAGGATGGCATGTGATGACACTCCACTCCTACATTTGTTTCCCCTTATTGATTTATGATTATGCTTATTGGATGCATTTATGTCTTGATGAGTTGTATGCCTCTGGGAGTCATTCTTGTTGTATTGTGTAAGTTCTTGCTTGAGAGTCCTTGTGTGGTTAGTCTCCTTGGTTATAGGTGCCAGCTTAGGTTTAGACTGTGTGTTGAGACCTTGTGTTATCTCCTAGCACGGGGGGTGGTTCCTTTGGTTCCACATGGTCGGGTGGTTGGTGGTTTTTAGCCATTGGGATGTTCCCTTTGATTCTTCTTGCGTGGATGTGGATTCTTCTTTGTGATGTACTATGGATGTACCTTGTAGTAGATTTATGTAATGGATGAGATGGACTATATGTAATATAATATCTTTGTATATAGTAGATGGAATATTTAGTAGAAGGAGCTATGCTCATGATGTATTTAATGTACTTATATTTGTAAGATGAATTGTAGTAGGAAATTGGGATTTAGAGATATTATATTTGTATCATAGTAGAGATGTGATTTTATGAATCATGGAAATAAAGTGGATTATAGTCGGGATAGAATGGAATTGCATTATGAATTAGTTGTATTATCTCATGGAATGATTAGAGGCTAGTTAGAATGTTAAATAATATTGAAAGAGGAATGTTCATGGAATAATAAATGAATATGTTATAGGATGTTAAATGAATTCAATAAACATGAATGATTCAAATAGATGCATTGGTAGAAAGAAAACTATGCATATCATGGGAAGTAAGTAATGTTGTAGGTTGCATTTCTCATGGTTAAAGAATTTAGAATATGATGCATTATTGAAGGTGAAATCTACCTATCATGTGTGTAGTATGTTATTGTGGAAATGATTTAAGTAATGATGTTAAAGTACCCTAGAGAAAGATTATTGATGTTGTGTTATTTCCTCTTGCGTTATTTGATTAAATGATCAATGATGTATGTTCATATTGATTAATTGGTTAATGAATGTAAATAGAGGGAGATGTTGTAAGTTTCATTAGTTGTTTTAGATGTTAATTAAGAGAAAAAATTTATCTCCATTTGTATATTATTGTTTAGTTTCTTTAGGGTATTTTGGCAGGCATTACACGGTGACCTGCAATCAATTTTGAAAGGTTTCAGAAGGCTTAGATCAAATATGCAGATATTATCTAGAAGTTTTAGAAAGGATTTGATAGTCTGGTCTATGACCTCATGAAACTCATGGTAACCAATTACATTTATTACAGTGAAAAATTGGGTTTTCGAAGGATGAAAGTGCACTTCAATGTTTCATTTGTCACAATGCGATCAAGAGAATAGTGAAGATAAGAAGAGAAAAGTGATTCGACAATTTCAAGAGCAATTTCAGTGATCCTAAAGCTAATTTTAGTGCCTGGTTGTGAATTAAATCTATTTAGGCTTTTAGTTTTCGCAAACCCTATCATTTTAAATGGCAGCTTCTGGTATTTCTACCCCTTTGGTGGTCGAGATTAAGGACAGGGCACCAATCTATTTTCAAGAAGCACCCTTTCAAGTTAGTTGAGGATTATCTAGAAGGTGCATTCTCATTGGTACCCTATGACATTCTCCATAATGAAGACATTAGGGCTTACATCCACTATGATCTCGAGGAGCTTGGAAACCTAGATATGTTGGACCTGTACAACAAACATTTGCTAGATGGTTTGGGAAATCTCAAACCCAAATACAAAGCTCTTCAGAACAAGGGTTTATCACAATTCATGCATTTTTCATTGTTTGATGAAGTAGAGTGGATCCGATATATCCTTAGCTCAGTTAATGATGAATTGTTATGGCTTGATAGGCTGCACAAGATCTCCAAACAAGTGATCCAAGTCGTGACATGACTAGTTGAAATTGGTGAAGTGCCTAGCCTGAGGAAAGTGTCAAATGATACAGTGATAGCCACCACTAGTTCCAAGTTTGACAACAAAGCTATGAACATAAGTGATATACTAGAGAATGATGTGAAATTTGCATCAATGGTGGTCAGTTACAAGGTATACCAGTCAAGCAGGTACAACTCTTTCTCCGGTACTACCATATACTCTACATACCAGACGCTCAAGGATGATAAGAGGTATGACCTGTGTTCATCTCTCCTAAATGAAATGTTAAGCAATTTGAAGAATATTAAGAAGGATAAAAAGAACACTTTGAAATATGGTACTCTTCTTATCTACTTGGCCTTATACTTTTTGAATGAGATACCCAGTGTAAAAGGAAAGGTCCAATGGGCCTATGATAGACCCATGGCAATGCAAATTAAAGAGGGATTATGGAGAATTAGAGATGCATCGATGAGAATATCTACTCTCTAGGGATACTTCAAATCCTTCCAAGCAACAATGAAAAGTAGAGACATGATCCCTAAGAAAATTGTTGAGAAGTATGAGCAAACCATATGCTTCATGGTTGACAAAGATAAATGCCAAATGGAAGCGGTGGAACTCAGTATATTGTGGATCATCCCCATGGGTTATGAAGTTGACCCCATTACACTAGAGGCATATTCTCAACATTTACTAAGTCAACTGATGGACCCTAAGGAAGGGAGATTTGGAACATTCAAGGAGAAAGACCTTGAATTGCATAGACAATTCACTACACCTACCAAGAAAAGAAAAGTTACTAAGATGGCCGAGGAGGTGGCACCTCAGATGGGATTCACCCAGGAGGGGGTGAAGAAAGAAAGAGAAATATATGCACAGAAGGAGGCCAAAGAGGAAACCAAGAAACCTAAGGTTGATTTGGTTCCCTCCAAGGTCAAACCTAAGGAGACCAAGTTTGCTCCTACTCTGGTGGCACAAACTGTAGGACCTAGCCCATCTGAGAAAGGCATGTTGAAGAAGGAGAATCCTAAAAGGACCTATGTTGCAATATCTATGGTAGCTTTTGAAACAAAGTCTGAGAAGGAAGAAGGAAAAGTGAAGAAGAAAGGAGAATTTATTAGGCCAGTGAGGAAGCCGCAATCCGATGGAGCTCAATAGAGTAAGATGTCTCAAGTATTTGTCTTCTCTTCTCCATACCCTTTATCTTTTGTACCAATGTTGCCACTTGGTGCAGTATCAACTATTGAATCTTAGGGTTTGTAGATGGTTACAACAAAAAATTACAAATACTTGAGAAAAATACAAAGGAGTAGTTGATCCAACAATTGTCACTCCTTCGGTTACAAGGACCCCACCTCAGATCCCTTTCAATCTAGACGGTCCACTGAATCTTGGACAAATGTCTCTTGCAGAGAAGCTTATGCTTGCATCTGTTGTGCAAGCCCAGGCTAGCCAGGATATGGTGAAGTCTAAATCTGAAGATAAAAAGCTCATTTTCATGTTAGTTGATGTTTTGCAGAAGGTGGCTCCAAATGTATAACTAGATTCCAATAATAGCCCCTTCGGTAAATTCTTGCAATTTATTAACAGTGTAAATACCATTTTTGATTCTTTAGAGAAGTCTGCTACTCAGAAAGTTTTCAATAAATTTAAGGATGTTAGGATACAGACATTCCGGAAGATGATTGAGGATGATAGAGTGAGACTAAATAAGAGATTGTGGATTATTTCTGATACATTGTCAAAAGGCAGTAAATTGTACAAATCTTGCCTAATTTTGCCTAAATTCACTGTAGATATAAAAAAAAAAAGATAGGTATTTTCTAGGGCAAGCTTGCTAGTATTTCACAGTCATTTGATCCTATTGTAACTTTAACTAGAAGTGTTGAAGGGCAGATTATAGCTCTAAATGATCAGATCTCAAGCCTCCAAGTGGACAAGGACAAAATTTCAAGAAAATTTGATGAACTTCGTAACCTAATTGCCCCTTGGTTTGTCACGAATCATATTTTTAATAAGGTGCATTTTAAAGATTTAATGTGATTTTTATGTATGCATTGAAATTAAAATAGATTTGATCATTCATAATCCAGTTGTGAGAAAATATTGTATGCATTTTTACTCCTGCAATTGATATGAAATTTGACATTTAATATTCTTTTGGGTTTGTCAATACTGATAAACTATCGAGTGCAAGTAATGCAGGATCAAGTGAACGAGGTCGAAGGTGAGAACACGAATCAGGTAGACTTATTTTTAACTAAATGACTTCGATGGAAAAAGGAAATCTCACACACCACATTTGCATATACATTTATCTTTGCATTTATGAATGAAATATTATGTTAAATTCAACCATATAGGATGAAAAATCGATTAATAATTGAATTATATAGTGATTCTATGATTATAAACTTGTATATTCAAAAGTGAATATAGTTCATGTTTAATTTATTCGATTATGTATTTATTTTTATAGGACTAATTATATTGAATATTTTAGTATGATTAATTAGTCGTTGAATAAATTGAATTATATGACCTAGTTTATAAATTGATTAATCATTGTTATATAGATGGTATGAAACTTGAAATTTATCGATTACATATATATATATATTTAGGTGAAATTGTAAATTTAATCATTATGGAAATGGTCATACGCTATAAAAGCGATTACATAAAACATATTATGAAAATTAATATATATACTAAATTAGGAATATATATTATAAACTTTAAATATTTCTAAGTTAAATATCACATAAAGTCGCATGTTAAATGATGACTTAATAAAAGGTGGTGGATTTAGTTTGACAAAAAAATGACTGTCGCATGACCAAAAGGTGGCGCTTAGACTAAAGTCAACAAATTCATATGGCCAAACAACATGGAGTTAAAATAATGACTAATAGGAGTCGATATATATGGCATAAGACTAAAATGTAGGAAAATATTAATTAACACGTAGAAGATGGAGGTTTAATGCAGAAATTGGAGGATTTTAACGCGGAACTTAGCATGCAAAGGACATAGACCATTGTTAACATTACAAGTTGCAAAGACCAGTGGAATTAAATGCAGAATTATGAGCTCCAATGTGGAAGTAATAGTAAGCAATCAATTTATAGCACAAAAATAGGAAACATGGTCATGCATGGAGTGTTAAATCTGCCTTCGTACACGTTAGAAACCCCAGTTAGACTCCTCCATTCAACGTAGCAAGAGGAAGACCCTTAGTGGTGGCATAAACTAAGTATATCTAGCTTCAACGTGGCATAGATTTGGCAGATATACCAAGGAAACTGTGAAATACAAACACATAAGTGTTTATTACATCTTCCACCCTCTCCATTGGACCGATAAGAACTGCTGTAATCACGATCAAGGAAAGGGGAAGCAACACATAACTTAGGGATGAAGTCATATTGTGGAGATCACGTGGAGATATACTTCTATCGTGGTGTTAATCTTGCACAATAATAGCAGAAATATAACAAAAGATGCCATCTCTCTCAAATGTGGAAGAGTAAGAGGAGATGAAGGTAAAAGATTTCTAAATAAATACTATCACTGAGCCCTTGAATAGGGAGTAATCTTAGGGAAAAATTAGATAAAAAGAGGGAGAAGATAGAAGAAAGGATCATCTTTTCTTTGCTAGCAAGGAAGGATGAGAGAATAAAGAAGAGAAGGATAGAGTAGAAAAGAAAAATAGAATAGAAGAGAGGAGAAGATACTTTGATAATATCAAAGAGAGAGATAGAGATAGATTTGATATAGAGATAGGAATAGTTTGGAGAAAGACTTGCCAACAAGGCGAGGAACTATTTGATGAAAGAACGTCAAGGTCGTACAAACTAGACCAAGTTTACAAGAGGTCAGAATTCCTTTGTTTATGGTTGTTATTTGTTATTATTTGGTATAAGAATGTATAGAATTAGAAGCTTTAGATATTAGGTATGATTATCCAAATTTGTTTCATATGTCATTATCTTATTTGAAATGCATTGTAAATCATTTTAGAATAGAAGAAAAGTATATAGAGAAAAAGATGTTAACTAATTGTTAATAACGTATTTTGTCCAAAATAATTAGTTCTAATTCTATTTAAGAATGTATTTGCCTACTTTTTGGTAATATATGAGATTAAATTCATACATGTATAACACCTTCTTTTGCGTGTATCTTATTTAGTCGAAAGGTTGATTATGAAACTATTGCTTATAAAATTTTATTGTTTTCCAAAGTATGAAAGATTGTTCGTCAACTAGATACACTAGAAGAAAATAATGATAATAGGGAAAGTGATATTTCTATTTTTGTTTGAAAGAAAGATTGTATTTTCAATTATACTTGTGTTTGAGGGAACCAAGCTAGGGTTAAGCTTGAGTTAGAAAATTACCTTTCGGGACGGGTGCCGAATGTGGATGTTTTTAGGGAGAATGGTTGCTTTTTCCAACTATTATTTTGCTGTGCATGGCATTATACTCAACCGAGTTATTATTTGAATTATCCATAGAAAATGATGGAAATTCCTTATTTATGCTCTCTACCACATCCTAGTATGATAGTGAATGCTTGTTTCTTAGAATGAAGTAGAAAAATGAAAATGCATATATTATCTAGGCATGCACCAGATTCCCTCTTGCTTTTGAATTCTTTGGTTAAAACAATTTGTGCAGGGTCGGGTATTCTTGATTGACCAAGAATTCCAAGGAAGCGTAAGCTTCAAGGCTGGGCAGAAAAAGCGCCTAATTCTTGTTCTCATCTGCGTTCAAAGGACTGATGGAAGCAACTCAGACTAAAGATCGACGGATGCATCTTCTTGTATATTTTTAAGGCAATTTGGAAGCCTAAGTAGGAAATAAGGACTTCTAAGTGAGAAATTTGTATTATTCATTTACATTATAATGATATATCTATGAACATTTTTATATCCATATTCGATGTTTTCTTATATCTTGTATAAAATATGCTTAATGATTGAAATTTAAGTTTATTTATGAATAAAGAGTAGTTTAGGGCTAGATCCTAGATTGATGTCTTTACATTCTGGTATCAAAGCCTAGGGTTTATAACACTAGGACCTATATGAGTCACTACGTTAAGATAAATTTGGAGATTAATAGTTTTATGTTTAAACATTACAGAAATGGTGCATACCAAGCAGACAGCCCGGAAGTCTGTAGTTGGGTATGCCCATTACCTGAGGTTCAAGAAGGATCCTCCATCTCTTGTCAAGCCGGTTTTGGATGACGTCCCTTTTGAAGTGAAACTAGTCCCAGAAGGAAGTGTTGTAATACCTTCTAAGAAGAATATTCTTGTAAAATAAAAAAGAGCCTGAGTTAGAATACTCACCTATAAGGCCAATTGTTATAAGTTCTGAAGAATCTGAGGAGTATACTCCTCTAAGCGATGATGAATCTGATGGCTATACCCCTCTGAGTGAGACTGAATTGGAAGGATATACTCCTTTAAGTCCTAATGAGTTTGAAGAATACACTCCCCTGACTCCTCCCGATGAGTGATGTAACGTGTTACAACACTTCTATAAAAATGTCTTTCCTTCTTTTACCAAATAAAGATGTATTCCCTTCTATATCAAATAAAGATGTCTTCTTTTGTATTTTGAGTTAAAAATTGTGTTTTTATTGATGATATCTATATGTATTTTGAACCTAACTTGTGTTATAAATTTGAATGAAGTAGATTGAAAATTATTTGATACTGCTATATTATAAATTTATATTGTTTTCCTATAATAGTCAATAAGAGTATTAAATCTCTATAGTTGTAATATAAGGCTAGATGTTAGGGGGCATGATAGAAGTTACGAAAGACATAACATTGCAAATATGTTTCTTTTTCGCTAAGAATTATCAACATCTCCCTGATGCAAAATTGTTAAAAATGGCCTCAAGAACCACAAGGGCAGGGCCAAGTAATGGAAATGAAAGGTTAGATCAAATTCTTGACCTACTCAATCAGAAAAGTGCAAGGATGAATGATCTTGAACAAGAGGTTCGAAGGGTCAAAGAAGTCCGACAGGAAGCCCCAAGGGTTGAGGAGCAACCCGACAACCAAGCTAGAATAGAAGAAGAGCTGGAAAAAGATTTGAAGAGGATAGCCCCACCAAAGTTTGATGGAAAAATAATTGGCGATGGTGTAGAGGCATGGGTAATAGAAATGGAGAAATATTTTGGTCTCCGCAACATGTCAAATAAAACCAAGGCAGTTTGGGCTGCTTATCAGTTATCTGGTGAAGCTGCTACTTGGTGGGACAATGAAAAATCAGAAAGGAAACTGCAACCAAGAGAGATCACTTGGGATTTGTTTTTACAATCCTTCAAGAAAAGGTGGCTTCCTCAGTTATTCTTCGACAAGAAGATGACAGAATTTCAAAACCTTACTCAAGGTAATATGTCGGTAACACAGTACTGGGAGAAATTTACTAATCTCCTTAAGTATGTTCCGCAATACCAGATGGATGAAAGATTCCGCATTCGGAAGTTCATTTTGGGTTTAAGAACCCATATAGGAGCAGAGGTGGATATCCATAATCCATCAACTATGGTGGAGGTATTTGAAAAGGTGACTAAGCAAGAGTAGAAGTTGCAGTAGTTGGGGAACCTCCGAAAGAATGAGAACAACCGACCAAATTTTGGAAATAGAAATTTCCAAAGGAACCACAATGGCAACAATCGGCAAATAAGAAATCTTAAGAGGGGACCCAACACCCAGGAAAAAGGTAGAGCGAATCAGGATGGAAACAAGAAAGCAAACAATAACACCAATGCTTGACAGAATATGGACAGAGGAAGGTCAGGTGGCCATCCTAGTCCTAGGGATGGGTGTTATAATTGTGGAGGGAGTCATTATGCCTCTAATTGTCCACAACGTACCCCAGCAGAGAGAGGAGCATATCAGCAAGGATCCCCTCAACATCAGATTCATCCTGCTGTCAACAATCGTCAAGCTGATTTCCAAGCCGCCCCTATCCAGATTATGAGTAAGCTCTTTGGAAAAACAGTTTCTATTTTAATAGATACAGGAGCTACTGAATGTTTTATTGATCCAAAAGTTGTTTCTAGAATATCTGTTAAACTTGGTTATATTTCAAATTCATGGATGGTTCAGTATGGAAATCGAGCAGAAAAGAGGGTAGATACTTGTCTATTTTGCAGTGAATTAGAACTTCCTAGTTTCCAAACCCAAGTTAACCTTTATGTTGCACCACTAGGATCATATGATGTGATCTTAGGTATTAATTGGTTGACTGAACATAAAGCCATAGTGAACTGTGAAGATAAGGTCATTAGTTGCATTGATGATTTTGGGAGTTCCATTGAAATTTTTGGGTCTAAAAATCCTCTTGAATTGAGATACATTTCGGCAATGCAACTCAAGAAGGCCCAAAGAAAAGGATCTTCCATCATTGTAGTCATGGTTAATGATTTGAATAATGTAGAGAAAATTCTTAAAGATTATTCTATCCTTCTAGAGTTTCTAGATATCTTTCCAGAAGATCTTACCAAGTTACCACCTAAGAGAGAGTTTGATTTTTCTATAAAACTCTTAACTGGAACAGAGCCGCAATCTAAGGCTCCATATAGAATGACAACAATAGAACTGTATGAGCTTAAGGCTCAATTGTAGGAGTTGCTTAGGCAAGGTTTTATTAGACCAAGCGTATCCCCGTGGGATGCACCGGTGATCTTTGTAAAGAAGAAAGATGGTACTTTGAGGTTATGCATTGACTATAGGATGTTGAACAAAGTAACCATCAAAAACAGATATCCTCTACCAAAGATAGATGAATTATTTGATCAAATGAAAGGTGCATCTGTATTCTCCAAGATTGATCTTCGATTCGGATATCATCAGTTAAGGATTAAAGATGAAGACATTCCTAAGACTGCATTCCAAACAAGGTATGGGCATTATGAATTTACAGTTGTACCATTTGGTTTAACTAATGCCCCAGCAGCATTCATGAACCTCATGAATAGTATTTTCAGAGAATACTTAGATGATTTTGTTTTAATCTTCATTGATGACATATTGGTCTATTCTAAGAATGAAGAAGAACATAAGAAGCACCAGAGGATAGTTTTGCAATGATTGAGAGATCGTAAACTTTATGGGAAATTCTCTAAGTGTACCTTCTTTCAGGAAAAGGTGCAATACTTAGGTCACGTCATATCCACCAAAGGAATTTTAGTTGATCCTGCAAAGATAGAAGCAATAGTAGATTGGCCAACACCCCAGAATGTTTTAGAAGTTCAAAGTTTTATGGGACGTGCTGGATATTATAGAAAATATGTGGAAGGGTTTTCTAGGATAGCAACACCAATTACCTCACTTTAGAAAAAGGAAAAAAGGTTTGAATGGACTGAGAAGTGTGAGGAATCATTTCAACTCCTGAAGCAAAAATTAACAACAGCACCAGTATTAACAATACTAGATCCCAACAGACATTTTGTAGTAAATACAGATGCCTTGGGTGAAGGTGTGGGAGCAGTTTTGATGCAACAAGGAAAGGTGGTTGCATATGAATCATGAAAGCTAAAGCAATATGAGATGAATTATGCTCCGCATGATTTAAAACTACTAGTTATTGTGCATGCATTACAAATGTGGAGACATTACCTTTTAGGGAAGCCTTTTGAGCTTAAAACGGATCATTTAGGATTGAAGTATATTTTTACACAACCTAACCTAAATGCAAGACAGAGAAGGTGGCTTGAATTTCTAAGTGAGTATGACTTTGGTATTAAATATATCCAAGGGAAGGAAAATAGAGTAGTTGATGCTCTCAATAGAAGAAGACACTATCTGCTATGGTTACAACAAAGACAATCTTGAAGCAACAAGTGTTGCAGAATGTTTCCAAAGATGAACATTATTTAAGAGTTGAACAAGCCTTGGAAAGAGACTCTTCAGACCATCGTTATGATGGATATGAGATAGAACCAGAGGGTATTTTGAGATACCAAGGAAGGATGTACATACCAGAAGGGGGAGAGTTGAGGAAGTTGATATTACATGAGATGCACAATACACCTTATTCAGGACACCCTGGAATAACAAAGATGGTAGCTGGTTTGAAAACATTGTATTTCTGGCCTAAACTCAGGAAAGAAGTGGTTGAGTATGTAGCACAATGCCTAGAATGTCAAAGAGTAAAAGTTGAACATATTCATCTAGCAGGACTTCTATTCCAACATGTTATACCAGAATACAAGTGGCAGGTAATCAATATGGATTTCATCCAAGGATTACCGATAAGTAAGAATAAGCATGACACTATCTTAGTAGTGGTGGAAAAGTTGACTAAAGTTGCACATTTCATACCTGGAAATCTAAAAGATGGATCATTTGTTCTTGCCAAGAAATTTGTGCAATAAATTTTTCGGTTACATGGAGTTCTAGAAACTATAATATCTGATAGGGATACCAGGATGACTTCCAGATTTTGGACAACATTGAATGTAGCATTGGGAACAAGGCTAAATTTTAGCTCAGCATATCATCCTCAGACTGATGGCCAAACCGAAAGGGTTAATCAGGTAGTGGAGGATCTTTTGAGAATGTATTGCATGGATCAGTAGTACAAATGGGAGGAGTACTTGCCCTTAGT
This sequence comes from Cryptomeria japonica, assembly GCF_030272615.1. Lineage (NCBI taxonomy): Eukaryota > Viridiplantae > Streptophyta > Pinopsida > Cupressales > Cupressaceae > Cryptomeria > Cryptomeria japonica. Next base: position 520,114,758 of record NC_081411.1, read on the forward strand.
TGAATTTACTTATAACAACTCCTTTCATGCATCATTAGGGATGGCACCTTTTGAAGCACTCTATGGGTGAAAATGTCACACACCTATCAGCTGGAATAGACTAGAAGATAGGATCATTATTGGTCCAGATTTACTTAAGGAAATGGATGAGCAAATGGTGTTGATTAAGAGTAGATTGAAGGAAGCAACTGACCAACAGGAGAGTTATGCAGACCGAAATAGAACTTTTAGACAATTCTCTATAGGAGATAAAGTCTTTTTGAGAGTCAAACCTCATAAGAGCTCTATCTCATTTGGAAAATCACCAAAATTGGCTCCAAGATATGTGGGACCCTTTGATGTACTGGAGGTTATCAATCTAGTTGCTTATAGATTAGCTTTACCCCCTACTCTAGCTCGAATCCATAATGTGTTTCATGTGTCTTTACTGAAACCTTACAATGCTGATGCATCTCATATTCTTGATTGGCAATCCTTACAGGTTCAAGATCCCGGGGTGGTGCTAGTGGAGCCCATCTGAATCCTAGCTCAGCGTAGTGTGAAGCTACGTAGCAGAGATTTCACTTAGTATAAGGTTCAATGGGACCAATATTCTGAGGATAGTGCTACATGGGAGGATGCTGAGATGATTGACCGTCATTTTCCTCATTTGCTTTCTTAGGAAATAACTGCTATTTATTTTGGATATTTTGAAACAATTATTTAAATTTTATGATGTAAACTTGGATAGCCTATGTGCTATTAGTATTATTATTTTAATTTGAGGTATGGTTGACATTTTATGAGATATTATTGTTTTGTGATTATTGATGAGTGACAAGACATCGAGACGATGTCTCTTCCAAGAGGGGAAGGATGTCACGAATCATATTTTTAATAAGGTGCATTTTAAAGATTTAATGTGATTTTTATGTATGCATTGAAATTAAAATAGATTTGATCATTCATAATCCAGTTGTGAGAAAATATTGTATGCATTTTTACTCCCGCAATTGATATGAAATTCAACATTTAATATTCTTTTGGGTTTGTCAATACTGATAAACTATCGAGTGAAAGTAATGCAGGATCAGGTGAATGAGGTCGAAAGCGAGAACACGAATCAGGTAGACTTGTTTTTAACTAAATGACTTCGATGGAAAAAGGGAATCTCACACACCACATTTGCATATACATTTTTCTTTGCATTTATGAATGAAATATTATGTTAAATTCGACCATATAGGATGAAAAATCGATTAATGATTGAATTATATAGTGATTCTATGATTATAAACTTGTATATTCAAAAGTGAATATAGTTCATGTTTAATTTATTCAATTATGTATTTATTTTTATAGGACTAATTATATTGAATATTTTAGTATGATTAATTAGTCGTTGAATAAATTGAATTATATGACCTAGTTTATAAATTGATTAATCATTGTTATATAGATGGTAGGAAACTTGAAATTTATCGATTACATATATATATATATATTTAGGTGAAATTGTAAATTTAATCATTACGGAAATGGTCATACGCTATAAAAGCGATTACATAAAACATATTATGAATATTAATATATATATTAAATTAGGAATATATATTATAAACTTTAAATATTTCTAAGTTAAATATCAAATAAAGTCGCATGTTAAATGATGACTTAATAAAAGGTGGTGGATTTAGTTTGAGAAAAAAATGACTATGTCACATGACCAAAAGGTGGCTGCTTAGACTGCAGTCAACAAATTCATATGGCCAAACAATATGGAGTTAAAATAATGACTAATATGAGTCGATATATATGGCATAAGACTAAAATGTAGGAAAATATTAATTAACACATAGAAGATAGAGGTCTAATGTAGAAATTGGAGGATTTTAATGTGGAACTTAGCATGAAAAGGACATAGACCATTGTTAATGTTAGAAGATGCAAAGACCAGTGGAAATAAAGGCAGAATTGTGAGTTCCAACGTGGAAGTAATAGTAAGCAATTAGTTTATAGCACAAAAATAGGAAACGTGGTCATGCATGGAGCGTTAAATCTACCTTCGTACATGTTAGAAACCCCAGTTAGACTCCTCCATTCAATGCAGCAAGAGGAAGACCCTTAGTGGTGGCATAAACTAAGTATAGCTAGCTTCAACGTGGCATAGACCTGGCAGATATAGCAAGGAAACTGCGAAATACAAACACATAAGTGTTTATTACATCTTCCAACCTCTCCATTGGACCGATAAGAACTGTTGTAATCACGATCAAGGAAAGGAGAAGCAACAGATAACTTAGGGATGAAGTCATATCGTGGAGATCACGTGGAGATATACTTCTATCATGGTGTTAATCTTACACAATAATAGCAAAAATATAACAAAAGATGCCATCTCTCTCAGACATGGAAGAGTAAGAGGAGATGAAGGTAAAAGATTTCTAAATAATTACTATCATTGAGCCTTTGAATAGGGAGTAATCTTAGGGAAAAATTAGATAAATAGAGGGAGAAGATAGAAGAAAGGATCATCTTTTCTTCGCTAGCAAGGAAGGATGAGAGAATCAAGAAGAGAAGGATAGAGTAGAAGATAAGAATAGAATAGAAGAGGGGAGAAGATACTTTGATAATATCAAAGAGAGAGATAGAGATAAATTTGATATAGAGATAGGAATAGTTTGGAGAAAGACTTGCGAACAAGGTGAGGAACTATTTGATGAAAGAACGTCAAGGTCGTACAAACTGGACCAAGTTTACAAGAGGTCAGAATTGCTTTGTTTATGGTTGTTATTTGTTATTATTTGGTATAAGAATGTATAGAATTAGAAGCTTTAGATATTAGGTATGATTATCCAAATTTGTTTCATATGTCATTATCTTATTTGAAATGCATTGTAAATCATTTTAGAATAGAAGAAAAGTATATAGAGAAAAAGATGTTAACTAATTGTTAATAATGTATTTTGTCCAAAATAATTAGTTCTAATTCTATTTAAGAATGTGTTTGCCTACTTTTTGGTTATATATGAGATTAAATTCATACATGTATAACACCTTCTTTTGCATGTATCTTATTTAGTCGAAAGGTTGATTATGAAACTATTGCTTATAAAATTTTATCGTTTTCCAAAGTATGAAAGATTGTTCGTCAATAAGATACACTAGAAAAAAATAATGATAATAGGGAAAGTGATATTTCTATTTTTGTTTGAAAGAAATATTGTGTTTTCAATTATACTTGTTTTTGAGGGAACCAAGCTAGGGTTAAGCTTGAGTTAGAAAATTACCTTTCGGGACGGGTGCCGAATGTGGATGTTTTTAGGGAGAATAGTTTCTTTTTCCAACTTTTATTTTGTTGTGCATGGCATTATACTCGGTCGAGTTATTATTTGAATTATCCGTAGAAAATGATAGAAATTCCTTATTTATGCTCTCTACCACATCCTAGTATGATAGTGAATGCTTGTTTCTTAGAATGAAGTAGAAAAATGAAAATGCATATATTATCTAGGCATGCACCAGATTCCCTCTTGCTTTCAAATTCTTTGGTTCAAACAATTTGTGCAGGGTTGGGTATTCTTGATTGACCAATAATTCCGGGGAAGTGTAAGCTTCAAGGTTGGTTGGAAAAAGTGCTTTATTCTTGTTCTTGTCTGCGTTCAAAGGACTGAAGGAAGTGACTCAGACTAAAGATCGACAGATGCACCTTCTTGTATATTTTTAAGGCAATTTGGAAGCCTAAGTAGGAAATAAGGACTTCTAAGTGAGAAATTTGTATTATTCATTTACATTATAATGATATATCTATGAATGTTTTTATATCCATATTCGATGTTTTCTTATATCTTGTATAAAATATGCTTAATGATTGAAATTTAAGTTTATTTATGAATAAAGAGTAGTTTAGGTTTAGATCCTAGATTGACGTCTTTACACGGTTGGACACCATGTTGAGTAATAAGGTAGATTGTATGAAGGAAATGGCTTGGCCTTTGTCATATGACCTAAGGGAATTAGATATTCATGCCACTATATTTAGTGCTTTCATCACAATTTTGGACAACTTAAAGAGTGGGTGGGATACTCACCTAGTATTTTTTAAGACTATCTATACTGACATCTTCAAGTATTTGTAATTTTTTTGGTGTATCTTTGTATATAAATTTTGGACAACACCCCATCTTTGGTATTGTTGTTAAAGGGAGAGAGGAACAATGAAAAATGTACAGTATAGAAGAGTGGAATTCTTTGTCTAAGGGGGTGCCTTAGAAATTCTTTTGATTCTTTTGAACCAATGTATAGTGCTCAACACTTAACCATTTTTCACGAGTGTTGCCATCAATGGCAAAGGGGGAGATTGGTGGCAATTGACACTAATTCAATTGTTTTTGGTGGTTTTTATTGATGGCTAACTATTGGTTTAGGGTTGTCATTGATGACAACTCTTCATGGAGATTCGATCTGGTGATCATAATTCTTTGTATCCAGAAGTGGGTGTTAATCAATAACTGATTTACCAGTATTTTGGGAAGAACAGAGCATTTTTGGGTCTGGAAGCTTTCTGGTGATTTCAGTGTATTGAATAGTATTTGGGGTGATTGGGCAAACATAGAAACATCATTTTATTATTGTTTTGATGATCTGCATTTATCTTTTGTGATCTGGTCAATCTGACATAAGACTATACGTTACACTAGCAAGCCGACATGATAAATGATCTATTTTGTGATTATTGAAATATAATTTTGATGTGGATGATCTTTTTGGTGAATGATGTGATTTTATGTGAGTGAGAGGTGATCAAGAATCCATTTTGGCATAGTTTCATGTGCGCACTCTTGATCTAGTAGCTGACTAAGATAGAGAATAGGGCAGAACAGAGAAGGTGCTCCAGTTAGTGTATGTAACACTTACCCAGAACTCATCTAGGCATTGTAGATGCTATTTCAAAGTTCATACATTGTAACTCATCACTGTAACTAATTGGTAAGTTAGTGAGACTTCCCTAAGGGTTGTAGCCTTTCGGGTTATTGTAATTGAGCAGTGAGCTCTAGACACTGTGCCTGAATTCCTGTGCATTCTCATATTGTAATATTGTTTTTCTACTGGCCAAAGTGGAATAATATTGTGGGTTCAAATCCCACCGTGGTTTTTCCCATTTGGGTTTCCACGTAAAAATATTGGTGTTATGATCTTGTGGTTTTTTTTTTATGTTTTTGCATTTCAATTTCAAGTATTTTCTTCTGGTGGTTTAAAGTTAAATTTAAAAATCTGATAACTAGTGGATCATTGATTCACCCCCCACCCTCTAAGTGATCCCTGATTCCAACAATACAAACTAGCTTCTAATTCCTATTTTTCTTAATTTCTATAATTCCTAAAACATAGATGATGTGTAAATCCCTTGGCCCCTATCCACCTTTTATAGAATTTAAATTAGTTAATGTATCTCGCTGATTTTTTTGGTGCTAATACTTGCCCTTGGAAATGGAGGATTATACTTTACAACTATAAATTGATGAATAAATGATGAACAGTTAGTACCAAACTAGTACTGAGAGGGGGGGTGAATCAGTATAGGCAAAAACACTTTTCCCAAACCAGTTTGACTGCAAACACTAAACTTTAACTGGCAAGCAATAACACTGGTCTAAAACAAATTACTACTGGTAAAAAATAGTGAGAATGCCAAAGACATTAACTGGTAACCCTTATCTTTCCATACAATCTAGTACCTCATTTCCACTTCACCCTTATGCATAAATAGGTAATCTATCATTAAAAATATAATGACTCCTAGTTCAACATATTTTACCAGTTTGACATAAAACACTAAACCATCACATGAAAGGCATCACACATGACACACTGATTTTTCACATGGAAACCCAATTGGGAAAAACCACAGTGGGGATGAATACCCACAAGTTTCTCTTTGAACTCTTTTGAAATCTTCTCTATTAGGAGCCTAGTCCGATTAAAGACTATTACAATAGGTTCTGCTAGGAACCGATCCTGCTAGGGATCACCTGGTTAAGGGATGCCTAAATACCTGATTAAAGGTTAGAACCCTACTAAAGGTTACCTCGCAAGAGGATTTGAAGAACTCGTTGAATTGAGTCACCCTGTTAAAGGATTTACACAAAAGCATGTTAAAGCTACCCAGTTAAGGGATTTTCCAACTGCTGAAATGGTTAGAAGTCAACAGGTAATACACTAATCTGATAACAGCACTCAATGCCAAGGCAAATCCACTTTAGCTCCTTTTCTTCTACAATCACACTCTATAGGTATCAACACACTTCTCCAGTCTAGCAAGAATCAAGTATCACTCACTAGGATACACACATAACATTTGCCAACAACTTCAAAATGAAAAACATCTTCGACCTTATAGGAAATAGATAGGTCGGTAGCATGAACCCTAAACCCTAACCATTTAGGTTTTACAATCCAGTCAGTTCAATCCTAACCGTTAATCACACTACATCGAATACAACAGTCTTGAATAGATCTCAAGACATTCTCCAACATTCATTCTTTGCCGCTTCAGAAAGTTGATAACTCTTCACGCGCTCTCCATTGTTTACAGAGACTTCGCACATTCCTGAGGTAGATAGGATCAATCTCCATGCAAGATCCTCAAGGAAATCCTTCATGCGCACAAGGCTAACATGGCAACATTACCTGGTCTTCATTATAATGCTAACTCATCACAAGATGTCATCAGTTGAATCACACAATCTTGGAATGCATCAAACGGAAACCCTGAAGCTGAGACTACCAACCAGTAGTCATGCCAAATGAAACCCCCGATACAAAACTTCCATTTACCGGTTCTCATTCTAACATATCAGTTCACCTTGAACAAACATACCGCTTCACTTTTTCACAAATACTGGTTTACATCATCATACCAGTTCTCTTGCTAGTTTGCTTACTACAACATACCAGTTCGTACTTCAGCATATTGACATCAATGAAAACATACAATATCATCATGTCATCATGCTCTACAAATATGCCAACAATCTCCCCCTTTGGCATTTATGGCAATATACAAAGATATCTTTCTGCTTCTGCTTCACATCTTCTCCCCAATACAGCAGATATCTTCTCCGCTTCACATCTTCTCCCCCTTTGACAACAATGCCAAAGTGGAGACATACACATCTATGGTCCACTATGCTGCTCCCCCTAAGGAGTAGCATCCTTCAACACACCAATCCTAAAAAAGATATATCAATGTAAGACTTGACTGATGTGGAGCACACACCTTTAGTTCACCTCTTGAAGGGGCAGCACCTCTAATTCACCTCTCAAATAGGTAAAGGTAGCCTTGAATAGAGGCTTGGTGAATATGTCTACTAACTGTTCCTTACCGGAAACATGTTCTAGTACAACCTCTTTGTTCTGAACCTTCTCCCTCAATAAATGATACTTGAGCTCGAAGTGCTTGGTTCTAGCATGTAAAACTGGATTCTTAGAGATGTTAATTGCACTTGTGTTGTCACAAAATATACTTACCAATTTAGATAAAGGAACTTTGAAGCCATTTAATACACACTTCATCCAAATTGTCTGGGTGCAGTTCATAAATGCCGCAACATACTCTTCTTCTGTTGTAGACTGAGAGATAAAACTTTTCTTCTTACTCATCCATGAGACTAGTCTATCACCAAGAAAGAATGCACCACCAGTTGTGCTCTTCTGGTTGTCCACATTACTAGCCCAATCAGCATCTGTAAACACTTTTAGGTTGAAATTGTTACTATATGGATACATTAATCCATAGTCAATAGTTCCCTTCAGATATCTAAGAATCCGCTCGACTGCTACCAAGTGGGAGTCTCTTGGGCTTTTCAGGAACCATGCAGTAATGCCCACTACATGTGCAATGTCCAGTCTGCTATTTACTACATAGTGCAATTTACTAATCATTGATTGGTATTCCTTCTCATTTACCAACTCTGAGTCATCATCTTTTGATAATTTACAACCGGTCACCATCGGTGTACTAACCAGTTTGCTATCTTCCATGCCAAAGGTCTTCAACACCTTTTTGACATACTTGGACTAAGTGATAAAGATTCCATCTTTCATTTGTTGAATCTGTAGCCCAATGAAGAACTTAATCTCCCCTATAAGTGACATCTCAAATTCCTTCTTCATCTCATCTACAAAGTCATGACTCATCTTGTCATCTCCACCAAAAATTATGTCATCAACAAATACTTCACAGATCAGAATCTAATCTCCTTCTAATTTCAAGTAGATATTTCTATCTTCACTTGTTCTTTCAAATCCAATCTTCACAAGATGGGAGTGCAAGCATTCATACCATACTCTAGGTGCCTGCTTAAGCCCATACAAGGCTTTATGTAACCTACACACCATGTCACTGTCTTCTGATAGGGAAAACCCATCTAGTTGCTCTATATACACCTCCTCTTCTAGTATTCCATTTAGGAATGCATATTTTACATTCATTTGATATACTTTGAATCCATTGAATGTTGCATATGCAAGAAGCATACGAACTCCTTCCAATCTGGCTACTGGAGCAAAGGTTTCTCCATAGTCTTCTCCTTCTTCTTGAGCATATCCTTTACACACTAGTCTGGCTTTGTTTCTTACCATTGTGCCATCTTCATTCAGCTTATTTATGAAAACCCATTCAGTGCCTATGACATTTTTATGCTCAGGTTCAGGTACCAAAGACCATGTACCATTCTTTTCTATCTGGTCAATTTCCTCTTACATTGCCTTGATCCAGTCTTCATCTTTATGTACCTCTTTGAATGTTTTAGGCTCAAATTCAGAGATCATGCAAGAGTTTTCTCTGACCTTTCTTCTTGTAAGAATTCCTGCATCCTTATCTCCTATGATCTGCTTTGGATCATGATTCAGCTTTACATACCTAGGAATGATCTTAGTTGTTTCTTCTTGCTTTTCTTCTTCATCCTCATCTTGATCAGCATCAACATCTACCGGTGTAGGAGCACTATTACTGGTGCTAGGCTATTTTGCAACCGATTCCCAGAAGGTTACTACTGGTTCCTCTCCTACTTTCTCACTGTCGGTTTCCTTAGGTTTCTCAGAGGTTTCATCAACTCTAACATTGATACTTTTAACAATTCTCTGAGTCCTATTGTTGAAACATTTGAGAGCTTTTCTCTTTGTGGAATACCCTAGGAATATTCCCTCATCACATTTTGCATCAAACTTGCTCTGATATTCACTCCTCTTGATATAACATTTGCTACCAAACACTCTAAAGTAGCTTACCACTTGTGTCTTACTGGTCCAATACTCATAAGGAGTTTTATCATTACATTTCTTGATGAGTACCCGGTTCATAGTGTAGACTGCAGTGCTCACCGCTTCTCTCCAAAAAGTGTGAGCAACTTTTCCTTGGATCAACATTGTTCTAGCTGCTTCAACTATAGTCTAGTTGTTTCTCTCTGCTAGGCCATTCTGCTGTGGAGTTTGGGGGCAGAGAGTTTCCTCTTGATGTCATTCTCTTCATAGTACTTGTTGAATTCACCGGAAGTGAATTATCCTCCTTGATCAGTTCTTAGGCACTTAATCCTCTTACCGCTTTCTTTTTCAACCAATGCTTTGAAGGCTTTGAACTTTCCAAAGGCTTCAGACTTGTCCTTCAAGAATGTGACCCACATCATTCTTGAGAAATCATCAGTAAGAATCATAAAATACCTATCTCCTTGCACACTCCTAGTTTTCATAGGACCACACAAATTAGTATGCACAAGATCAAGTAAATTGTCTGCAGTGAAAGATTTACCTTTGAAGGTCGAGGAAGATGTTTTCCCCAGTTGACACTCTCTGCACAAAGGATTCTCTGATTTTCTTAGCATAGGCAATCCTCTAACTACCTCGATCTTACTGGCCTTCACAATATTATCAAAGTTTACATGGCAGAGTCTCCTATGCCATATCTAGCTATCATCAAACTTAGCCATTAGACATGTAGTGATGTTTGCATTTAGCTGAAATAGGTTACCTTTGGTCTGCATATCAATGGCCATTAGTTCACCACTCTTACTTTTTATTTTACACACTCCATCTCTGAATTCTAGAGTGAGTTCATTATCATTCAGCTAGGCAACACTCAAAAGGTTGTGTCTGAGACCTTCTACCCAATACACATTGTCAGCACTACTTTTTCCATTCAGAGAGATGGACCCTTTTCCTTTTACCATACATGGTGCATCATTACCAAAACTAACCACACCACAATCATACTCTTCCAAAGATAGAAACTTACTCTGGTCACCAGTCATATGGTGAGAACAGCCATTGTCAATAATCCACTCATTGGAATTATCAAAGTGGGAGACAAGAGACTTCTTGTCTGACACATCTTCCTTAACTACTACAAACACAATGTCTTCACTTTCTTCATCTTCTGATTCCTCATCAATGACACCTTCATCATTTGCTACAAAATATTTTCTCCTATTTCCTCCCTTGAACTTCTTGAACTTCTCTGGTTTGTCCTTGTTATTACCATTAGGACAAATTACAGCAATGTGTCCTATCCTATTGCAAGAAAAGAATTTCAGAGGGAGCTTACCTCTGTATTTACCATTCCCTTAGGGAGTCTCTTGGCAAGAAGAGCTTCAAATTCCATCAGGATCTCCTCATCATCCATTTCTCTGCTTTGTCTTGGTTCACCACTGGTACTAGCTTGTTTGCCCTTTCTAGATGGTGCAACAGATGCTCTAAAGGCTGATTCAGTCTTCTGAATACTCCCATCATAATTATTTATCTCATAAGCTGTCAACTTAGCAATGATGGAGTCTAGGGATACCTTTGTCTTGACTATAGACCTCAACTCCTGAATAGCAGCAACCCTTATTGCATAGACCGATAATAAGGATCTCAAGACTTTGCTAACGACAATGGAATCATATATTATACCACCTGCACTCTTGATGTCTCCAACAATAGTTTTTATTCTTATTCCATATTGTTGAATGGTCTCTCCTTCAACCATCTGCATGTCTTCAAACTTTCCCCTAAGGCTCTCTTCCTTATCTTGTTTCACATGCTCATCACCACCATAGATATTCTCAAGAGCATCCCATACTTCTTTGGGATTGTCTTTATCCTGAACATCAATAAACTCAATTTCATATAGACTATTGATTAGGGCTTCCATGACTTTCCCATTCTCTTGAATCTCTCTCTTTTGATCATCGGTGAGAGTACTGGTAGGGATAACATAAGCATTCTCAACATAGCTCCAGCATTGAGAACCCATGCTTTTGATTTATATCTTCATTTTGTCCTTCCATATTTTAAGGTTGTCTCTATTGAACTTTGGACCTTCCCTCTTCATCATCAGAGTAGGATCTTTTCCTCAAGCAGTTAAGCTTACAACATAGAGGACCTGGAGGACGCTCTGATACCAATTGATGAATAAATGATGAAAAGTTAGTACCAAATAGGTATTGAGAGGGGGGGTGAATCAGTATAGGCAAAAACACTTTTCCCAAACTGGTTTGACTGCAAACACTAAACTTTAACTGGCAAGCAATAACACTGGTCTAAAATAGATTACTACTGGTAAAACACAGTGAGAATGTCAAAGACATAAACCAGTAACCCATAGCTTTCCATACAATCTAATACCTCATTTCCACTTCACCCTTATGCATAAACAGGTAATCTATCATAAAAAATATAATGACTGCTAGTTCAACATATTTTACTAGTTTGACATAAAACACTAAACCATCACATGAAAGGCATCACACATGACACACTGATTTTTCACGTGGAAACCCAACTGGGAAAAAAACTACAGTGGGGATGAATACCCACAAGCTGCTCTTTGAACTCTTTTGAAGTCCGCTCTGTTAGGAGCCTAGTCTGGTTAAAGACTATTACAATAGGTTCTACTAGGAACTGATCCTGCTAGAGATCACCCGGTTAAGGGATGGCTAAATACCCGGTTAAAGGTTAGAACCCTGTTAAAGGTTACCTTGGAAGAGGATTTGAAGAACTCACTGAATTGAGTCACCCTATTAAAGGATTTACACAAAATCCCATTAAATCTACCCGGTTAAGGGATTTTCCAACTACTGAAACAGTTAGAATTCAATAGGTAATACACTGATCTAATAACAACACTCAATGCCAAGGAAGATCCACTTTAGTTCCTTTTCTTCTACAATCACACTCTACAGGTATCAACACACTTTTTTGGTCTAGCAAGAATCAAGTATCACTCACTGGGATACACACATAACATTTGCCAACAACTTCAAAATGAAAAACATCATCGACCTTATAGGAAACAGATAGGTTGGTAGCATAAACCCTAAACCCTAAACCCTAAACATTTAGGTTTTACAATCTAGTCGGTTCAATCCTGGCCGTTAATCACACTGCATCGAATACAACAGTCTTGAAAAGATCTCAAGACGTTCTCCAACATTCATTCTTTGTCACTTTAGGAAGCTGATAATTGATCACTTGCTCTCCACCGTTTACAGAGACTTCACACATTCCTGAGGTAGATAGGATCAATCTCCATGTAAGATCCTTGAGGAAATCCTTCACGCGCTCAAGGCTGATGTGGCAACATTATCTAGTCTTCATTATAATGCTAACTCATCACAAGATGTCATCGATTGAATCACACAATATTAGAATGCATCAACCGGAAACCCTGAAGCTAAGACTGCCAACTGGTAGTCATGCCAAATGAAACCTAGTATAAAACTTCCATTTACCAGTTCTCATTCCAATATACCGGTTCACCTTGAACAAACATATCGCTTCACTTTTTTACAAATACTAGTTTACATCATCATACCGGTTCTCTTGCCAGTTTGCTTACTACAACATATCAGTTCATACTTCAGCATATTGACATCAATGACAACATACAATATCATCATGTCATCATGCTCTGCACATATGCCAACATAAATTTGGGCACTCTTTCTAGGCTGAGGAATGAGTACTACCAGTCTACCATGGACCACCTGAACCTCAACTACATTACACTCACTGTCTTATCAACCATCCCAATTTGGCAACATGTGATAATGTCCATTATTATCATGCCATCTTTTCTTTTAACTTTTTGATGTCCATTTTAATGCCCAATACTACCTCTGTTCAATTCTTTTAACTTTTTGATAACCGTTTTAATGCCACATTATAGATACACATTAACTACTAACTTTAAATGTGTGAAAATTGATATTTTCCAACAAATGCCATTGTGATTAAATGATGGATTTTGATAGTGACTAACTAGCGAATCAATATTTAGATTTTGTACTAAAAGGATTTTGTAGATTACGAATCACATCCATCGTCAGATCATCAAATATCAACAACAAAGGATCAATTCTAGGCCTAAGATATGACAAAAAAAAATTAGTTCAAAGCATTACCAGAATTGAGAGAAGTGGCATTTTTTTTTGTTGTATCACGACTGCAATAGCGATGAATTATTATTAGTTAATGTCATTAAAAATGAATTTATGTATTAATTGGCCAAACAAAACCAAAATGAAAGATATCCTTCTGCAAGGTGGGAAAACCAAAAAAAATCTTTCAAAAGCAGAGCTAGATCCATATACTAAGTTGTTGCTAAAATTAATTGTGGAATGCCAAGTTGGAGGGGAAATAAATACATGGGGAGAACGAAATAGAATTTAATTCACCTAGGTTGTAGTTAATGCCAAATTGTTTATATTGTTTTAGTACATGGCCAACCACATTTTTAGACAATTGTGAAGTGAATAGTTTAGCTAACTTGGTTGTGGATGGTTGTGATAGTACCACTTATGGGACAAGAATTTATTCAGATTGATGTTATGAGCAACCTACATTAATATTTCACATCTGTTGGCCACTCATGTGGAGACTTTTATATTTGTGGTGTTGTGTCATATTCTCATTCAATATCTCGATGAAGCTTCCTGGTCTTGGTGTGGAGTTGGTGGTTGCTTATCATGGACAATCCTATTAGGTTGAGTTGAAAAAGATGTCAAATGTCTTACTTGGATATGATTTCAACCTTCAGAATAAAGTGCATTACAATAGGTCATCACATTCCTTTCATTCAGGAATTATAATTGGAAGTCATTAAAATGGTGCTTGGGCATGATTTTTTGGTCGATGAGAATCGGTATCGAGTAAACTCGGACATTTCTTCTAGATTTGGGGGGTAGAAAAGTTGACATTCTCCTTCTATTACGAGAGGTGTTTTATGGGGATTTTTTGGTGGATGATTTGGATGTGGTGGTTTGGGTAGAAATTGGTGAAGGTATCCCTTGGGTGAATGACCTCCACAAACTAGACGAGGGAATTGAGCTAGTCGTTCACCAACCATTTACTCTAGGTTTGAACAACAGGGCACTTGGCCGCCATCATCATTGGGCCATAGTGGTTCATTATTTCCTACTAAAGATAAAGGTGTTAGAGTCAACAATTTTGATTGGTTGTTTCACTTTGCACAGCTCGTGCAGGATGGGGTTTACTGGTTTGGAGAATGAATTATCCTTCTAATTCTGATTTTTGTCTTTTTGTATTTCTATATACTCAAAGAATATGGATATGTCACCTTTTTCTTCTCTGAATATTTTTTGTTTTTTTGTTGGGGAAGCTGAGGCTTTGATTTTTGTTAATGGGGATCTGTAAATGTGTTTTTGAAATATCTACTTTGTAAAAGTCTTTTTCATATTAATAAAATTATATATTAAAGATTAAAAAATAGTGATATAATTTTCCAGTAAAATTATTTTACTTATTTTATTCGAAGCATGATTCACCAATTTAAACTTTATAGTTTTATTATATTTCAAAAATTTCTCTTGTAAAAATATATTTTTGCTTTATTTAAAATGTTTATTTCGCCAAAAAAATATTTTATATTTGAAATTAAAGATAAATATTCATCAAAATTTCTTTTGATTTTTCCCGATTTCAAAAAAATCACCAACCTAATTTATATTATGTTTTCACAAAAAAATGAAAAAATCACCAATTAAAAAAAGGATCTTCGGTTAATGAAAATTTGGCTAATATTTTCCACCATTTTTGAGTGGGGTGTTTCTTAAAGTTTTCACTGCAACATGGACACCCAAAGCATATTCTCTTCAGAACGTCATGAAATCATTCCACAAACAGAAGACGAAAAAAAAAAGACCACAAACCATCCTAGCCACTCTAATCACTTTTGGATATCATTGAGTAGCATAAGAATATGACCAAAGATAAATCAATGAAGGATAAGACTCACTAGACCAAGCGAGTCAACAACTATTTTTATCTTGTTGTCAAATTTGATAGTTTGTATTTGATAGGACGATCATGATGTCTAGTTTCAAGAATGAAGAACCCTATTTAAGATGGACATAGTTTGGTTTAGAGTATACCACACCCTATATAAGACAGATGATAGTTTGGATAATGTTGGTTTAGTGATTGATTGATACAATAAGTTGATATGTTCGATTGTTGTCTTGGTTGATAGTTTGTTCATTATTATGTGATTTGATAAGCATAGTGTTTTACGGGTTTTCCATTTGCGTCTACTCAAATGTTTATCTTGTTGCAAGGACAATTTATTGATGGATTGAAAGATGATTGTTTTTGGGTTTTTATTGTTTTCTAGGTTTTGAGGTTATTTGATTTTGTGTGATTTCTTCAAAGACTTTTTTTTTTATGTTTTTGAATTTGTTTTTCAAGAGGGTTAATGAATGCTTTTGGAGTTTTTAAAGGACATTTTCTATGTTTCGGGGTTTTTTCAAGACATTTCGCTATGTTTAGGGGTTTTTTTAGGATACTTTTTTTCTATTTAGAGGTTTTTTTCATTACATTTTGCTATGTTTTTTTATCTTTTTTTAGGACATTTTTTATGTACATGTCACATCCTCTGTCCTTATAGTGAGAAGGACTCTATCTATTGATCATGGTAAGAGAATTACCTCATCTTACTCAAAATATATACAATGGCCAAATATAAGCATATGTACATATTGGCTACACAAAGGAACAACAGTAAATAACGACCAGTTTTAGGACACAAAGGCCAAAAGAGGTTGATGGAAAAGTGGACAGAAAATCTATTGTGAATGTGGATGGAATGGAGATAGAGTGACAATACATGATGGAGTGATGACTTTCTATGTGTGGAGCCTATTCGCCAGGTTTTCACATGAGGACTTCACTGTTAGGCAATATTATATCACGTGCATTCATATTGGGGGGTTTAATATCCCAAAAAAGAGGGTACAATATATTGCCTCTCAGTGAAAATAGGGGGTTTTTTAATCTGGGCTATGAAAAAATATAATATTTGGCAAAAAATAGGGGGCTTTTAATTTAGGTTTTGTAGTGGGAGGGGTGACAAAAAAGGAGTTTGGGGCAATATTTTTGGAAACTAGGGGGATTATTTAGTATGCCATGAACACACGTGCTATAATCCAGGTTCACAAAGTGAAGCCCCCTTGGGTTTTCACCATAGTACTTACCCAAAGCGCCTATTGGTGAGGTTTTACTAGTGGCTGAATGATTTCTCTTGATTGATTGTTCCTTCTTACCTCTTTTTTCAAGATCTTTTTTCAATTTTTTTGTTGTTTCTTCAAAAGATCGCCTTTTTCAATTTTTTTGATCTTTTATCATATCTCCTCAAGTATAATACTTGTAGAGGTACATGCTATCTATAGGATTAGATGATGGTTCTCCTTCTAGTGTTGCAAGCTGATATTCCTCAAATCCATAGGTTGCAGTGACTATATAAGGACCTAGCCAATTTGGCTCAAATTTGTCAAACTTTTCCCTTACTTTTGGATTCTTTGGGTTCATTTTGAGGATTGGGTATCTGACATCAAAGTGCCTACCCTTCACTTTCTTGTTTTAATTCCTTCGGAGCCAATTTTGATATGTTTGTAGATGGATTAGGGTAGTCAAGCATAATTCATACAACATCTCTAACTCATGCAATCTAGATACTCTATACTCTTCTTCATCAATGATATGTCACAAGGAGACTCAACGAGGGGACCTTGACCTGACTAGAAAGTATGGTCGCAATACCATAAACTAGGGAATAGAGGATGGTACAATATGCCTATAAAGAAAGATTGAGTTGCACATGCCAATCACAACTATCATCATTGACAACCTTTATGAGTATATTTATGATAGTTTTGTTTGATGCCTCATCTTAGCCATTACTTTGTGGGTATTAAGGAGTGGAAAAGAAGTGTTGGATATGAAACTTCTCATAGAGTTCCCTAACGTCTTAGTTTTTCAATGTATGGCCATTATCAATGACAATAGAAAAAGGGACTCCATATCAATATATGACATAATTCAAGATGAGTTTAGAAATTTGTGTGTTGGTAGTGTAGGTCATGGGAATGGGTTCAGTCCATTTGGTGAAATACTCTATGGTAGTGATTATGAATCTATGGTCATTGGTGGAAGTAGGGTGGATCTTTCCTATGAGGTCAAGTCCCCATTAAGAAATAAGCCATGGAGATATGATCAATTGGAGATCTTGTGTTGGAGCGTGAATTGGGTCTCCATGCATCTGACACTTTTAATACTTCACTACAAAATTGTGGGCCTCCTGTTCCATTGTAGGCCAATTTTATCTAGCTCTAGTTAGTTTCTTCGCTAGAATTAAATGATTAAATGACCCCCACAAATACCATCATGAACCTCATGTAAATCAGTTTGTTCTTCTCTTGAATCAAGAGACCTAAGGAGGGTTTGGTCAAAAGAGAAACAATAAAGGGTGCCACCAATGATAAAATTTATAGAGGTTTGGTGGATGAAGGATCAACAATCTCCCCCTCAAAATTGTCTGTGCCTTCAACATCCACTGAAGGGAGACTCAAACCCATAACCCAAGGCTTTGACACCAATTGTTGGAATCGTTTGTCATTGTGCCAAAAGCTCAAACTATCAATGCCCATTACAAATGCTATATTTAACTAACCCATGGGAGGCAGTTAAGCCATGTCACAAGTCCCTAAGGAGGTGTTAAACACCATGTCAACAATATATATCTTGGTACCAAGGGGAATTGAGACCAACAATCTCACACACGAGCTCAAATTATGGGAACTCAAAAGAAAGAATCAACAATTGTTTCACTAAGAATTCACACTTGTCAACATTTTGCAAGATATCGAGCATGGATTGCAATAGTGGCCATGGCATTTGCTGGTTTGTTTAGTAGTAATGGTACATGGCTGGATGTGATTGTAACAAACCTGGTCTTGTAGAAGTCAACCAATTTCTATTAGGGTAAAATCTTATTATATTTAGTTTCATAATCATCATTTTCTTGTCGAATGACAAGTTGGGAATCACCATATACCTAAAGATTCTTAATATCCCATTGCACTACAATTTGTAGCCCTGTGACTAAGGCTTCATTTTCTGCAATGTTATTTGTGCATTCAAAAGTGATTTTCTATTGTTTTGGAATTGCATCTCCCTCTGGAGTTAGAAAAAATTACTTTCCCTTGATCCATGCCTTGTGTGTGAGCCATCAAAGAATAATTGCCACTTATTAGAAGTTGTGATATTGAATATCGACTCATCTAGAAAGTCGAATAGCAATGGATGATTGTCTTGGACTGGAACTTCTACAATTTGATCTGCTATTACTTGCCCTTTGATTGCTTTTATATCCACATATTTGATATCAAACTCACTCAATATCATTACCCTTTTTTCTAGGAATCATGTGAGTGTTTCTCTATTGAGTAGGTATTTCAATGGGTCTATCTTTGCTACAAGAAATGTCTTGTGATTCAACATGTAATGTCTAAGTTTTTGGTCAGAAAAATGACTGATAGGAATGCATACCCAATGGTGGTACATAATTTAATTCATATTCTACAAGATTTCAACTGATGTAGTATATATATCTCTCTCTTCCTTCTATATTGTGTTGTTCCAAGAGAGCCCCTAATGTTGTTGTTGAGATGTACAAAATGAAATTTTTTTCTTCAATTAGAGGCATCAAGACTGGTGGAGATAACAAATAGTCTTTTAACTATTGGAAAGCATGATGACATTGATCATTCTATTTGAAAGTCACCCCCTTGTGAAAGAGATGTTGAAAGGGGTGACATTTGTTAGCTAATTGTGCTATGAATCTCCTAATAGGCTACAACTTTCCTTGAAGGCTGCCTAATTGTGTCAGATTTGAAGGTGGAGGCATATCTATTATAGACTTTACCTTTTTTGGGTCTACTTCAATGCCATAGTGAGAGATAATGTACCCAAGGAGTTTTCCTAATGTGATCCCAAAAACACATTTTTTAGGGTTAAGATAAAACTTGTATTCTTCCATTTTGTCAAATACCATAGCTAGGATATTTAGATGACTATCTCTAGTTACTAATTTACATAATAGGTCATCTACATAGTATTCCATTAATGTATGCATGAAATCATGGAATATGGTTGTCATTGCTATCTAATAGGTTACTTTGGCATTCTTGAGGCCAAAGGGCATCACATTCCAACAATAGGTTCCTCAAGCACAAGTAGAATTTGTTTTATGTTGATCTTCACGAGCTATTCTGATTTGATTGTAGCTAAAATTACTATCCATTAAATACAACATTTCATAGTTAGATATCATGCCCACTATTATGTCAATGTTTGGTAAAGGGAAATTATCTTTTGGACATGCTTTGTTCAATTCTCTAAAATTGGTGCATATTCAGATGCCCCAAGTAGGCTTGTTGAAGCGAACCAAGTTGGAAATCCACTCTGCATAATCAATTGATTGAATGAAACCCACATCTAGAAATTTCTTGAGTTCATATTTGACTATTAATATAATCTAGGGATGCATCTTCCTCAGCTTTTATTTTACTAGTTTAATATCTAGTCGTAGTGGTAAGTGATGAAGGACCAATTTTGAATCAAGTCCTGACATATCTATGTATGAATATGAAAATTTCACTTACTTTTTTATGAAGAACATGACAAAGTCTACTTTCTCTTTCTCTAACAAGGAATCTACAAAATGGATAATCTTAGGGTTATTTGGCGTACCTAGTTTAATTTCTTGTGTTATCTCCACTAATAGAGGAGATATTTCATGACCTATCAGGGGTGTGTACATTCTTCCATCCTTAGGTGACTCAAAGAGTTTTTTGATCACCCTTAGATATGTCTTTTATTGTTTTATTTTTTCATGGTCTAGAGGTGCCTTGCAGTTATCACCAAGAGACCTATTCTTTTTCATTTTTTCATTGTTTTCATTTTTTATTTTTTATTTTGAGAATAGAAGATGGAGTTGACTCCCCAAAATATGTTTCTGTACCCAAATTTATAGTAAAATATTTCTTGTGATCATCTAGTGGTGTGCCTTCTTGAATCTCAAAGGAATTTTCTATAGCTTTTTCATTCTCAAAATAGTCTGAGATTGGTGGTCATTATTGGTCCCAATTGATAAGCTTGGGGAAAACTAATGGCATGTTATCATCAATCTTTTATTGATCTTGGGTGGTAGAAGTTATAGTCATGATATGGATATCAGAAGTATCATTGTCGTTACTTCTATCTTTAGATGATGTATTAGGATTCCAAAAGTCTTGGATCCAAGTTCTAGGACAAGTTTGGATAGAAGAAGTGTCTACATGTTTATCTTCAAGGGGTAAGTCAGGATCAATAAAATTATTATCATGGGCATATGAACTAGAGGAATAGGAGTCCCATTCCCAATCATTGGAATCAATTTTATTACGATTTGCCTCAGGTGTCATGTTATCATTAGAAGTACTCCCTTATTCACACAAGGTTGGCTTGATGTTCGAGGAGACTATCTATGGTGGTGTAAATACCAATCCTCTATTCTTTGATCGCTCCTTCAATTGGATGGGTTCTATGGCACCTTGCTTATTTGTGCCAAGACAATTGTGCCAATTGTATCCCTTCTTTTGGATGATGGTAAAGCCTTTTCCATATTATTCAAGGGATATTTGTATAGGTGGTGCATCTTCCTCATCTTTATAAAGCTAGTTAGACACACCCTCTTTAGTGTTTTCTTTATTGAGTTCTCCCCATTTTGAGAATGTGGTAGGATGTTGATATTGAATAACAACCTTGGGTTATTTCTATAGAGGATGAGGCTTCCCATAGGATTTTGGGTGAGTGGGAAACATCCCAATATGGATTGGTTGTGCTATAGTGTATTCTCCACACCCTTGGTCCTGGATCTTGAGTTTTTCTTTGGACAATTTGGACAATGTCTAAGGATCCACATATTCAGAGGTATTAGTGGATTATGGAGCTTCTTAGTTAACGAGCACTTGCTATTCAGGAGTTCCCTTGAGATTTGTATAAATTTGGATCTCTAGGGATAGTGTTCTATGTTTGATTGTAAGTGTATTGCAGACATTGGTGATAGGTTGATGGAACTAGTTTCATGGCATCTATCTAGGTGATTTACAATGTTATGTTTTCAGTGACAGGACCGACTCAGATAATCCATACAATGACCCCCATGGAAATGTGTTATGAATCATAATATGCCTTTATTTTTGTCTTCTTGGAGGGATCTATATCTTCTTCAGAGTATTTGAGACCTGTTACTAATCTTAAAGTAAAAATGTTCAGTCTTGCTCCACCTTCTATCAAGAATTATCTAGTTTTGCAATTATGTACAAAGATTTCTAGATGCAATGGATCATTATGGTGGGGGTTGTCATGAGGGATGCCATTTTTGGTGAAAGTAATAGGGAAAGTGAGAGAAATGTAGCCTATCATAGCCTAAAGTTGGTTGACATCTATATCTATGGGAACTGTAGATTCCCGAAAGGATTTATCTAGGATTTCTCTGTGTGTAGGAGATATATGCAACAAATAAAGAATGGATATTTGTGTGGGTGTCTTCCCTAAATGATAAAGGAGGTTGTACTACCTAGTTAATTTTATTTTAGGAGGAGCTCCTTGTAAGGTGATTTTGGATCAACGGGTAGTTATCGCACATTGGGCATTTTGGTAATTGACATTATCATAGACACATGATCATCTAACACTCAGTGACATTTTATGGTGTATTGATGATAAGTATTGTTGTAATTTGCATTGCCTTTGAGGTCAAAATTAGAAGTAGAGCCTTTTCCCTTACCATGATCAAGTACAGGAGTCTTGAGTATAGTGTGATCTATGTTGGAGGATGTTGTGGGAGATTCTATCTCAACCAAACCTTGGTCAATCGAATCTTGTATAAGGTGTTTTAACTAATAACAAGAAGGAGTTTTGTGTCCTTTTGTTTGGTGATATTCACAATACTGATTATCATTCCACCACCCTGGCTTGACTGCAAGTTCATTTTTTTATTTCAAGTAGCTAAACAAGACTCGACTGAAGTAGTTATTTCAATATAGATTCGATGGGCTCCCTTAATGGTGTAAATTGTTTGGGAGGCATTTCTCTATTTATAGGAGGCTTATGTTGTTTGTTGTTTGATTTTGTTACTAAGTTGGTTGTTGAAATGGCACATTGTGCTAAGGTTGTTGTTGAGTTTGGCTATATGTTTGAGTTTTTGGTTGTGTCAGTCCTTTGAGAGTGATCTTAGTCTATGCATTATTCATTTTCCTTGTGTCCACAACTCCATCATTGGTAACATTCTTTTTCCAAGACCATAATTTCTTCTTATCGTTTGAGTTGTTGGGATTGTTAGTGTCATCTTTCGAGATTAAAATGATCCCTTTTTGGATAAGAGACTTTTTGATGTTCATCCCTTTCTTGACAAGTTTATCAATAGTGCTAGGACTCTTGATTTTCAACTCATACATCAATTCTAGTACTATATTTTCAATGAACAAGTTCTCTTGTTGTTCTTTAGGGATATCAAGTGGGCATCTACTAACCAAGTTACACCACTATTGTAGGAATGTTATGAAGGATTCCCCTATCTTCTATTTAATGGTACACAAATATGTCATGGTGACTTTATTATCAATGTTGAAGGCAAAGTGACAAATGAACTTTTCCTTTAGTTCATTTCATGACTTTATGTTACTGGGTAATCATACATACCAATCCATCACTTATCCTGAAAGACTTTGAGGGAAGAGACACATAAGATATGTGTCATCATAGTGAACCTCCATACAAGATGTGTAAAATTATTTGATATGATCCTTGGGGTCTCATTTTCCTCTATATTTGTCAAACTTTGACACATTAAAGCTCTTAGGAAAAGGAGCCATATACAAAATTTTATCAAAGGGATTAGGACATAGGTCTTAGGGTGTATAATTCCTTTTGATCCCTCTTGTTTGTAATACTTTGACTTGTTTTGACAATTTCTCAATTTGTTGGGTCATCATGTCAGAAGCTCCTTGACTATACCCCCAAATGGGTATTGATCTTGATATTTAGAGATGGTTGATAGGGGATACTTGTTGTTGACATATCTTGGTATGGGTCTCCATATTGCACCACGGTGGTGTCTTGGTACTAGCCTATTTGTTGCAATTGTTGATATTCTATTTTGGTCTAAACTTGGGGTTGGTATTGAATATTGGATTGCATTTGAGGTTGAAATTGTGTTGCTTATCAGATAGGTTGTTGGACTTGAACTATTGGTATAAGATGATGTTGGTCTCACTCATGTTGTTTCAATTGTACTATATATCAGTTGATATTGTGTGTTCATTTATTGTTGGGCACTTGGTTGAACAACTTGTTGTTAGAATCAAGTAACTTGTTATATTTGTTGTTGGTACTGTGATACATATTGTTGTTGGTATTGTACTGCATATTGTTGTTGCCCTTGTTGAAATTGTGGATCTGGTTGATATTATTGGATGGTGGGTTGTTGTTGAGTTATTTGTGTTGGTCCAACATGTTGATAAACTAGTAGTTGTTGTGGTTGATATTGAATTTATGTTTGCATTGTTGGATGTGTTTGTTGTTGGTATTGAGTAGCAATTTCTTAATGCTATCAGATTGCCACAATCTATATTATAATTCTTATAGAGCTTTTGGATTAGATTGTGTGCCAATTTTTTTAACATCAACATTTCGTATCACACTTTGTGATTCATCATTACGATGATAAAGAGTTCAAAGGAGATGAAAATATGACAAGTTGCATATCTAGACTGAATATAAAGAGATGAGAGAGGGAAGGGATAGGAAGACAACACATAGATCGAGGATAAAAATAATAAATAATAATAGCTACAAGCCCAACTCCTAAAAAGAAGAAGAAACACAAATATAAATAAATAAACACTAAATATGTGAAAGAATGTACTAAAGAAGAAAGGCAGAAAAAATATATATAAATAAATAAAAAGTAAAAATAAAACATTAGAATAAAAAATACACAGAAAAACAAAAGAGAAGTAAAACATAATAAATAATAAACATAAAAGTAAAAATGAACCAAAACTACCAACACACAAAGAACTATCAAATTCCAAAAAATGAAAACTGAAAAAAGACATACAAGGAGAGGAAATAAAGAAAAAAAATGTGTGTATCTGTATATTGAACAGTTGGTTGTGAGTAATGTAGTCTTCCAAGCAGGTTATCAAGCATCTCGATTTTGTGTTTGTGTTGCTTAGGAGGATCAGTTTGTGATATCATGTGTGTACCTACTTGTGGCATAGTTTCTTGTTTGGATCTGCGTGATTGCATTTGACCTGATTGGACATTTGTGGTTGTTTTTGGAGAGGTTGTTTGTAAAAGTGAAGCACTCTATTGTGTTTGGTTGGTTTGGTCTAGGGGTTGTATATGGTGTTCCCATAGTAAATGTGGATATGTCTTGGGCCATTTATTGTTGACCTACTTGAGGAATATTTAATTTATTTGGCTGGATTATGGTTGCTAATGTCCCCGTTGTTACTTATGATAATGGTACTGTATACGGATCCATTTGGTGCATTGATGGTGGTGTTGTACTAAACAAAAGGTTGTCAAGATTGTTCGAATGAATATTTGGAGGGAATTCACAAGGTCAATCGATTATGAGTCATTTTCCCTAAGGTTTTCTTTGTAGTGTTTTTTTTTAAATATGTTGTGGGATTTGATTTGTTTGTTCTACTTGTGAGGGAAGATTTTTTTGAATTTATTGAAATAGAAGGTGTGTTTTCTCATGTCTACCTAATTTGAGACAGAGATTCACTTAGGTTTGATATTCAAGAGTCAAGGCCATTTTTTCTTTTATAAATTAAAAGTATTGCATGGGATCTTTAAAGATTAATTGGTCTAAAGTTTAGTGATTATGGGATTGTTTATAGCCTTTTCAATTTATCTCTGAGAAACATTGGTTAAGGAAAGATTACTCTCTAATGAAGACTCTGAATCAGATGTTTTGTTTGATTGTACATTTAAATTCAATGGTGATTTAGGTTGAACATAACCAAATTTTGGGTGAAAATATGTTCCACTCTTGATGACGATCTTTGTTGAACATAACTTTGAGTTGATTGACCTAAGTCAAGACATAGTGGAAAATTTGTCAATGATGTTGGTGGAATATTGTCATCTCCTAGTTTTACTAATTGAGAATCTTATCCTAATCCTCATTGATTCATGTCATGTTGTGGTTGTGACCGGACCCTTGTCTAGATTGGAACTTGGTTGCAAGATGTTACCTTGTTGGGTTGGATTGGATTGGGGTCATCCCAATGGTGTCTCTTCCATTGAACTACTCAGAGGTTGATCTATTGACTCTTGTTGCTTTCTAGAAACTTGGGATCTTGTTTCAACCATTAATCTCGCACTTGCACTATGGACTATGTTATGTTTTTATTTTTGTTTTTGATTTTTGGCTGAAACGCAATGCAACTAAAGGATATAGCCTATGTTTTTAAATGTTTTTTTGAGATTTTTGGAAAAATGGACAGATGCCACTTTAAGGATGATTAATGCACCTCTTTTTTTTGGAAATTTTTGAGACTTTGGAAAATGGACAAATTCAACTTTAAGTATGATAATGCACCTAATTTTTTGGACTTTGGAAAATTTTCAAGACTAAAAATCTAAAGGTGTAGCCCCAAGAATTTGGTATGAAGTCAAAACCTTGAAAGGACAAAGAGACAAGAAGATGGATAAGGGACAAAGTTGGACCAGTCACTAGACTAATGAGCAAGGGATTTTCACTTGATAATGATTGATAGTGGATGAAATTTTGATAAGGTATAGACTTCTTTGACAACAATGTAGGATTTAGCCCTAAGACTTGATGTTATTTTTTTGGATTTTCAAAAATCCGATTTTATGACCTAGATGCGATATGAAGATGACCTAAATTGATAATTTGAATTAAATGGATATGTGCTAAGGTAAACGGAAATGGAAATGAAATAATGTGAAAAAATGGAATTAACTAATATATGCCCTAATTTGGAGATAATGAAAAACTAAATGATAAGTGATCTTATGACTTAGTAGAATGAGAGGCTATGCAAAGATTCTCCTAAGATGAATTCGAGATAATCCAAAAGACGAACCCAAGATGCAGGAAGAATAATGACTACATGAAAATGATCCTAAAATTATTTGAGATAATGTTGGAATTAATCTCAGAATTAGGATATATGCCAACTATGCAAAGTTAATCTAATGATGATTTTGAGATGATGTGAAATAAACCTAGGACTTACGATAGGATGGCAATTATGCAAAAGCTACTATAAGGTGATTTTGATATGATGTAGAAATGAACCTAAGAGAAAATAATTCAAAATCTATTTTAAAATGATACCTAGGTTGAATCATATTAGATTTCCCATATTCTAAAGTTGTTGTAAGATGACAATATTTGACAATGTTTTGGATTTAGGAATGATGTTTTGAGTTCACAATTTTTGACCTTTGGGACAAAATTTTGATTTTACAATGTCTAAGGTTTTTATTTTGATTTTGATTTGGAAATGTTTATCACAAACACTCATAAAACATAGTAGACAAAAATGGTTGTTTGATTGCTTGACTCTGAAACAAAATCAATTTAATGACTGAAAGAGGCCTAGATTAGCCCAGCTTTAGCATCAGTGGTTTAAATAATTAAAAACACTTGGAAGCATGTACAACTTAAGATGGAAAGAGGACACTATTCACTAAGGCCCTTCTCTATAAAATAAATACCTTAGACAAAATGGATATGCACAGATCTAGTGATACTAGCTCCCCCACCATAGCATGGGCACACCAAATCTGATTCCTCAAATGTTCAAAACCCTTTTTAATTGATAAATTTCATACCTCACGATGAAGGGTACATGAAGGGTTAACTTTAGGATATGATCCACATTCCCTAAATTAGTATGGGTTTTTGAATCTTTACAACAATGGTTCTTAGCTATTCTTTGAGCAACAAAGCTAACAAGAAGATTCACAAAGCGAGCTACTTAAAGCTCTTACAACCCTTATCGAAAGACCTGAATTCCAATTGCACCTCGGCCATAAGAAACTGTAGACACCTAAAAATGGTCAACGCTTGCGGAAGTCATACTTTAACATTTGCGCATTGCCTCATTTTAGGTTTTTGCGTCGCATTAACATTTCTCCTATGTCACGCACTTGATCTTTATCATTTGCGAGCATCGAGTCATTCTTCTGTATTCTTCATTTGTCTCACTTTTGAATTAGGTCCTGTCGATAACAATCTTTAATCATGATTTTGGTCGATCTTTGTCCTTTTGTCAATCTTGTCATATTGCGATCGATTCGTCATCGATCCTTGTCCTTTTCAATCATGTCAATTTGGTCAATTTGTCATTGATTTTTGTCAACCAATCTCAATCAAATCATTTATCAACACTGTTCATTTATCAATTCAAAATCATGATCGAATCGATATCAACTATCCTTTGTCAAGACCTAATTGTCATCTTTGCATTGCTAATCCATCTCTTTAGGGTTTCATGATTTAGTCATTTAACCTTGCTTGTCATTTTCTTCCTTTAGGATTAATAAATTACTTATTTATCCTAAGTCTTCTCATTACAATTAAATGTTCATTTAATTGGCTAATTATTCCTCTTTGTGAATTAATTAATAAATGAAAGATTATTAATTAATTTACCTAATTTCTAATTTCTTAATTCCTCTTTTCCCTATTTTTCTAATTTCTTAATTCTTAAATTCAATTTCCTCCTATTTCATCTCCTAATTCTATGGGAATGACATTTCAATTTGTCATAAATTGTCATAATTGATAATCAATCAATTTTGACATAGAATGTGTCATAATTTGTCATCAATCATCAATCAACAAATTGTGCATAGAAAGTGCATAATTTGTCATAATTTGTCATATTGATTTGCAATTTCCATTTGAATTGCATCGTGCTAATCTTTTCATTTATCCAATTCTTCTATAAATTGGATGATTTTCTTCAATCAAACCCTTGATCCTTGATTCCCGGATCCCGGATCCCTAATCAAACTATCGAACTTATGCTTCTAGTACTCTTGATCAACAAACCAATATCAATCTTGCTTTCAATTGCATGTTGTGCACTTGTAGGTGAGATCCACAAATCCATTTGAAGAGGAAAGAAGAACAATGGAGCCGCATGGAAGGAGCATTCAATTCTGCATTTGGTTTGCATAATCTTTCATTTTGAATGCTTTGTTTTCATATCTCTATTGAGTGTGCTTAGGATTAGATCATTGCAATGAGTGTTCTTATGATTGAGTTATCATGTCTAGTGTTTTGATCTACTTACTTGCTTTGATGATTCCTAATTCTGATGCTACATTAATTGGTGAACCCGACGTGAAAACTAACCTTCTAATCCTCTTTATGGTGTTTTGAGTGCTTTCAAGTTGTTTGCAGGTCAAAAAAACCCAAAAATAGGGCCGTGCAGGGTATTCTGGACACTTCCGCGCTTGTGTCATGCATCTTGCGCTTGTGTCATGCATCTTGCGCTTGTGTAGGTGACATCTTGCACTTGTGTCATACATCTTGTGCCTGTGTCATGCATCTTGCGCTTGTGTAAAGTCCAGAACAGAGGTGAAAATTGCAGTTTTTACTTGAAATTTTTGGTGTTTTTGCATTCTGTTTTCTATGCTTTGGATTTTGGTACTAATTATTTGTGCAGAATCTTGGCATACGCATGGCAAAGACTACAAATCAAACTACTAACATGTGTTATGCAGAATCGATGGTCAAAGACAACAAATCAAACCTCTAACTTGGGTTTTGCAGGTTGCCTTGGAGAAACAACCAAACTGTGTGTTTGAGATTTTTAATTAGGCACTTAGTGATTTTTAAATAGGTTGGAATAAACATTTGTTTGCTTTGATTGTTAAGTATGACATTGGAGTACGAGAGTATGCTCTCATCCTTCATAGGGTGATGAGAAATCCAGATCTTCGATACCATGCTTGTGATGTTGATTGTGTGTCACATTTAGAGGGCCTGCCTTCCTGACCACTTTGCTTTAGCAAGCAAGTGATAATCGTGAGAAGGGAATGACCCAAAGTGAGTACGGCTAGAATTCCTTGGCATTCTAACTCACTATAAAAAAATACCCAATGAGCGAAAGCTTTGAAGGAAGTGTTACGTGGGAATTGCAGTTACTTGGGAAGTGATGACCCTTGAACTCTTTCTCATATCAACATCTAAGTAGGGCCTCTTGGTCTAAATCATGCTTGCGCGACTACATTTGTTTGGTATCTTGATGGGCTTAATGTCTCAATCACGCTTGCGTGACATCAAGGAGTAACACTTAACAGAAATCCTTACTAAACACCTTTGTTTTAGAGGCCAAAAACCCTTCTAGTTGCTTGAGAAGGACAAGTTCGGATAATTGGAAGAGATACTAAGTTTGCCATGGGGAGATTTCCATGGGGACTAATGCTTGGCTGCCCTGAGAAGTGAGTGTCGTGGAGGGGAGCCCGTGGGGTCAAGCATCTATGTATTCTCCTTGAATCTCATAATGAGTCTACCTCTGAAGTACCTAATGTCTTTGCCTACCATAAGAAATGTGGAAATGAGCATGAGTGTCTTGAGTCTAAGTTGCAATATCTTGTATTCTTTGATTGTCAAAAGTTGAATTGCATCCCATTTCAAAAAGCAAAACAAATTGATTCAAAACAAGGTTAAACATAAGAGACATTCATCCAACAAAAATTCAACAAGATTCAAAGATCATCTTCTTCAAACATGGTTATCCAACATTGTTCAAAAACTTGTCTCAACATTTATGTCACTTACATTTAGGTTCATCCTAGGTTGCATTTTGCAAAGTCATTGTCAAATATCAAGGTTAGGTTTCACATAAGTCATACTCCTTTTTCATATTAATAAGAGTCATCCACTTGCATATGTCCTCTTGCATTAAAGTCATATCATTGTCATACATTTATATTTGCATACCCTAAGTCTCTTCACTAAGCTTAGGTCATTATCATATCATATTAGGGTCATTTGCATAGTAATTGTCCCTTAGCATATAGTGTCAAAACTAGGTCTTGTCATACTTGAGTAATCCAAATCTTTGATAAACCCTAAGTCATTGTTAAGAAGTCTAGACCTTATCAAGTCTTTTGTCCTTTTGTCATCAATATCATTTCGTCAAACCTAGCTTAGTATCCAAGCATATAGGGGAGACATTGTCATCTTGTCCTTTGTCAATTAAGTCCTTTTGTCCTTTGAGGTCTAGACATCATTTCAATTTCCTAAAGGTCTCTTTTAGATTTGCATTCATAAGTTTGTCAAAATATTCAAAAACAACCAAAAACATAGATTGCATTCTCATTCTATCTAGTTGCATTTAGTTGCATATCATACATTATCCTTGAAAAATTCCAAAAATATTGCATTTGCATAGTGACATGTCTATTGAAACAAGGTTCCAAGCACCAATGATGCAACAAAGTTTGACATATCAACCAACAATGCAATCACAATTCTATCCAACCCAACAACAAGGCAATATTGATCAAACTTTTTATGATGAAACAAGTCTCCAAATACAAAAACTAGAGGAGAAACTAGCTCAAGAAGAGGAGATATTGGAACAAAGAGTGAAAAACATTGAGAAGAATAGATCACAAATGTCCAAAGTGTTTCGAAAATTTCCAGGTCAAAATCCAAAGATTGAGCCAATTGATGTAAGGTCTCTTATCGAACGATCAGACATACCAGCTCTCCTCTCCCAAATAGAGATGATGAAACAATTTCAAGAAAGGAGACAACATCAATTTCAACATTATGTGCCTCCACAACAAGAACAAGAAGGTGTTTACTATCAATCAAATTTTCAACCATCACAACCAATTGTTCAAAAGCTCCAACATTTCCAACATATACAACCAACACAATCAATGGTCCAATTTCAACCATATGTCCAACCAACTATACAATGTCCACAACTAGTTCAACCAATGGTGGAATATCAACAAGTTCAATCAACATATCAATGTCAACAACCACCACCAAACATTCAAAAACAAAGGTTGCAGCACACACCAAGCCAAATTTTGAACATGTCAAACCAAAATGATCAACATCTAGTTCAATATCAAAACATGACATCAAACCAAAAACAAGTTCAAATTCCAGATCCAATCATGTCAAAACCTAAAAAGAAAGGTGGCTTTATTGCAATGATCTTAAGGAAATGACCAAGTGAGTTCTTTGAGGAAGATCAAAATAATACACTTATGTCTAGCAATGCCTCATCCCCTTGCAAACAAATTGACTCTCCAGTGGCATCTATCCCTACACCTTTAGAAGTTTCACAAGAACCTTCCATATTGTTCTCATCAAACAATACACCCAAGGATGCAATTAGCCAAGGGCTATCCATAATTGATTGCCATGATAATCCAATTCATGATGTACATCCTTGTCATGTTTCAGAAATACAAGACCCAATGCCACCATGCACTTTATTGCCATTACCTATTTTAGAGGACCCCATTCGAAGTCACTCTTCCTCATGTTCAAGCATTGATTCCTTGCTAAAATCTATCACAAATGTTCAAAGTGCATCCCCTTCATGCCAAATCATTGATCCCTTGTCAGAATCCCCCATGCATATCCAAAGTCCAACCCCATGTCAAGAGGATAATTTAGAGCATGAAGAAATGTGTCTTAAAACAAATCAAGATCAAGATCCTGAAACCTTATCATCCCATCCAATTGTTGACCAGGACTCCATGTTCCCAGACACTCACGATGATTCCCCTATTCTTGTCCATCCTATCCAAAGTCCTATTGACACTCCATTTCCCAAGCAAGCTCAAGATATCCCAATCCATCCAATCCCAAATGATCCCCTTCCATTTCATGAAAAAAATGTCCTTTCAAATCCCATTGACATTCCAAATATCCCTTCCATCCTTTCCGATGATCCCATTAAAAGTCAAGAGCAAAGCAATTTTAAAGAGGAATCCAATGATCTTCCTCCTTGTCAAGGTCAAAGTATCCTTCCAAATTCATTTCCAACACAAGACCCTATCATTCCTTTAGATCCTCCACAAGATCCACTTGTTCCTCCATCTCCTCGTCCTAATCCAACATATACACTCCAAGATCACATTTCTTGTGATGATCCCATTATGTCTCCCATTCCATCTCTTGAAGAGCCTGTCATTGAACCATGTCCACTACACAATCCTAGTCCCCCTC
This sequence comes from Cryptomeria japonica, assembly GCF_030272615.1. Taxonomy (NCBI): domain Eukaryota; kingdom Viridiplantae; phylum Streptophyta; class Pinopsida; order Cupressales; family Cupressaceae; genus Cryptomeria; species Cryptomeria japonica. Next base: position 520,147,378 of record NC_081411.1, read on the forward strand.
ATGATCCTAATCCCCCTCATGATTCTAACGTGTCAGTGCAAGATGTTCATGAACCCTCGACATGCATAATGGGTTCTTCCACTTTGGTGCAATCCGATCCACTTCAAGATCTCATTATTTCTCTCATATCATATCCACCTCATAATGGACTCGCGTCTTCGTCCCAAAGAAAAGAGTCTCCTACAAGTCAAGATATTCATAAAGGCAAAGGAGTAGACCTCCATGAGCAAGAACCCCTTCATATCAAATAATATACTAATGGTCATGGCTACAGAGCTCACACTCAAGGCGTTGGTATCCCTTCAAAGTCAAAATCCAAATGTCCACCTTCCCCATCATCCCGTCCATCCATTCTAGGTCCCTATATCCCTCCATCTCCTATGCAACATCAGCAAAGGCACACATCCTCGAGTAAATTCCATCCATCCAAAAGAAGTCCATTTCATTCATATCCATCCATGCATTCCTTTCCCCCTCCAAGCAATTTGGATGCCAAGTATAAAAGTCATAAGTCTAAAAATCCACATGTATTCAAGGATCAACATGTCCAATATAATCGACATGTCAAAACAAAGAAAAATATGATCTATAAAGAAAAAGAAATATCCAAAAGGCCACAAAGGCCCACTGAGCAAAATCCAAAACAAAAGTCAAAATATATATGGGTTCCTAAATCCCTTGTGCAAGCAATGCACTCCAAGGAACCACAAAAGCATGAAAAATCAAAAACCATGTGGATCCCTAAGCGTCTGCTTGAAGCACAAAAGCCTAAAGAAACATCCAACTTGGCATCCAAAATTGCTATTCCTCCATCCAAACCTTCCAAGTCTATTTCTCCATCACCTCCTTCATCCATTTTGGGCCCTTATGTCCCGAAATCCATAGCATTTCCTTCGTCAAAATCTCAATATCCAAAATACATCTTTCCTCCATCAATCCATCACCCCTCAAGGTGTGTGCCAATGTCGATCTTGCCTTAATTTCCATCCACTCAAGCCCAATTCTTCCAATACCCTATCCATTATCCAATGCATATTTTCCATCCTTCCATCCCTCTGGTCCAATCCTTTGCATAAATCCTTGCCTTAGTTTCATCTTATTTTCCATGTCCTTATCCTACCAACGTCTTTGAGCATGCTTTTAAAGGTCATGGTTTAGTTTTTTTCAAGGCTACTATCCAAACAAAAAGACGCTTGAGTCCTTCTTCCATCCCCTATCATGTGTCCATCTCCTTCTAAAAAAATCAAAAAAAAAAATAAAGAAAAAAAGAAAAAAATAGTAAAAGAAAAATAATTCGTCCACTGGTGAAAACCTGGCAAACAGGTGCCTTGGGCAAGTACTGTGAGGAAAACCTGGCAAACAGGCATCATGCGTAATCTATGAACTTCTTGCACACCACACTTGGGGGCAGGTTTCCTCCTTCATAACCTATTGCCCTTCATTATCCTATCATATCATGTCATTACCCTTCATATCCTATTGTCCCGCATGTCCAGTTTCCCTTTCCACTTTAGTGCAACTTTCTGCCACTATCCCTTAGCCAATCCCGACCTTCAGTCCATGTCCCTTATCCATTCTTGGTCTTGCTTATCCTATCCATATCTTACCACTATCCATACACTCTTTCTGTCCCTTGATCTTGATCTTGGTCGTTTGTACGTGCGTACATGTTCTCCGAGGTGATCTACCATTGGAATGTTCACCATCCCTCTGCAAGTGTCCTTTTCCAGAGCAACAAATCCTCCTCTTTAGCTAGTGCAAATGAGCAATTTTCCATCTCTTGGTCTCATTTATAGATCTTTGTCAGTGCATAGATGGATGTGCGTCTTCTCCATCTTATGTTGGTCGCGGTCTTGTGCACCTTACATTGCTTGTCCTTCATGCATCCGATCTCCGGTTGTCAGTCCGTTCGATCCTATCATTTTTATCGATCAATTGGCCTCTTTTCTACATGTTTTCGGCCAATTCCTCGAGGGGGCATGCATATGTCATTGTTATTGTCTGGGGCATTTTCATTATTATTCTTTGAAACAACGCTCAGAATCGCATTTGTCTCAAAGAGGGGCAAAATGTAGACACCTAAAAATGGTCAACGCTTGCGGAAGTCATACTTTAACATTTGCGCATTGCCTCATTTTAGGTTTTTGCATCGCATTAACATTTCTCCTATGTCACGCACTTGATCTTTATCATTTGCAAGCATCGAGTCATTCTTCTATATTCTTCATTTGTCTCGCTTTTGAATTAGGTCTTGTCGATAACAAGCTTTAATCATGATTTTGGTCGATCTTTGTCCTTTTGTCAATCTTGTCATATTGCGATCGATTCGTCATCGATCCTTGTCCTTTTCAATCATGTCAATTTGGTCAATTTGTCATTGATTTTTGTCAACCAATCTCAATCAAATCATTTATCAACACTGTTCATTTATCAATTCAAAATCATGATCGAATCGATATCAACTATCCTTTGTCAAGACCTAATTGTCATCTTTGCATTGCTAATCCATCTCTTTAGGGTTTCATGATTTAGTCATTTAACCTTGCTTGTCATTTTCTTCCTTTAGGATTAATAAATTACTTATTTATCCTAAGTCTTCTCATTACAATTAAATGTTCATTTAATTGGCTAATTATTCCTCTTTGTGAATTAATTAATAAATGAAAGATTATTAATTAATTTACCTAATTTCTAATTTCTTAATTCCTCTTTTCCCTATTTTTCTAATTTCTTAATTCTTAAATTCAATTTCCTCCTATTTCATCTCCTAATTCTATGGGAATGACATTTCAATTTGTCATAAATTGTCATAATTGATAATCAATCAATTTTGACATAGAATGTGTCATAATTTGTCATCAATTATCAATCAACAAATTGTGCATAGAAAGTGCATAATTTGTCATAATTTGTCATATTGATTTGCAATTTCCATTTGAATTGCATCATGCTAATCTTGTCATTTATCCAATTCTTCTATAAATTGGATGATTTTCTTCAATCAAACCCTTGATCCTTGATTCCCGGATCCCGAATCCCTAATCAAACTATCGAACTTATGCTTCTAGTACTCTTGATCAACAAACCAATATCAATCTTGCTTTCAATTGTATGTTGTGCACTTGTAGGTGAGATCCACAAATCCATTTGAAGAGGAAAGAAGAACAATGGAGCCGCATGGAAGGAGCATTCAATTCTGCATTTGGTTTGCATAATCTTTCATTTTGAATGCTTTGTTTTCATATCTCTATTGAGTGTGCTTAGGATTAGATCATTGCAATGAGTGTTCTTATGATTGAGTTATCATGTCTAGTGTTTTGATCTACTTACTTGCTTTGATGATTCCTAATTCTGATGCTACAGAAACCTTTTGGAAAAGCCTTTTATATTGTGTCCCAAAGAGAAATACCACTTGTTCACATTAAAACCCCCCGGTCTAGGGTTTTCCATTGGGTTCCCCTTTTTTATTTGTCTCTTTAGTTTTCCAGCAGTGCAGGATGCGTAGGATAATTGTTGGCATGGCGTTACTCCCTCGGTCCGTATTTGGCATCTAGTTTTTGGAGTAGCACAATGGTGACAAATGGAAAGGCATGCTAACTAGTTTCCTTTTCGGGGCCCACCTTTTGGCTCAGTAAGCAAGCGATTACCCGCATTTCTATAGATTTTCTAGTAGCCTGTTCGCGGTTAGTGAAATCTTTTTGGTTCATGGCAGTATGAAGACCGTTGTAGGTAAGAAGTGGGGTTTCAGGGCCGTTTTGCTCGATGTGATCTTTAGGGTGACATGACATGGTTTTCTATTCAGGGTGTTATGCCTTTTTGGCATGTTTTGGGAGCTATTTTCCAGAGCTGGGTGCTCTATTTATGCTTGTTTTTTCCCTATTGCCGGGGGATTCAGAACTTTTGAAGAACAATTAAGTTTACTTAGTAGAGATTTTAGCCTTTAAAAAACTTTTACTATTTGTTTGAAGAAGGTTATTCAAATTGTGCCAATGACCTTTATGATACTTCTTTCAGTATGCTTTGATGGTCTTTTATGTGCTATTCTATTAAAATTCCAATAACTTTGGGAATACATCTATCTAAGATTTTTCCGATTAAACAATGTTTTTCACTTGTTATCTAGTAAATACATGATGAGTATTTCCTTATGTTGCAAAGAAATTTAATTGTATCTTGGTTATGTCACTAATCCGGACTTGTAGATTGTTGAATGGGCTTATGAAAGTCATATGTATTTGGATTTTGCATGCTCGTGTCCTTTAAAAAAGCTCTGGCGTATCACCTCAGTAGTCTAGATTTATTGTTCTTAATGTTTCTTTCTTCCCCTTTTTCTCTCCAAACCCACAAGGAAGAGTCAGCTTCTCAATCCCAAAGGTTATTCAGTGGAACCCACATAATAGATCCCCTGTCACTGAATTTCCCATAAGGTTGTTCATTTCCAAGGTAAAATTTAGAGTAAACAGTTCTTTTTCTGGCACGCCCGATGGGACCAATTACTTCAAAATATATCTCTGAGCTAGTTTATGAGTCATAAGCCTATCACCAGGAGTTAGACAACTTTAAACCCTCACCTTCTTTTTCCTCCATTGGTGACCGTCCATTCAACCACAGCTTCATCCTCTCAGGGTTTTCCCACAATCATACATGTTGTGATGGTACAAGTTCCCCCCATAAATTTTGTGACTTGGGATAATGGTAGCCCCCTCATTCCCCCAATTCCACCCATGGTTTGGCGAGCCATCCCTGCAGCCGCGCTTAAGGCCATTCCTAAGTTCACAGGAGAATGTCATAAAACCCCTGGGGAGAATTACAAGATGTAGCTACTGTCTGCACTGTCTATGGTATCACTGAACAAAACGTGGCTCTGAGATTGCTTGTAGCATCTTTCAAAGGAAAAGCTTTGGACTGGTTCAGATCCTTAGGCCCCAACACTATAGGAGATTGGGATTAGCTGGGAGATCGTTTCTTTCAGAGATTCTTGGATAAAGCTGACAGATCATCCTTAATGCACCAACTCATTACAATAAAGAGATCTCCGACTGAAGCACTAACCAATTTTAATCTAAGGTTTCAACGAACCTGGTAGAGGATATCATTGTCTGCTCATCCTCTGGCAGGTATGGCTTTTGTATTCTATCTAAATGCTTTCAATTCTGACATATCACTAATGATTCAATCTTAAGGAGGTAATACTCTTCCGCAAGCATTTGATATAGCAGTCCAAGATGAAAATAACCTTATCGACGCTGGAAAGCTAGCCACACGCCCTATAATGCCAGTATCCCCTAAAATATCTACTCAAGTTGTGGAAGAGGCTGCTCCTAGTACATCCACTCCATAGTCTATGTACTCATTCCCTACTCCCCAAACCACTTCTTTGGCTGCTAAAGTTAGTGATATGAAAAATCTCCTGAGATCCTTCTCCAATGAAATTGTCAACCTAAAAAGAGCCCAGGTCTCACCCGCCAAGCCCTCTTTTCAGCAAAATTTCCAAGGGAATCAACCTCTGTACCAACATACGAATCATCATGCTAAGAAACCTCTTCTGCCAAATGGCCAAATAGTCCCAGTCCCCAATCCGTTGCAGGCTATCTACCCAACTGTTGGTAGGGAACTGACAATAGGTCAAAATAACTTAGCAGATGACACCAACTCTTGGTGTTTCCCGTGCAACAATGCTCATACTCCGAGGAATTGCCCAAGAGGGAATTTGCAGTAGAGAGTTGCATAACAAATGAACTCAGGCATGACATCAGATGAGTCAGCATATACATCTCTGGGCATGGACAATGTGGCTTTTATCACTCAGATGCAAGGGATGTCATTACAACAAGAAGCAGAGATTGCCCCTGACCACGCACTTTTTTCATGGATTGAGGATGAGGACGTAGTACTGACCAATGGCGTAATCACCCCAAAGGATGGAGCCCCTCTTGTGCACTCACATTACAATCTTCTCTCTAAAAAGTGTTTGACCGAGGAAGACACTGGCAGTATGAGATCAGTGCCCATGGACAGGCCCCTAGAACCACCAGTCATTAATTCTGCCTATCCGAGGAAAGAGTTCATCCCTTATAAGCCGAAGGAGCCAAAGGTTCTCACACCTCTAGTGCTAGATGTAGTTGAACAGTTGAAGAAGGCCCCAACGCGTGTCTCTCTATGGGATCTCCTGAGTATCCTAGAGCAAAAGAATAGGCTAAGAGAGGCATTGTCTCGTGACCAAAAAGACACAAGTGCGGTAGCTCCACATTCCCTTCAGACTGACGGAATGAGTTCCCGACCAGCAACGGGTAAAGCGCGCTCTCTGGCCATATTGACAAATGAAGGCTCACCCCCTACTACCCAAGGGGAAGGTAAGCCTAAGACAAATCCATTCTACCTTACCCTTATAGTTGGAGATAAAATTTTGCATAACTCCATGATAGATTCCGGGGCTAGCACTACTATTATGCCTAAGAAAATTATCGAGGTATTAAACATCAGGTATGATCCTTTGAATAAAGGGGTCATGCAGCTTGATGGGAACAGGGTTTAGATGGTAGGTCTCATCAAAAGCCTCCCCCTAACGTTATTTGCATGTCCAAGTGTGATAGTGTCTCAAGAAGTAGTAGTCATCGATATCCCCCTGTCTTTGGACTCTGTCTTTCTCAAGATTTTATTGCTAAAATAGGAGGCTATATGTCCCTAGATTGGTCCCATCTCATCCTCCATACCCGACATGGTGCCAAGATGAAAATCCTTTTAGAACCCCTTCATGCTGAGCATATAGCTGACCAGGCCTTGATTAATTTCAAGCCTACCCACACCTCTATATCCAATGATGAACGAAAGGTGGTAGATCTTTTAGAAGATGAAGAAGTAATGGGAGAGATTCTACCTAAGCAAGAAGCTTTCCTGAATGAGTTCATAGATTCGGACCCCTTCTCTAATTACCATGCCACTGGCTTGGGTACCTATTGCATTTTTGAAAAAAATTAGATCATCCCAAAGCTCACTAAAGATCTGTTCTCTGAAGAATAGTTGTCTTCGGCACTATGGACCCTACACTTCGGTTGTGCCAACTGCAAGATGGGCTCTGGAGCGGGAGTTTGTCTCACTTCCCCTTTGGGCGATCAAATCCTAAAGCCTTTTCGGTTGCAGTTTGCATGCTCAAATAATGAAGTAGAGTATGAAGGACTGATTCAAGGTTTGAACATGGTGGAAAAGATGGGCATTAAAAAATTGAAAGTCCTTGGCAATTCTGAGATAGTGATTCACCAATTTCAAGGGATATCCAGTGCCAAGCATGTCCACATGAGGTCTTACCATGCTAGAGTGTGGGATCTAATAGAAAGTTTCGATGCTTTCAATATTATAAGCATTCCTCATAAACTAAATACCATAGCGGATCAAATGGCCACCATAGGAGCACATTTTGATCCTGCTACAAACTTCCTAACCGACTCCCAAGCAGTCAGCGTGGTTGTCCGCCCGACTATTCTCGATAATGATACTTATTGGCAAGTTTTCGAAAGTGATGAACAGATCGCTTTGTTCATCCAAAGCTTGGGAGAATTTGTTGACCAGCTACAACCTAAGATAAAAGAAGCTTACGGGAATCAGGTCATCCAGTTAAAGTCCAATAAGCTCCCTAATGGTTTGATCACCTTAGAGAACCTTTTAGACCATGAGGATTCTAAAAAGGATAAGTGGAAGCTCACAACAATCAAAGAGGATTACGTCGAGATGTCAGTCGGCAGCTGAAGAATTCTCAAGGTAGGAAAAGGTGTTTCCTCTGAAGACAAAAAGAAGTTGGCCCAATACTGTGATGAATATGAAGGTGTCATGGCTTGGTCTTATGAGGATTTAAGGGGTTACGATCCTAACATCATCCAGCATACCATCGAGCTCACAAATGAGGCTAAGCCGGTCCAGTATAAGCAAAGACCAGTTAACCTAAAAATTGAATCCCTCATGGCTCAAGAGTTGAAAAAGCTGATTGAATCAAGGATTATTTACCCCATAAAGCACAATACATGGGTGTCAAATTTGGTCCTTGTTAGGAATAAAAATGGAGATATTTGGCTCTATGTGGACTTCTGAGATCTGAATCGAGCGTCGCTCAAAGACCACCATCCCCTGCCATCCATGGAACAATTACTAAGCACAATGGCCGGATCATAAATATTCTCAATGCTCGAAGGTTTCTTAGGATACAACCAGGTAAGTGTGAAAGCAACGGACCATCACAAGATGACATTTACTACTAAGTGGGGAATGTTTGCATACCAAAAGATGCCTTTCAGATTGTCAAATGTTGGAGAAACCTTTCAAAGGGCCATGGATTTAGCCTTCAAAGAGATAATTAATAAGATCATCTTAATATACTTAGATGACCTGACTATGTTTTCCAAACACTGGGAGGATCATTTTGATCATCTCGAGTTAGTCCTCCAAAAATTTCTTGAATTTGGGATCTCCTTAAACCCAAAAAAATGTATCTTTGGGGTTCCTCAAGGAAAATTACTTGGGCATATAGTTTCAAAAGAGGGTGTCTCCATTGATCTAGACCAGGTCAAATCTATTAAAGACCTTCCCCTCCCGGTCAACAAAAAGGGAGTCCAATCTTTTCTAGGAAAGGTCAATTTTATTAGTCATTTTATCTCAAACTTTGCCGAAATTATAAGACCCATCACTCTCATGCTAAAAAAAGATATACATTTCAAATGGACTGTTGAAGCCAAAAAAGCTTTTGATGAAATAAAAAATGCTATCTGTTCCGCTCTCATATTGTCTAACCTAGACATGTCTAAGGACTTCATAATGTGCATTTTTCCTAGTCAGCATAGCATTGCCATGGTCCTAACCCAAAAAGATGCCCAAAAAGGAGGAGAGCATCCCATAGCTTTCCATTAAAAAACTCTTAAGGATTATGAGGCCCGATACAACTTTGTCAAAAAATAGGCCTTAGCCGCCGTAAAAGGACTAAAGAAATTTAGGCATTTCATTGCCTGTAATAAAACCATGGTGTACGTAACCCATCCTACAGTAAGGGAATACATCATGGAGGGCAACATCATTGAAAAGGGAAAATTGGATCACTAAGATTCTAGAATATGATGTCGATATCAAGCCAACAAAGCTTGTTCACGGGAGAGGCCTGTGTGAATATATAGTGCAAGACTGTGAACCCTACAATGATGAAGTGGCCGTAGACGAAACAATTATGTTTGTGCTGGATGTTCCCAATGATAGTTGGATTGACAAAAGGAAGTATTTTATTAAGATAGGGATTTTTCCCGAAAATCTCCCTGGCTAAGAGGAGATTCTACAGACTCCAAAATAGCGATTTTTGCCTAATAGATGGAACTCTTTTCAAAAGAAATTTTGATGGAGTCCTGTTCTGTTGTGTGGACCGGAGCCATGCTAATAAAATCCTACATGAGTTTCACTACGGCTCCTTAGGAGGCCACTTCTCTGCACCCACAACTGCTATCAAGATTACTCAAGTTGGATATTTTTGGCTGTCCATGTTCAAAGATACACACAATTTAGTAAGGGGATGCAAAGAGTGCCAATATTACACGGGAAGAAGTAAGAAAGCTGCAATGCCACTCAGGCCCATGTCAGTGGAAGAGCCTTTTTCTCAATGGGGCCTTGATTTTATCAAAGTGATCAACCCCCCAAGTTCAACCGGACATAAGTGGATCTTGACTGCTACTGATTATTTCACCTGATGGTCTAAAGCTATTCCTTTATGGAATTCATCAGAAAGTGAGGTGCTAGCTTTCTTAGAGGATCTGACATGCTGATACAATCCCCCAAAAACTGTTATATCAGATAATGCGCACGCATTCATAGGCTCACAGATTACCCAATTCTCCCTCAGCAGAGGTATTTATCTCAAAACCTCTTCTAACTACTATCCTCAAGGGAATGGACTTGCTGAATCCACTAACAAAAACCTTATCAAACTTATTAAAAGGATAGGTTTTGAATACAAGAGGGAATGGCACCACCAACTAAGAAGTGCACTATGGGTAGACCGCATAACACCCAAACAGATTCTAAAAAAATCCTCGTACAAGATGGTATACAGAAAAGATGCACTTTTCCCCATGTCACTAGAGATCCCGACATTGCAATTGCTAAAATCAATGGAGATTTCCGAAAATGGTCCCATGGCCGTAAGGTTGGCAGAGATTATGGAGCTAGAAGAAGCAAGGGAGGCAACTTTCACGGCTCTCCAAGATAGATAGGAAGTCATCAAAAGAGGGTTTGACAGTAAAAAGAGTTCTAATCAGATTTTCGCCCTCGGAGACCTCGTATTGAAATATAACAAGAGGACGACGAAACCTGGTCAACACGCCAAGTTTGACTGCCTATGGGAGGGACCTTTTTGCATTATAGGTTGCAAAGGTTTCAATGCTTTCAAGTTAGAAGACATGAATGGGGACCCCCTCCCCATCCCGGTTAATGATTTCTACCTCAAACTTTTTCATTAAGGGTTCCCTTCCCTTTTTAAGGTATATAATGTATATAGTGCCAATTTATCTTATTTATTTCTAGCTACAATCAAGCAAGAAGATAGAGAAAGAAGAGAAGACAGATAAAGGAGAAAAGAAAAAATTGATTATATTAAGAGCATTCTTGTATTTTCATTACAAAATGAATAGGCTCTTGGCCTCTCCTTTTTTCTACAATCTTTTGTTCAAATCCAAGTTGATGGTTCATCACCTGTTCAGTGGCTCTCTTCAGTCTCTCCCTCATTAGTATCAGAGTTTTCTTCTTCCCCCAGCCACTCCGAGTTAGAGGCACTCTCGAGCTCCCCAAGCATGAAAATAACAACTAGGTTTGGTTGTTGATCTGGCATTAAAATTCTTGGGAAGATATAGTCCCTGAATCCAGTATACCAGTCTATGTCTTCCGGAACCAGGACTATCAAATGGACACGTAGAAGAAATTCTGTGGCAAGCTCGATGTGATACCGATGAGAGGACATCATCATTGTTTTCAGCCCACCGATGAGTGGATGCCAAGCCACCTCCTCATTGAGTGTGATGAACCGCTCCAAGTCAAGCACCAGAGGGAGCCCTCAGAATGGTACATAGTATGCAACTACATTCTCCAGTCCACCCAAGTAATCCTTGGAAAAGAGAGCCTGAGTCAACTGCATCGCTAGCACCCCAGACTGAACATAATCTAGCAGAGAGGCTATGAATCATGAGCAGATGTCCATATTCACTCAACATCAGTCTGGGATACCAACAAAATCCTCTCCAAGTATCCATTTAATGGTGGCTATTATTAAAGGGTTCTTCCTGTGCGTCATCCCCTGCAACCTCCGGTCGGAAATGTTTCCCAAGAAAGCGACCTGCACTTTCTTGTTGATGAGTCTAACATGAGTATCCATTTCTACAAAATCTCCACCGTTAAAGCTTGCAATATGGTAAAAGAATGTTTGAAAAGACATATTTATAGCATAATTTCAGCAGAAGGATGTCCAATGCTCAGAGCTCATGCCTTCCCAAATCCCAATGTTTTTGTCATGTCTCCATTAATTCACATCATGCAAATGGGATTGTCCTCAGGATACCGAGGTCTTGTTAGTTACCTTGAGAGAGAAATGGATATGAACAAAGAGCCATGCATACATTCAGGTACATTGCGCTTTAAATATCAAGTTCTGCCAGACTATTTCAGCCCGCGCGAGCATTATTTCTGACCGATCCTCTCGATCAAAGAAAATATTTTCCTGAGGGATTTTCTCTCGAGTAATGTTAAACTAGCCAAAGGTATTTTAGGGAAGCGGGAATGATGATGCCCTTCATCCATGGGGGTTTATTGCAGCAACAATTTGAGCTGGCGTGTGTGTAAGCAGATCCTTGCCATTAAGCACTTAGCTTTTGTGAAAATCCAGGCACATTATCCATTTAAGGCTTGAAGCTTTTCCCTCCTATCGGTCTGTTGTGTTTTTGAAAAGCAAGAGAAAAGAAGGCGAGCAAATTTTTATCTCCCATTTTTAGATTTTTCCAGGAAAAAGAAGGGAAGCTTTTTGTCCATAATGGATTCTGAGGCCACGTCTGCAAGTGTTGTTCCTGGAGGTTTCTAGGTTAATGTTTTTGGAGAACTATCTTATTCTACGCATGTCATCCCTCCAAAGAAGGAGTATCCAAAAATGAAGACCAAGGCTAAAATGACAACCGGGAATGCGTCTATTGTTCTGGATTCTTTGGAAAATATTTTTGAACCCGAGATTCGTAAGCAGCCCAAGAACCTCAGAGAGGCTACTTGCTCGAGGATGCTGCATCACAGAACTAACCCTTAATCTGTGGCAGTGCATTTCTGGAACAATGGTGCTCCCCAATGCTTGGTTCCCGTACTCCCGTATTGCCTTGATCTCGTAGCAGCTTGTGCAGATTTTTTTGATCCCACCTCATGCTCTGTTAGCGACTCCCTCTTGAGATTGGTCATATCTCCAGAAGCCATTAGGGAGATGATGTGCTTCCCAATTTTTGAAGCAACAGAGGTTTTCTCAAAAATCTCAATGGAGGAGTTCTAGAGCACTAGGAGAGATGCTTTGACTTTCTGTCAAAGTACCCTCAATCAAAGTCTATCGGCTGGACTTCCAAAGTTCCCTTTGTCCTATAGTGACCTAAAGAAAGATGGCCTCAAAGATATCTCTTCTGCCCTGGCATGGTTATGTGGTCATGACAGCGACTGGGATATCACAGCCTCCATGATGGGTTTTCTCTTTAAATGTAGGAAGCAAAGAGAACTTTTTCACTTTGACTTCTTTGTAACTATTGCTAAGGCCATCATTAAGCAATTATCTGAGTTCCAACAGTTACAGTGCTTTAGATTCTCTTCGGTATTGGTACACCTGCTTTTGCACCAAAATGAGGCTTTCTTCAAATAGTTCATGCACTTGGCTACTTACGACAAATCTGGGAATGTAATGTCGATGTCTTGCTAGACACCCCTACTACTAGCCTCCTATGATTCCTATCAGTTTTTGGATCTATTCATGGCTCCCATGCTCAAGGAATTTGGAGTGATCCCCAATGAGCCATTAGCCCGTTTCTCTCAAATCCAGATGAAGTGGATGCAAAATGAGTGCCCTCCTTGCGACTGGTTCATGGGCCCTTATTTTTATTTCATCTGAGTGCATGGGTTCTTCGAAGAACCTTTCTGGCTGCCTACTTACGTAACTGATCAAACCCTAGCCCTTGAAATGGCAAGGCAGTTGGTGAGGATCAAAGGAGCCATCGGGGCTGGAAAGCATGATACCTCTATCACCAGTGAGAAGAAAAATTGCTGAAGAAATCCTGATGTCAAAGATGGTGCAGCTTGGTTTTGTAGTGATTGATGACTCTTGGAGCTATGATCCTAATGGTTTCTTAAGAAAAAGAAAGAATGTTGTCAGGCATGAGCCTCAGAATTTATGGGCAAAGCACATGAACCCCTGGGTTGATGACCCGAACCTATATGTGGGCCCTGACAATTTTCTTGTCTTAAGACACCCCCTATGGCTAAAGTTCTATTCTACCTTGCAAAAGTTCAACCCCACGAAGCTTATTCCTCAGGTGTTGATGGAAAACATGAAGACTTTAGTTTGGTCCAGAAGGAAAAGGGAAGATTTTTGGGTTTATCGACAGGAGGTAAATCATCCTAGAGCCAGCATCGGGAATGCACCCTTGGATGAGCGTTTTGAATAGGAATGGTGTAAAGTAAATAAATCTGAAGATGAGACAGGTGACAATTCCTCACATGGGGACTTGTCTCCCGAGATTGCCGTGCGGTAGGAGATTGCAGTTATAAATATCAAAGGGCAAGATCTGGAACCACAAATTCTCCTTCCTTTGGATAGCACAGCTTGCAGGCCTCATTTGCAGGCTAGTAAGAGGCAGTCTGAGAAGCAGTCCCTCGAGAGCCCTCCAAAGAAGAAACAATATCCTAGCACGTTAGGAGGAAACCAACCCTTGAATCTTCAGCGGCCACTGCCTTCCACTATTTAGGTACATCCTTTTTTCCCTCATCTCTGGCTTAGGATATTCTTTCAGTCGTCCCCGTGGCCGCAATGTAGACCTCAGTCCCTACCGCTCTCACTTTTGCCCAACAGGTATGCCGGTTGATCCCCAAAATATGCTCCCATAGGATTCTATCCATTTCCTAGCCACGACTTTCATATCCACAGCATTTCCCTTGCCAGCATCAGAAACAACCCTTGTGTCATGTAGGCTAGGTTTTGGAGAGTCCTCTCCTCAGGTTATGGGTGCAACATCCTCAAGCCCTTTCCCATTAGGGGTTTCCCCTTTTGTCCTATTATTTTCTCCATCGGCTTTAACCCACCCCATCCAGACTGCTTTCGCTAGGCCCATTTTATAATTCCCCTTTGCAGTCCCTCCTGGTGTAGCTTTTGCAGGTCAAGTTATCAATAATCCAGATGATTTCTAATAGCAGGTTGCTTATGATAGAACTGCTAGCCTAGGTATGACAAGCAAGTGGAAGGAAAAGGAAGGCGCTCATCCATCCTGCCCTCGTTTGCAAACACATTTCAGTGAGCAAAAGGATTTCCTCTACTTTGCAAATCTTTTACCAAAGGTTGACAAACCGAAATCTCAGATGAGACCAAATGATTACGCGCTATAAGCCATCGGCGTTAGTCTTCAAAGTGCCATGACATCTGACAAAGTAGGAATGATGGAGGAGACTTCAAAAGCAGTATCCATAGATTTTATCAAGAAGAGCCATCGTTTGGAAAAGCTCCAAGCAGAGAATGTTAGTCTTTGAGATTCCCTTACCCAACAAAGGAAGGAAGACAAAGCCCGGGGCTCAGAAATCAATTGTCTGCAAAGTCTGCTAGCTTAGGCTAATTCGGAGAAAGGGAAGTTGTAGTCAGCCTTCAGCAATGTGAGCTCTCAACTAAAAGGCCAAGAAGCAATGAGGAACGTGGCTCTGAAGGAATTGCAAGAGAAGGATGTGGAAATACAACAATTAAAGGCTACCTCTAGGGATGTTACTCAGGTCTAGATGTATCTACATGAAGAAATCCTTCTCAAAGAGGATTATGCCTATCAACTGAGTGAGGCCCAAGTATCACTGTCTAAGGAAATTACAAATTTAGAAGTAAAGGTAAAAGCGAGAGAGGCTAGTCTTGGACAATCTGGTGAGCATATTTCAGAGTTGGAGACTCTTTTGTGGCATGAACAAGATCGTACATCGTAGTTGCAGCAAGATGTTCAGAGTGGAGAGGAAAAGATACTTACTTTGGAAAATCAAGTGGCCATTAAACAAAGCAAATGCAACTGGCTCCAGTAGGAAATGGTTGTGAAGGATAATGAAATTTTGCGATTACTGAACATTCCACCTCTGTAGTAGATTTCTCCAGATTTTTCTACCATGTTGACAGAGTTGTATGTTTCTCATTGGGAAAAGGTAAGGCTATATTGTCCCTTCCTGTAGCCTGTGTTAAGATTCCTTAGTGATGCGCAGCCCCTCTACAGCGAGGCCAATGCCCTCATTAGTAGTTCCATGCTTGTCATCAGTCCTCAGTTCACAGTAGCCTAGAGTCTTATTCAGTTGCTATATTCCGCTCAAGATGAGGGACTAAGGGAGAAAGGGATTGCTGACCGTTGGCAATTGATTAAAAAGATGAATGTTTTCATAAACCGGCACAAGATAATCATGCAGGTTTCAACGGCCCTAGCGCCCTTGCAATTTTCAGTTCCAGACATCAAGCAACATTTAGAGAGGTTTGTTTCATTGGGCATGCCCTCTCCTTTTCCTATAGATGATATTGTTCTAGGGTTTGAACAAATATTAAGCCAGGTTGAGTATTTGTAACAAGATAGAGCTTTCCTACAGCGCCTAGGGAATCCTATTTCGATGACCGAGGTGGAGTGTCTTTTACACCCTCTGGCCCAGCTCTCTGCTCTCCTGAAGCAAGTCCAGGAGGAGCTTGTACCCTTACCTTTTGATGAAGTAATTTGCTTGGATCAGTATTTCCAGAATTTAGAGGCGCAGGCTATGCTCTCTAAGGATGAATGGTTTCCTTTGCAACATGCCTTCAATCTTCTCTATCCCATTTTGCCATGAAGTCTGGTGTGCGAGCCAGTAGTTTTGGGTTCTCCTATTATGCAGGCAGAATTTCCCCTGTTTGTCGCCAAGAAATGTTCACATTAAAACCCCCCGATCTAGGGTTTGCCATCAAGTTCCCCTTTTTTGTTTGCCTCTTTAGTTTTCTAGTAGCGCAAGGCATGTAGGACAATTGTCGGCATGACATTATTCCCTCGATCCATATTTGGCGTCCAATTTTTGGAGTAGCACGATGGTGACAAATGGAAAGGCGTGCTAGCTGGTTTTCTTTTCGGGGCCCACCTTTTAGTGCAGTAAGAAAGTGGTTACCCGCATTTCTGTAGATTTTCTAGCAGCCTGTCCATGGCTAGTGAAATATTTTCAGTTCATGGCAGTATGAAGACCATTGTAGGCAAGAAGTGGGGTTTCAGGGCCGTTTTGCTGGGTGTGATCTTCAGGGCGACACGGCATGGTTTTTTGTTCAGGGTGTTATGCCTTTATGGCATGTTTTGGGAGCTGTTTTCTAGGGCCGGGTGCTCTATTTATGTTTGTTTTAT
Organism: Cryptomeria japonica; assembly: GCF_030272615.1. Taxonomy (NCBI): domain Eukaryota; kingdom Viridiplantae; phylum Streptophyta; class Pinopsida; order Cupressales; family Cupressaceae; genus Cryptomeria; species Cryptomeria japonica. The sequence goes on from NC_081411.1 coordinate 520,163,991, forward strand.
CCTTGTCACTGGGGGATTTAGAACTTTTGAAGAACAATTAAGTTTACTTAGTAGATATTTTAGCCTTTAAAAAACTATTACTGTTTGTCTGAAGAAGGTTATTCAAATTGTGCCTGTGGCCTTTATGATACTTCTTTCAGTATGCTTTGATGGTCTTTTCTGTACTATTCTATTAAAATTCCAATAACTTTGGGAATACATCTATCTAAGATTTTACCGATTAAACTATGTTTCGCACTTGTTATTTGGTAAATGCATGATGAGTATTTCCTTATGTTGCAAAGAAATTTAATTGTACCTTGGTTATGTTCCTGATCCAGACTTATAGATTGTTGAATGGGCTTATGAAAGTCATATGTATTTGGATTTTGTATGCTCATGTCCTTTAAAAAAGCTTTGGCGTATCGCCTCAATAGTCTAGATTTACTATTCTTAATGTTTCTTTCTTCCCCTTTTTCCTCCAAACCCATAAGGAAGAGCCGACTTCTCAATCCCAAAGGTTATTCAGTGGAACCCGCATAACAGGTCCCTCATCACTGAATTTCCCATAAGGCTATTCATTTCCAAGGTAAAATTTAGAGTCAACACCACTCAAAACTCCCTATGAGATGATGAAATCCCCAAAAGTGTTTCAATTTTAAAAATACACTATGAGGTGATAAAATCACCATAGATATTTTACTAATAAAAGAAAACTTGGGTGTCGTTGATACTTTTTTCTTTCACCCAAGATCCCAAAGGCAAGGGGATAGGATACTCAGTGCAACTGTGAGTCCACCCTACATAGTGCAAGTGCACAAGACACAAAAAACACATGTCCAATCCATTAAGAAAATCAGTTGTTTTCTAATCTATGAAAAAAAAACACGCAATTTATTTGGGGTTATAAATCTTCATCAAATGTCCTACACCAAACTCATTAGTAGTTTGTTTGTTTCATTCTTCATCCCACGAGTGCCAAGGGTGTTGTACAGATAACCAGCAACATAGAAAACCTCTAAACTAGACATAACCAAAATTTTGCCAAACTGATTGGAAAAACCCTAATAAAAAATCAAGTTATATCTATCAATTGTGCAACATAGAGGCTACACTACGTAGAACAGAGGCCCAACTGTGTAAGTATTAACTTCAATTGTGTAGAAAGAAGCTCCAAGTGTGCAACAAAAATCTCTAATTGCATAGAAATAGGCTTCAATTGTGCAACTCTGGCTTCACCTACAGAATAGAGATCTAAATCAAGTCAAAATGCCAAATTGATGATACAAAACCCTAAATTGAGTATTAAAATAGTAAAATTGACTAATAATAGAATCTCAATTTTATCTAGGTTGTGGAGGAGGTGGCTAAGGAGCTAGTTGAGGAGCTTGATTTTGTTGTTATTCTTGTTGTTGTTCAAGTGCTCTTTGTAGGACATCTATGTGGCATGGTGCTCTTTCTTCCTCCTCCTTTATGATAAAAATTGTTTGCATGTACTCAACATAGCTTTCTTCCATTTTCCAAGCAAGGGTATTCAATTTGAAAATGATATCTTCTTGCTTGCCTTGGAAGCCTAATTTTGGTTGAAGCACTAGGGTCACATTCTCAAAAGCGAGAACCATTTTGATTCATTCTCTTAAAATTTAAGGAGATTTGAGATCCTGAATGAAAAATGAGATCCCGATTAAGCAAGATGAGGGTTCATTTTAACAAATTTGCAACATGAAATGGGAACTTTGAAATCAAATTGAAACCCTACTTAGCTAGCTTTGAGTTCATTTTAACTAAATTGAAATGTGAAGTTAATTCCAATTTGAGATGCTAATTTAGCTATGTGATGATTGTTGTCCATTTTATCCAACATGTGCAATGAAATGAATAATTAAAACTAAATTGAGATCATAATTAGGCTGAATTGAATTCATTCTAATCACTTAGCAAACTGAATGAGAAATTAATTCTGAACTGAACCCTAATCAAGCTATGTGATAGTTCATTCAACCCCTATTTAGGCTAGGCGAGAGTTGTGGTTCATTAGACCCCAAGTTACAATAATATGCAATTTGTAGTTCATTTTAAGCCAAATTAGTCATGAAACTTGATCATTAAACATCATTATTGAATCGAAAATCCTACATGCAACACATTAAATCTCAAAAAACCCAACATGTGAGAAGCCTAATCACAAAAATCTTTACATGTAATCAACCTAATCCTTAAAAACCTTGCATGCAAGAAATAATCAACAAAAATTAAGCACAATGGTCAAATGCATAGGAAATAGGTCCAAATGCTAAAAAATATGATCAAATGTGCAAAAATCATGATCAACTACATAGGAATAGATACCAATCGCGCAGTTTTGGACTCCAATGACATAGTTTTGGGCTCCAAATGCACATATTTGGAGTTTGAATGCATAGGTCTAGTCCCGGAATGCTTGAGAGATGTACAGCCGGCTTTTTGATACCTACATGCAATCAGAAACTCAAAAGATGATTAGTTTTGGATGTACGATTCATGTCAAGTTCACTAGAATGTCAACTACAAAATCAGGGAATTGAACCAAATAGCATGAATGTTAATTTAGATTATTTATAAAAACTTAAACAAACATGTAAATCAAGCCTAATCTAACCAACAAAATTATTGAAACAAAGCATAATCAAAATATGAATTAAACCATCGCTTAGATGCTCCTTCGAAAAATCTTCGTTGCTTCTCCTTTCTTCTCTAATGCGGATATGCTGCTCTCTAAATGCAAGATGCACAAATACAGATGAAAGAAATGGATGTGTAAACAAGATTACTAGAAGTGTGATTATGAAAATGAATTTGATAGAGTAACAATGCTTAAAATTAAATTACTAGTTGGACATAATCACGACGCTGAAAATAGATGATTTGAATGAGAAAAGAGGACTCCTTTTATAGAAATCTGGATTTCGATGGATGGTCGAGATCGAGTTGATTTTGTAAGAATCAAATGGACACAATCGAGCACACGAGAAATCTCTCACTTAGGAGATGGGCAAAAATGTTAAAAGTTGAGGAGAAGATATTATAGACACCTAAAAATGTCTCATTGATCATGTACTAATTATTCATCCAATTGAATAAATAATTCTTTAATTAATTAATTAATCTTATTCTTCTAAATTCATATTTCTTCTATCATTTTACTAATTATTTCAATTTCTATTTCTCATCAATTAATCATTAACCCTTTTCTAGATATTAATTAAATATTAATTATTTAATTAATTATGATTTAATTCATTTAATTTAAATAATCTTTATTATTTAATTAAATTCAATTTCTAAAGAATTAAATAGTTTCTTTAAATTATATCATCAGATAATTAATTCTTCTAATTCAAATTCCAAATCCCAAAATTCTAATTTCATTAATTCCTCATATTCAAATTCAAATTCATATTCTTCTAATTTCATCTAAATTCAAATGCATGTGCATGATTTCATAAATCAAATTGAAAACCAAAGTCAAAGTTCTAAATATATTCAAAGATTTAATTTAATTTAAAATAAATTCAATATTTGAATTAATTCTTATGCAAAAATCAAATCGAAAATCAAAGTCAAAGTTCAAGCACATGCTAAATTAATTAATTCAATTAATTGATTAATTAAATCAATTATCTTTCCAATCTCTATTTCTATCTTCTAATTTGCTATTTTCCAAAAAGCATTCAATCAGTCACCAATCAGTTAACTATTCAATCTATTTTAATTGATCAAATCAATTAATTGATTAATTGCATCATTCTTTAATTCTCCAATCATTCCTTTTCACCTTTCAATCAGTTTTTTTCTCAACCAGTTAACTTAGTTAACAATTCAATCTATTTTGTTCCACCTCCAAATTAGCAGTTCAATTATCAATCAACATGTGAGCTCACCTGAGTTCCACCTCTTAATCATTTTGTTCCACCTCTCATTCAATCTCACCCAAAAATCTATAAATTCAGGATCAATTCTCCATTTTCAACAATCATGGACTTTGAATCGTTGTGTCAATTGCAATATTTGAGAGCCATCATACCATAAATAAGAGAAGAACAATGGAAGTCATATGGGATCATGGAATAGGGAGTTTTGATGAATATTTTACATCCTTATTGCTTTGTTTGTATTATTTCATTGGTTTATATTTGGATTGCTTGAATAGTTAAGGAATTCATGATTTTCCTTATTTCCTATTTAGCAATGATGATTTTAAACATACAACATTTTGGTGAACCCGACGTGAACAACAGCTAATTAACCCTCTGTGTTTGTTTTGTGTTTTGGTAGGATCGTACGAATTTTTTATACTTGTTGTAGGTTTTGTACGGATTTCAAAGGCATACCTAACCATCACACATTCGTTCAGATAGAATCATGCAATTGCATAAATTTTATGCATTAGTGCAGACAGGGTCACACATTCATGCAGATAGGGTCACGCATTCATGCAGACACCTTAATGCATTTGTTTAAACAATCTTATGTATTTGTCATTATTATTTCTGCATTCTGTTAATTGTGTTTTTCTTATTTTTTATTCTTTGTCCTATCTAAATTATCCATTCAATTTTGCAAATCTAAAGATTTAATCTCTATATGATGCTTTCAATATAATAGTTCATGGCACATATGGTGAAGTTTAAGATTTCAGGGGCTCAAAGAACAACTAAACAGAGAAGGCAAGCCAGACATTACCAATGACTTCTGAAGGTAGAAAAGAGAATACAAGACTTAGAAGACCAAGAAACTATTTCCAGATTTAACAACCTTGTTCAATCATACACAATGAAATATGACTTGATTAACATAGACTGGTTGATGAGAGATTTGACTAGGGTCTGACATTTGGTTTTGCAGGTTTCTGGTTTAAGTTTATGTTTTGTTAGGGTTTTTATTTGTCTATTTTTCTATCATGCATTCATTATGTCTCTACCACCCATTCGTGCTGATAGTATCACACATTCATTCAGTCATTATCACATATTCGTGCAGTAGGGTTTACGCATTCATTCAATCAGTATCACGCATCCGTTTGGTAGATAATTTGGCTTTCTATTTTTTGGTTTTCTGTGTGGTTTTTTGGTTACTAATTTCCTATTTATAGCGTGTGGTGAAATTATAGTGAAGGCTTGATCATCCCAGATTATTTTGAGACTACTAATAATTTGATTGCAGGATTCTTTAGGGTTAACTCACTTTTGGATTTTGGGTTTAAAATTGACATGCATGATCGTACACTTCATATTGGTGCTTAAAATAAATCTTGGATTAAAATTGACATGCCTAATCTCACACCACTTTGGTGTTTAAAATAGACATGCACGTGCATATCTCACACCTTAGTTTGTGCTTTAAAATTGACATGAATATGCCTTATGAATAGAATAAATTACACATTACGATATATAAGGGAAAAATAACTTTTTTGTGACTTGGGTGGACTTATTGTTGCATTAAACTATACCTTTCCACCCACCTTCAGAGTCTTGGGAGAGAGGGAAAGGTGATAAAAACATCCACTTTTTCTTTTTAGTAGTGAGTGATATATTTGAGTAGGTATTTCATAACCCCCAGAGGTATTTTGAATTGGGATGCATTGGGGATATCATCTCTCCCAGCGTACTCTCGAGTGGGTTTTTTGAGCCGCTATATAAACATACTGGTCAAGTAGCTAGAGTGTTGAGTGCATTCGACATATGTGGAGGCCTTCCCTGCACCAATAAGCTTAACTAAAGCCTTAAGTAGCTTACTCTGATGGGGTCCCTCAAAATTTACAATAAGAACCAACTTAGTAGCTCAAACCCCACATTCATTGATTTTGGGGGTGCAGATCATACCCCATAGATACCCTTCATGTACCTCGCATTATGAGATAGAAATCCCTCAGTGATCAGATCTTTAGATCTTCCGGGTAAGAGAGACCGACATGCCTAAGAAGTGTGTGTCGTGGAGTGGAGCCAGTGTTGCCAGACTCTCTAGTTGTAAGTCTTGTTTTGGTATTTTGTAAGGGCCTCTTTGAATGGTTTCCAATATGCAGCCTAAGATTTTTTTTATGGGTTTTTGTATGTATCATTGTGCTAGACTAGTATTGAGTCAGTATTTGGGCTATTTTAGGCCCTACCTTGCATAGCCCTAAATTCTTAGAGTTTATCAAAACACATTTCATCCAGCTATACTTATCTTCAGATACTGTTCTTAGAATTGAAAAAAAACTTGTCCAACAAACAAAGTTACTTGAAACAAAGTCTATCTTGAAACATCAAACAGTCCAACAAAGTCCAAAATCTTACATACTTGTGACCATAGGTTTTCTTAGAGTCCTTAGGGTTTGCATAGTACTCATTATCATCCCCATTATCATCCTCATTATAGTCCTCATTTACGTCCTTACTTTGCATAAGTCCTTGCATCATCCTCATTATAGTCCTCATTTACATCCTTACGTTACATCAATCCTTGCATAGTCCTCATTATCATCCTCATAAATTTCCCATTTACGTCATTGTAATCTTGGCATAAGTCCTTCCATAAGTTTTACATGGTCACTAGAAAGTCATTATTTGTGTCCCATTAGCATCCTAATAGATCTTTACATAGATATTCATTCTAGTGTCATCATAATCTTTATTTTAGTCCTTGTTTAGACTCCATATATGTTTGTCATAAGTTTGTCATCATTTGCATAATCATCTTAGAAAATTGTAGCATGTTTCATAATGGGTCTACCAGTGATGGTTTGCTCCCCTTCGAGTAACCTAATCTAGTGTCGAACAAAAGTCAACGAGAAATCATTGATGACTTAGATAACTTGGTTTGGGATTTAAAGATAAGTGCACCTCAATACATAGGAGTCGGGATTGAACTAGATCGAGAGTATAATATTGCCCGTAAAATTGATAGAGAAATTGTGGTAGAACTCCTTTGACAAGAACTTGAGAGATTTGCATTACAAACACCTCAACAAAATACTCAACAAGTTCCATGTCCTAATCCCCAATAAAGAGTTAGATCTAGTTTTGCATACCTCACTTTTTGGTCTAGAGTCTTGCATTCATACAAAAGGTCTATCTTCACCTTTCGTTAGGTCCTAGTGTCCTCATATAGCAGTCTTAAATGCCTGTCATAAGGTCAAAAAATGAAAAGAGTAAAATGGATCCAAACAATGACCCATAAATTAATCCTACTTAGAACATGGGTATATCAAATAGTCAAAACTATCAACAATTAAATCCTTATGGCATTCCAACAATACAAGAGATACAACAAAACTTAACACGTGAAGAAATTGAGGCAGCTCAATAGGACCAACACGTCCTTATGGTTCTACATGCTCTTATAAATAGTGATAGAGATAGGTATCTTCCTTTGTTATTACAAAATGGTGCCAAACTACCTCAAGATTTTGATGTCACAATGATCTTACCACCAGGAATTACCTTAGGTCAAAATAGCAATCAAGTACCAAATGTAACACAAACACAAACTATAACTTCAAGTTCCTCCCAAAATGCATCAACATCGTCAACTCAAGCAACTTTGGTGTCAAACACAAGTTCTTAAGTAAGTGCATCATCCTTAACTATGAATGTTAGTGCATAAACGTAGGCTATCATAGCCTCTCAAACTATACTAGCATTGTCAAGTGCTTCAACACCAAGTCAAACACAGGCCTCACATGTCTCCCATATGACAAGTGCAACACAACCTCTAGTATATCACTTAATAGGTTCCATGTACAATCATCAAAACATAAATTCAGGTTCCATTAATACAATGAGTACAACCCAATGAAACATGGGTTCACAATTTGCTTATTTCACAATGCCTAGTGGAAGCCACAACATGCAAAATTACAGTTATGGTACATTTCAACAAGCTCCTATTTACCCTACTAAAAATCCTTTTGTAGGAAACATACAAGCACATAATGTACCATTGAATCAAATGGAAATTCTAACCCAATATATACAAAATCTCCAACAATAGGTGACAACTATGCAAACTAGTAATGACAAAAAGAGATCCAAAGCAGGACTTACGTCCTTATCCCTTTGATCATACAATATACATCCCTTCTTTCTCTCCACACTTTGAAACACCAAGATTTGACAAATACTGAGGGAAAGGTGATACTAGAGATTGCATTAGAGAATTTTTCACTAGATGTATAAAGGTTGCACATGAGGACACCTATCTGATGAGATTTTTCCCTAAGAGTCTCAAAGGTCTCGCTTTGGAACGGTTTTCACACCTTCCACCAAAGATCACATCATGGGGTGAACTAGCTGAACTATTCAGTGCAAATTTCTCACATAACATTGATACCCTAGTTACATTGATGGATCTATGTGCTACAAAACAAAAGGAAAATTAAACCTTCACATCCTTCTTACAAATATGGAGATCTCGCTACCAAAGATCTAAGAGAAATATCCCAGAAACTAAGCAAGTTGATATATTTTTAGAGAATTTGATACCACGGATTAAATATCCAATACAAATGCAGTGTTTGGACTCATTCAAACAAATAAATGAAAATGATTTAAAATGTGAGAAAGGGATTATAGAGAAAGATATCATAAAGTATGGAGCTTCTACAAACAATACAAATAATGATAAACCTAAGTTCTGAACAAGAAACAAGAATGTGACTAATGACGGTGTTGTGAATGCCCGTATAGTGAACAGGGCTCAACCAGTTATATCTTTACAAGGAACATTTCAATCATCCTTTCAAAATAAAATTCTATATCTAGAAAACAATACAGTGTCAACAAATGCAAACGTTGCACAAGCTACAAACACAAGATTCCCAAGAATGAATTCTCCAAAAAGGAATTCAATGCCATTGGGAGAGCCCATTGAATCAGCGTTAAATAAATTAATACAAAAAAATGGGATCACTTTGCTAGAGATTAGAGTGTATGAACCAAGTCCTTTCAAACCAAGTTGGTGGAATGATAATGATTTTTGTGACTATCATCGTACAAAGGGTCATAAGACTACAAGTTGCTATAAGATGAAGAACCTAATTCATGATTTGATAGACCAAGGTGATATCGTAGTGGACACAAACAAAGCTTTGACAAACACAATTCATAGTCACACTTTCTACATATGTTCTATTGTCTGATGGTGTGTCACTTATCTCATCTTGTTACTCAATAGGTGGTAGGGAAACTTCAACTGTAGTAATACATAATGGAATATGTTCATGATTTGTGGAAATCATCTATATCTTCTATATCTTTAAAGACCCTTTTGTCAAACACGACAAAGGTAAGGAATCAACATTAGGAACACAAGACAACACTGCCAACTATACAAAGGTCTCATATGACTATACCATTCATGCTATTAGCTCAGGAAATGCAATAAATTTTAATCCAAAAGAACTTGATGATGATGAGCAAAGTCAATGGACCGATAACTATGATAACTTGGTTTACATGATGTCAGAAGCACCAAGGTATGATAAAGATGATAATATATGTCTTATAGAGTGAGGACAAGAAGAACCACCATATTCAAGGTGGTTTGAAGAAGATGAGGTTAGGGAAAAATTCATGGATGTTAGAAGTTCACATGATGATTATAAGATGGGATATGAAATAAATTTTTATAGCATAGCATATTGTGAAGAAGCGAAATCCCTCACAAGAGATAATATAGTGGCTACTATCACAGTAAATCTAAGAGACAGAGATTGTGCAATCATCATGTGTAGATCAAAAGTGACCTTACAAGGAATACCATCAAATCAGTCACCAGCAATTGGAAACTATAATGTGGTTGAGAAACTAAAGAAAACCCCAACACAAATATCCCTTTTTGAGTTGTTGCGCATATCACCAAATCACAAGGCTATCCTAGATAAAGCACTTCAAGACTTAGTGGTTGCCAGAGACAGATGAAAATTCTTTTCAATCCATGGTAGGTAGTTTGTCTGCTTCTACTCGTATTTCTTTCATAGAATGAGATGCTCCTAATGATAGACCTTTTCACAATGATCCACTACATCTAGAGGCTTATATACATAAGAAGAAAGTCAGAAGAGTACTCATATATGGAGGGGTTGGTCTTGACATTTGTACACTAAAGTTAGTCAAGGCATTGGGCTATTCTAAACTTCACATTGATCCCATAAAGAGAATAAACATCAAGGAATATGATGATGAAGAATTTTCTTCAAAAGGTGTGGTTACACTACTAGTACAAGTAGGACCTATCACAACAGAGGTTAGCTTCAAGTCTTGGATAGAGAAATGGGATATAACATGCTATTAAGTCACCTATGGATTCATGCCATGCAGTTCGTGCCTTTGATATTCCTCCAATGTGCTAAATTTCTATACAATGGCATTGAAATCATTATCCATGATGATCCGAACCCATTTCAACACTGTAATCACTTAAAGGCAAGTGTGGATAACCAAGTACCTATCAATTAAGTAACCCCATTCACCACACAAATGGACTCATTGACAATTATAGAAACACATAAAACTACACATACGATACCTTCTTTACAGACTAAGGATGTTGGTTGTGGGGAATATTCCATTATAGGTACATCAAATGCCAGAAAATTATCTCTTTCTCCTAGATCTTTTGGGAAACCTTAGAATTCTTTGATTAAACAATATAAAGGAAAAGAGATAGTTAAATACTTAGACTCATGCTCATTCATTATATGGGGAGATTTATAGGAAGAATCCCTAGATGAAGACGTCAATCAATGATTATATAAAGAAGAAGACAACATGACAATAGCTAGGTTACCCTTAGATCAATATAGCAATGGTTTCAAAATGCTACAGAAACATGGGTATGATGGTACCACAGGCTTGGGACTACAGAAACAAGGAAGAATAGAACCTTTTTTACCTTAGGAGAACCCAAAGAATCAAGGGTTAGGATATAAACATGTCAAAAAGGTAATAGAGGCAAGACAATGGACACTTGAAATATTGAATAAGCCTAGACTAGCATCAGAGTATATACCTCAAAATCAGTTATCAATGCAGGTATTTGCTCCTTCATCTCATAAAAGAAAGAAAGAAGCAACATACCCTAGTATGGAGTCAGATGGTAAAGATCTCAGGCACCTTTTACAAGAAACTAATGTGGAATTATCCAACAATATGGTACCTGAAAAATCTTCACAAGCAAATGTGGTAATAGAGATTGGGTTATCACCTACAAATATGGTAACAGAAATTGGATTGGCACCTACAAATGACTCTCAAACATGGATTCTACCAAGGGATACCATAATTTTTCCAAGAGAAACAAACCTATCTCTACCAAATGAGTCAGATGAAGAAAGGATAGAATGTCTTATACCAGGATCAAGGGAAGTCTCCACCACACAAAGAGGATCCACAAATCAGGGAAAAATTCCATTATGTATTACTATAGCTAAAGTTTCCCTACCACCCATTGAGGAAAAAGATGAGATAAGTGACACAACATCAGACAGTGAAACATATATAGAAAATGTGACATATTCTCACAACTATGAATTTCTATCTATTCATGGCAATAGCCCGTGAAAATATAGACACGACATATGACAACTAATCACTCATTGATGATGACATTGTCTACAAGGATATACTAGTTCACCCAAGATTAGTAAAATATGTTTAGAATAACCAGGTGTGCATGATTTCAGAGACTTCTTTAGCAAAGGAAAATAATGATTTACCCCTTATACATTCACATTTAATTGACTGGAGGCAAGAAGAGTCACCAAGTCTGGACTGGTTTGAAAATGATGAAGCTATCACAAAATTCCTTGGTTTCATAGAAGGGTTTCCCCATGGCGATCATAAGGAATGGTTTTCTATAGACTTGGATATAACAACATACTTTGGAGAGGTGAGGTCCTCTATGTCAGAAGATGCAGATGAAAGTGATAACAATGGTAGAAACAAGTTAGACAATCTCCCCATTGAACAAGAAACTTAGGCATTACTTATAGAAAAGACTAAAGAAATCAATATAGTAGAAGGAGAGGTTATAGACAATATCCACTTAGCTGAATCATTAAATCATGGAGAAAAGAACAAGTTCATATAGTTCTTCAAACAATGGCCACTCAATTATGCTTGGTCATATGCAGATATGTTAGGTCTAGACCCAAAGTTGGTATTGCATCACTTACCATTGTTACCAAGAATCAAACCATACAAGAAAAAAATTAGAAAGATGCATTCACATATCGCATTACTGGTAAAGGTGGAACTGCATAAACTTCTAGATGTGGGCTTCATTAGACCTATTGACTATGTAGAGTGGATATCCAATCTAGTACCTGTGACTAAACCCACTGGGGGCATAAGAATCTTCACAAATTTCCAAGATTTAAACAAGGCATGTCCTAAGGATGATTTCCCATTACTTAATGTAGACATTATAGTTGATCTAACTGCGGGGAATTAAATTCTCTCACTAATGGACAGTTTCTCATTAAACAACTAGATCAAGATTGCACTAGAAGATCAACATAAGACTATGACAACTGTCAAAACATCATGTCGTTTGGTCTTAAGAAAATTGGAGAAATATATCAAAGGGATATGACAACATTATTCCATGACATGATCCACAATATCATGGAGGATTATGTTGATGATCTATTGGCTAAATAAAAAACAAGAGGAGGTCACCTGGAAGTCTTGGCTAAGATATTTGATCGATTAGAACAATAAAATGTCAGATTAAATCCAAAGAACTATGTGTTCGGTGCCACAACCAAAAAAATTATAGGTTTTATTATTTCTAACAAAGGAATTGAGGTAGATCCGACAAAGGTCAAAAGCAATCATTGATATGCAACCACCATCAACACTCAAGTAGTTAAGGGGAATACAAGGAAGACTACAGTCTATAAGAAGGTTCATACCAAAACTAGCAAATAAATATCACCCATTTCAACATTTACTCAGAAAATTAGGAGTCACCTTCAAATGGATAGATTAGTGCCAAGAAGCTTTTCAAGCTTTAAAGGATTATCTTTTGACTACTCTAGTATTAGTTTCACCTACTCTAGACAAGCCTTTATAATTGTATATATCAGCAACAAACTCATCTTTGGAAGTCCATTTGGCACAACATGATGATGAAGGAAAGGAAAGAGCAATCTACTATATAAGTAGAACCCTAATTGGATATGAACTTAATTACACTCCCATAGAATGAGCATGTCTAGTAGTGATCTTTGCATCCCAAAATCTTAGACACTATATGTTGTCACAAAGTTCAACTCATAGAATGCTTTAATCCTCTCAAGTATATGTTGAGGAAAGCAACATTAACCAGAAGATTGGTCAAGTGGGTCATGATTTTAAGTGGGTTTGACATAGAATACATGGAAATAAAGAAAATCAAAGGGAATATTATAACAGATCAATTAGCAGAAGCTCCCTTGCAAGATAGTCACTTTCTACTAGTGGATTTTCCTGATGAATCTATGTTTACATTGACAATATCTACCACTTGGAAATTGTGCTTTGATGGTTCTTACTCAAATCATGGAGCAGGAGTTGGGATTATTTTCATCACCCCTCAAGGTGATTCTATCCCGAAGTCATTAAGAATCAATTTTTCCTATACAAACAATATAGATGAATATGAAGCTCTCATCATAAGACTTCATACTACTATACAGTGGAGGTTAAAAGAGTTACAAGTGTATGGTGACTCACAACTGATTGTTAATTAAGTCAATGATGACTATAACACAAAAGATGATAAACTGAAGCCTTATAAGCAAATGGTAGAAGATTGCAAACAACATTTCAGCAACATCACTTTAGAGAAAATTCCAAGAATGCAGAACAAGGGAACAAATGCTATGGCTACAATAGGATCTCTCTTAGACATGCCTGATAATAAAACTCAGATCAAGTTCATAGTAGAATAATTGATGGTATCGGCATATGAGATTCCCTCGTTAGAATATGTGTGTGTAATTGTGGGTCCTATATCCACATGGTATAACGAGATATACGCATACTTACATAATCAGTATATGTCTCCTGATCTGACAAGAAATCCAAACAAGACTCTCATTCGCCAAGCATCTAGACATACCATTATTGCTGACACATTGTATAGAAAGAGCCTTGAGGGAATACTTCTTCAATGTCTTAATTTTGAAGAAAAACAACTTGCCTTAAAAGAAGTACATGATGAAATTTGCGATGCACATTCAAGTAGCCCTACACTAGCAAAGAATTTACTAAGCTCTAGATACTCTTGGCTTACTATGGAAAAGGATGCCTACAAATATGTACAAAAATATAGACAATGTCAGTGCATGGGGACCTCTTTCATGCACTAGTGTAGGATCTTCAACCTATCACATCACCATGGTTGTTTTCACGGTGGGGGTTAGATCTTGTTGGTAAAGTCAATCCTACTTCATCCAATGGACATAAATTTATCTTAACAGCTACTAAATATTTTACCAAATGGGTCGAGGATTTACCTCTAACATACACCATTGGTAAGCAAATAGAAAAAATCATGCTTAACTACATCATCTGCCAGTACAAGGTTCTGATGTGTATAGTGATCGGCAATTGATGTCTATTTAAGAATCAAGAAATGAGAGAACTATGTGAACAATTCTAGATACAACAAAGATTTGCAACACCATATTATCCACAAAGTAATGGAAAAGCAGAGGAAACAAACAAAATAATATTTAAGATCCTAAAGAAAGTTGTCACTAACATAGGATGGGATTGACATCTCTAGTTAAAACCCACTCTTTGGGCTTATAGAATAGGGGTACACACACCTACAGGAGCAACACCTTATTCATTGGTATATGGTAGAGAAGCAATTTTACCTATTGAAATAGAACTACCTTCTTTAAGAATCTCCTTAAAACACAACATATCAGAGGAAGACTATCGACTTGCAAGATTACAAGAGCTTGAAATGCTCGATGAAAAGTGACAAACTGCATTAAATCACTTACAAGGATACTAGAATAGACTAAGGAGTTACAATAAATGAGTAAGACCAAGGAATTTTGAAGTAGGAGATCTAGTTCTTAAGGAGAACCAAAGGAACCTAGTAGAGCATCAAAAGCCAGGAAAGTTTGAACCTAACTGGCTAGGTCCTTTCATCATAACAAGGGTCATACAAAATGGAGCATATAACCTGGCTACCATGGAGGGATATCTACTTCCTAACCCTATGAACAACATGCACCTTAAACGATACTACATCTAAGGGTTGGGTTAGTTTAGGTTTTACTTTCTGCATTGCATATCATTTTATTAAAAAGCATTGCATTGCATATAGTTTCTTTTCAAATGCATCACATTCACAAAATTTCTACATTAGCATATAGAAGCATCAATAAAACAAGGCAACTGTCCAAGTTTATCAAATGTTTGTATTCAATAGAAACAAGGGTCGTCTCCTTTCTTAGATATTCGGACATGAAGTCTTTGAGATCCTAAGGTCATTTATTTTCAACATCACCCTATGACAATGATTTACCATTTTTTGGGTAGAGATTTCACTATTTGAGACTTGTTAACCCAAAATCTATCAATTGCTATATCTCAAACACATTAACAAAATCTCTAATTTATTCTAGACACCTACTTGATCATATGACTAGTGAAAAATCCAGTATTCTACTTCAACACTGATGTAATTATCACACCCATGTGGGTTTTATTACTTACAAGTCAAGGCAAGAAAATAAAAAAGAATTTTTTTTATGCCAAATATCCATCTCAAGGCAAACGAGCAATGATATATAACTGAAATATCATGCATACAAGTGCGAAAAAAAGCTTGACTATGGGAACATACGAATAACTCCATCAGGGATATGGACGTCTATTGGCAATGGAGCAATATTTGAGAGATTACAGTGTATAACCTTGTCAGAGCTCTAAAATCTTGCTAGCAATGAGTCTCTATCTGAGATTCTTTTGAAGTTAGAATAATCCATGTAGCTAGTCATATAGGATGCCAAGGATCTTTAGTGAGCATAATCTAGAAGGAATTAACTCATTTGCACACACATGGGAAAAAACAAGATCAAAGTTTCAAGAATCAATGGGGAAGTTTTATGCATCTCCATTGGTAAATCCTAGTCACTAAGTGTGTTAATTTGTATGTTCCAAGGGAGCTTGAGGATCGATTGACTGCTTATCTATGAAATGTTTTGCACCTCCAATTCAATTGGTGTATTACAAAATGCTAAACAAACACAACCATCCTTGTCAAAATAGGAAATGCATTTTCATCATGCATATTGCATTAACATAGGTCATGTCAAAAATTCATTGTCTCCACATGCATACTGGGGGCATAACTAAAAAAATCCAAAAAACATTGAAACCATAAAAAACCCTAAAAATCATATAAAGTCCTGAAAATTTCAAAAACAGTGAAAAACACAAAAAATCCAAAAACATTCAGATAAAGTCCTGAAAAAATCAATCAAAAACATTCAAATAAAATCCTAAAAAAATATTAAAAAAACATTCAAATATCAATCCACAAAATCCAAAAACAATAAAAAAACCTTGCAATAAAATGTCTTGTAAGAATTAAACATCCTAGCAGATATCTAGCAAACGCTTCGCATGAAGTTAACAAAGCATACAATAATCTAATCAACATCTCCAATCAGCTAAACAAGTTGTCTAATCAATCGCATCAACTATCCACATCAAGTGATCATTATCTTGTCTTAAACAAAAGAGGATACACTCAAAATCAGTCAGATTAGTGTTAAACGAGGTCCACACTTTCTGAGATAATACATTATCAACCATCACATCAAGAAATTGAGAATGAAGGAATAGATCAGTATAGTTGTTGAATTTTGTCATATTCGGTCTCTATCTTTTATCATTTGGCGACAGATTATGTTCCTATGCTACTCAAGGATGTCCACAAGTGACTAGAGGGGCCATGATGGGCATTATATTTTCCTTTGTTTGTTGTTTGTGGTGTGAACCAATGAAGTTCTAGGATAGGTGTTATGGGTTTCTTTGATAAGAGCTTTCATATTTTGAAATGCCACATTACCAGAATGGAGGGTTCACTCCTTATCTGCTACGTGTTTGTTTGTTCAATGAGATATCTTTACATCTTGGTTCTTTATACCTTGAAGTGCAAAGCTCCATTGTTACATAATAAGGCTCGGTGATGAATATATTGTGCTATAAATAAAGCCACAAAAGTTCATGAAAACCATCATCTTCATTTTCAGTCTATCATTATCAATCTATCATCTCATATCAATCATCCTCAATTGCTTCTAATTCTCATTTTATCATCTCATTTCATTCTATCTCAATGTCATCTTCACATCACCTATCTCTATCTCTAATCGACTAACTATTCTTCTATCTCACATTGTTCTACATTTGAGAGATCATTCATACCTTTAATGCAAAAATAATCTCTCAAGGGGGCATTACACCCTAAGCGTCACTGGGGCATACTGGGGCAAAAACTTTCATTTTCTTTGAAATAACGTCATTCTGACATTGTCTCAAAGAGGGGAAAATGTAGACACCTAAAAAATATCTCATTGATCATGTACTAATTATTCATCCAATTGATTAAATCATTCTTTAATTATTTATTTAATCTAATTAATCTTATTCTTCTAAATTCTTATTTCTTCTATCATTTTACTAATTATTTCAATTTCTATTTCTCATCAATTAATCGTTAACCCTTTCTAAATATTAATTAAATATAAATTATTTGATTAATTGTGATTTAATTCCTTTAATTTAAACTATTTATTATTTAATTAAATTCAATTTCTAAATAATTAAATAGTTTCTTTAAATTATTTAATTAGCTAATTAATTCTTCTAATTCAAATTCCAAATCCCTAAATTCTAATTTCGTTTAATTTCATTAATTCTTCTAATTTCATCTAATTTCATTAATTCCTTAAATTCAAATTCATATTCTTCTAATTTCATCTAATTCAAAAACATGTGCATGATTTCAAAAATCAAATTGAAAACCAAAGTCAAAGTTCTAAATATATTCAAAGATTTAATTGAATTTAAAATAAATTCAATATTTGAATTGATTCTCATGCAAAAATCAAATTCAAAGTCAAAGTCAAAGTTCAAGCACATGCTAAATTAATTAATTCAATTAATTGATTAATTAAATCAATTATCTTTTGAATCTCTATTTCTATCTTCTAATTTTCTTTTTTCCAAAAAGCATTCAATCAGTCATCAATCAGTTAACTATTCAATCTATTTTAATTGATCATATCAATTAAATGATTAATTGCATCATTCTTTAAGTCTCCTCCAATCATTCTTTTTCATCTTTCAATCAACTTTTTTCTCAATCAATTAACTCAGTTAACAATTCAATGTTCACATGTTTATCCATTGTCCCTTCTCTGTTGATATTTGGGCTAGATGTCTGGACAACTTCAATGTTACATGAGTCTTCCCTGAAGCTATCCAAGATGTTTTTAATTCGTGGTTCCACCCTTCAAAGAAAAATTCAATTACTTTGTTATGGAGATTTTCTTTACCCCATATTTGTTGGGGAATCTGGAAAGAAAGAAATGATAGAGTGTTCAGAGATAAAGCTTCAAAAGCTTAAATTATTTTTGAGAAAATCTAAAGACATATGGTGGAGAACCTCTACATCACTGGTGGAATAGTGAACCCCAAAGGTCAAGGTGATAACATCATTTTCAAGAATTGGAGAATAAAGGGGAGTGACATCATACATGTTGATCCTAGAGAAGAGGCGAGATGGGAATTCCCCCCTCATGGATGGATGAAAATTAACTTTGATGGTGCTTCCAAGGGTAACCCTAGCAATGCAGGGTATGGTGTGGTTTTAAGGGATGAAGGGGGAATATGAAAAGCTATCAAATTCATTCCTATAGGTTATCAAACCAACCATGTTGTCGAAGCCATTGCTTCTTATCATGGGTTGGTTCTTGCTAAAGATTCAAATTGCACTAAAGTTTGGGTTGAAGGTGATTCTTTGAACATTATTAATTGCTTGAATAATGTTTTCCCTCCCTCTTGGTCTATACACAATTCTATCAAAACTATGAAGGAAATTAGTGAGACTTTTGAAATGTGTATTTTCACACATGCATACAGAGAAGCCAACATGTGTGCTGATTGGGCTACCAACCTGGCTTGCCACTCTGACAAAATCATTGCCCTTTATGGTGAGAGTAATATCAAGTGTGAGGCAAAATATTTGATTGAACTGAACCGTATCCAGATGAAGCAACGTGTCTTTTCTAATCACAATTTCTAATACCTTTTCCTTTATTTTCTATGATTGATCACTACGGTGACGAGGCTTGTTTTATTATTTGTCATATCATATTTACTTGGCATAGATTCTGGGTGGTTCTTCATAATAACAACAAAATTGTTAGGCTTCTTCACAGAGTTCATAGAGAAAATAACAGAGCTGAGATAAGGAGGAATTGTGAAATTAAGGGTAATATGGGAGGTAATAAAAAGAGGTTTGAATTGGCTTCTTTCTTGGACTGGAAGAAAAAAAATGAAGTGTGGGAGATTCTTCAAGAGGGAGGTTTGAGTGTTTTTATGGAAAGGCTCTACGGAAAAGACCCTACTATCACTAAGCATTTCATAAAAAACTGGAAGAATGGTAAGGTTCTTGTTGGTACCCAGATGATGAAGGTGGATGAAGATGTCATTGCTAAAGCTATGGGTATGGTTAAAGAAGGTATTAAAATCTAATAGAGATCAAAGTGTGTCTGACAAGGCTGCGGATAGGTTTCCTATCATTGATGGAGAAAAAAGGAAATTGGTGAAGGTGGATAATCCCTACCATTCCCCTAAGTGTATTTGTAGGTCATGGAGGTTTGTGATGTTTTCCACCATCAGCTACATTACTCTGGATGAGAGATTCACAAAGGCTTATGGGCATCATTTTGTGTTGCTCAATCACTTTCGTCATGGTGACAAGGTTAGTCTACCTTACTATCTTGCTTTCTCTATGGATCATACTATTCGTGAAGTGAAGAAAGACTCTCAAAGAGACCATGCCCTCCACCAGGGTTTAATGGTTTTAGTTATAAGATATTGAAGGGGAAAACTATTTAGAAACCCATTAGTAAAGGAAAACAAATTAGGGATGATGATATTGAAAGTGAGAATAGTGGGTTCAATCTCTATTCTAAAATTGAAGGTGATTTTGAGGATTTCAGCAACAAGGGGAAGACCAAGGAAAAGAGTAAGGGGATTATTGTGGATTCTGACCTTTCAGACTCTGAGGAAGAGTCTTTTGATGATAAATTCATAAAAAGAAAGAAGAGAAAGGGCATGGGTAAGAAAACCCAAAGGATCAAGAAGACTAGTAAGGGGATAAACGAGGTGAAAAGGAAGATTATTATTTCTTCTGATGAGGATATAGAGGTTGAAAAAATAGACAATAATAAGGGTAAGGAGGAAGATGAAATGTTGGATGGTGATCATGGTGAGAACCTGAGCACACAGAGAATACAGAATGAGGGTCAAGATAACAACATGGGAAATCAAAATGACTATCATGGTGCCATTGGTAATGACAACATTAAGGGTTTTTGTGAGGTCATTAGAAAAATGGCAAAAGAGATTAGTGACTTGAAGATTGTCCTCAATATGATAAAAAAGGCTACTATGGGTGAGAAGCCTCTCTCTGAAATGTTAAAGAGTTAATGGTTGCTATTAACAAGGCTGAAGCAATTGAGGCTATGGTTGGTAAAATTTTGGAAATGGAAAAGAAGGTGAAGGAGCTGGAAGGGATCAAAGATGATAAGGGTCTGAATACTAACCTAAATAATCTGGTCAACAAAGTGGATAGGATAGAGCTTACTGTGAAGAGGATTGCTAAGCGAAACTTCCAGATCCTTAAGGCTAGTGTTGACCATGTTAACATCCTGATTAACAAATTTGAACAGATTAAAGGCAAGGAGGATGATAAGGATCAGATAGAGAGAAGGGTCACAAAAAAAGAACAAGGGCCAACACTCAAAAATAGGTTGATATCAAGGAAAAAGAGCTGGAAGAAATGAAAAATTATGTGATCAATATGAAGCAGATGGTGGTTCATGTTGAAGAACTCATGAGAAACATTTAGTTGTCCTTGTGTTGTCTATGTGTTGTCTTTGTGCTTTCCTTTGGCTATCTAGTGTTGCTTCCTTTGTCTTGTGTTCCCTTTTTATTTTGATTGGGAACTGTTCTATGAGTGGGTGATTAGGCACTGTTGTTTTATGCCTCTTTTATGATTTATCTTTCTCCTGCCATACAACAAGGTTTCGGGTTCCTTTCAAAAACCTATTTTTAATTAATCAAAATAATTCAATCTATTTTGTTCCACCTCTAAATCAGCAGTTCAACTATCAATCAGCATGTGAGCTCACCTGAGTTCCACCTATTAATAATTTTGTTCCACCTTTCATTCAATCTCACCCAAAAATCTATAAATTCAGGATCAATTCTCCATTTTCAACAATCATGAACTTTGAATATTTTTCTCAATTGTAGGTTACCAGTGCAATATCTGAGAGTGATCATACCATAAAGAAGAGAAGAACAATGGAAGCCATATGTGATCATGGAATAGAGAGTTTCGATTAATATTTTACATCCTTATTTCTTTGTTTGTATTATTTCATTGGTTTATGTTTGGATTTCTTGAATAGTTAAGGAATTCGTGGTTTTCTTTATTTCCTATTTAGCAATGATGATTTCAAGCATACAACAGATATTATAAAGAATTAAAAACTAAAATCATTAATTATCTCCTCATGAAGATCAAATTAGTAGGTTGGAGATATTATGGAGATTTAATAATTAAAAATTATTAAATATCACTATATGAGAGGATAAATAGAAGAATTAAAAATTAAAAATCAATAATTATCCCCACATGAGAGGATAAATAGAGATAATTAATTAAAAAGATTTATTAAATATCTCATAAAAAGTAGATATTATGAAGAATTAATAAATAATATTTATTGACTCTCCATTTAAGAGGAAGATAAATATGATAAATTAATAAATATAATTTATTATTCATATTTATCAATTAAGTAATTAAATAAAATGAATTTATTTAATTAATAGGCAAAAGAAGAATTGTTAATAGGAAAGGGGGTTTAATTAATTAAATAATTAATTAAACATAAGTCAAACTAATGTCCAAAGACCTCAATTTGGTCAAATTAAGTCAAGTTGAGTCAAATTGGGTGAAATTGGGAAGAATTGGGAGGAAATGGAAAGAAAATAGGAAGAATTGGGAAAAATGGGTCAAAGCGGGTCAAAAGACATGAAATGAGATTGCAATGACACCATGGGATAGGAAATGGGGTCAAAATGATGTCATTAGGAGAGATTTTCAGAGAAAATGATATCACAAAATCAGAATGGGAGCAAATTGATATCACTAGGATAGGTTTTAGGATGAATTGATATCATAAAATCAAAATGGGGACAAAATGGAATCAATGGAATAGATTTTGGGACAAATTGATATTGTAGGATGGAAATTGGGACAAAATTATATCAACGAGATAGAAAACGGGAGAGAAGAAATAAGATAGGATCAACAAATAGTAAAGACTATGCGCAAGATATGTTAAAAATAAAAACGTAGGCGTTGACCATTTTTTAGTGTCTACACTTCTTACATTGCCTTAATGCAGAAATAACATGTTTTATACAAGTTATAGTTTGTGTTATTTCTTTCACCATTTCTTAGATGTGAAAACTCCCTCTTTTCCTTCTATGAAATATGAAATATTAACCTTACTATGAAACAATGATCTATAAACATGTGGAGCTTGAGTTTTGTGAGAGAAATCTTGTGTTTTGAGAAAGATTGTGTGTTAAAATAACAAGTATAGGGTCTGAATACTAGTTTGGTGCATCACCTCTTAGTCTCAATTTTGTTTTAAGAAATCTTATTTTCTTTTTCCCAGAAGCAATAGTTTTAGGTGAGGTATCCAATGGAATCGACCCTCTCTTGAGGTTTCCCTCTATTTATCAAAGCCCACATTTTGAGAGGGCATCCCATGTATCATTACATTTTTTATTTATGAACTCAACAAGAGTGAAAACCTTGGTGACAATAGTTTTCGGCATGCCTAGTGGGACAGTTTGAACTATCTTAGTTAAAAAATTTCCTTCTTATTGTTACTAATTGTTGTGTATGTCAGTAAGTTCGGTCTTTGGAGGCATTATTGCACACACCTGGTGACTCTGAATTAAAGTCTACTAGTTTCAGTGGTCCTAGTGCTGGTGTGTTTCAAAATGAATCTCTTTTTTCCTAATTTTGTAGCCTTATAAATTAATAAACATGTCAAGGTTTCATGAAAATATAACTCATAATTTACCATTTCATAAGAAAGTTGACTACCCAGGTCATTATCAACTATTTCAAGCCAACTATCTATTGGTTTCAACCAAAATAGCCCTGTCACAATAACAAACCAACAAACATCATATGCTAACCACCCACCCACCCATGCTCAACTTTCATGGCAGCTAGTATATGCACAAAATAATCCTCAAGAAAATAATTTCATGCCAAACCAACATGAATATTATTCTAGTTAGCTTCAAATTTTGCACAATATAGAAATTAGTGAAATAAAAAGCTTGCTGCTAGAATCAAAATTAATTGTGTGAAATTAAAAGGCAACAAGAGTTTGATCTATATTAGGAGGAGTTGGATTACTAGGCTCACTTCCATTAGCAAGAGTTGGAAAGGAAAATGAAGCAGTATGAGGAGGGTATTGCGAGTGAAGTGGTTGCAAAGGAGGAGCACATGAAGCAGTTGTTTTCTCAAGTACAAAGGTTAGAAGCTCAATCAGTTTCTTTTCCACATCAATTCTTTGTTGAAAAAGAGACTCCTAGATAAAAATTTCCTAGCTTCAAGCCAAGTAAGCCTCATGAATCTTCAAGTAAGTGTGGTAAGTTTGAAATTCATTGCAATATTTTGAGCTTACACCAACTAAGGCTTGTGTTTCTCAAGAACATCCTACATTACTTCAAGAAACTCCTCAAATTTCCCAAGTTTCCCTTCCAAAACAGCCCTCTTAGTATTCACCTTTATCCAAGTGGACCCATTGTCTATCAAGAAAATTGGTTCACCAAGTAGAAAAATGAAGATTTTAAGGTAGAACAAGAGGAGTCTTTTGTCGTTAATACACGTGTTCATGAGGCTCAAAATGAAAAATCAAACCTGTTGTAAAAGAGTATCAAGCAAAACCAATTGAAACAACAGGTTGAAAACCTAGTAAGAGGTAATGAACAACCAGTTTTGATAAATTTGTTTGATGAGCTATCTTGTTTTGTTAATGAGGATGAAGAGAACACAAAATTTCTACCAACAACACAAGTTTTGGAGCACCTAGAAGACACAAATGAACATGGTAAGATGTTGATTTTGAAGAGGAGAATAAAGAGTCTAAAGTTTGGCTTTATGAGATACCTTCTCTTGATGAATTTGGTGAAGAAAGTATGGCTATGTTCTTATTAATATCAAGTTTGGAAGAGCAAGAGGATGTAAATCAAATTGTGATGATTTTTTGGCCCATTATAATCACTATGAGAATGCACTTTGACTTATGAAGAAAACATCAAGGATGACTCTTTGTTTGAGTTTAAAGAACACTTGGAGGAAAATATATTTTGGGATGAGCTAGAGGATTTTTGTTCAAGCTTAGATGTAAACCCACCATCTTATAATTTAGAAAATCATGAGAAAATTGAACAAATTGAGAAACAAGATCATATTTTCCTAGGTACAAGACATATCATTTTAAAATTTCAAGGAAATAGTTATGAAGTTGAGATAAGATATGTTATGCATGAGGAAATTAATGATCCAGTATGAATAGCATCACAAAGAACAAAAAGAAGCCTTGCCTCAACTTGCTCCACTTGAATTAAGTCATACCAACCAACATGAGACCAACATTTAAGTATCAAACATTTTTCATACAAGAGGTTGTATGATCAAGAACCTAGCTTGGTTGGAAGCCAACAAGCCATAACAAGTCATGTTGCACCCAAGCATAAAACTTCATTTAAAAATGAAGTTGAAGTGTAGTTGAAGTTGAAGAAAAAAAAATTTAGTTCACTTAATTGCTTCAGAAAAATAGTATACATGGTCAACTAGAAGAGGCAAGTGAATTTGTGTATGTCCTTCAAGGTGATTTTCAACTATTTGTTGGAATCCTATATGTTCTTGATCTCTTCTTAGTTCTTCAAGCCAATGTGAACTATTGCACATTAATGAGAAAGGGAAGCTACTTCAAAAAACCAATTAATGGTTTCATTTGATCAAGTTTAATTTTTGTTTGGCCTAGAGTAGGTTAGGTTATTAAATTCAATAAGTGTTGATGCACAAAGTTGAGATTTCTTTTCCTCCTAGTGTTATAAACATTTTTTTTCAGTTTGAGTCTATTTTAGTAGTAGTATTAGTCACTTGGTTAGCTTTTTGAGGTGTTAGCAGCCATTGTGTCAAGTTTGGTTGAGTTTTGTTTTGGTCTCTCATGAATCTATGCCTAATGGTAGGCTAAGGCAACTGCTTCTAGAGATTTTAGCAAGAAAAACACCCTCATAAGTCACCAAAAGTGTTAGCCTATTTTTCCCTATATCCTAAATAGCCTTTAACATCATGTTCTCAAGGCTCAATAAGTCTTGAGTTCGGTCCTACCATTTGCAAAAGATTAAATGTTATCAATTGTAAAGGTCAATAAGATGTTTTGTTTATGTTCAAGGTCATAAATAATGTTATTCCTCATCTAAAAAGGAGCCTCAACATATAAGTAAAGTTCTAAAATACTATAGTCTTGTAAAAAAATTGTCCTTTGAAGATAATTTTAAAATGTATAAAATGTGGAGAAAAAGAACAATTTTAGGACTCTTAGGTGTCATTTTGACATGTGAGAATGTCTTTTATGGATATGAATACATTCAAGGAGAAATTTGGATCTGTAATGACATAGTTTGAAGTAGTTTTGGAAGTCTTAAATGCCCTATTTTATTCCCATCCGACCCAAGGACTTTTCAACTCAAAGTAAAGTATAGAAACACATTCCCTATTACCATGGAAGGAGGTTGCGACAATCAAGGAGAGAATCTAGGATAGTTGGATGACCTTGTCAAGTGGTTGAGCAGATCTAGGAGAGCATTTTGAAGACTTTTGAGAGTATTTAGGAGCTAATTGATGAGCCTCATCAATAAGGGAACCAATGTTGAAGTCTTTTCTTCAAAAATACATCACTTTGGAGTACTTCTAAAGTCCCAAAAATAGCAACAAACAACTTGGACACCCAAGGAGGATTGAACAAGCAAAATCAATGTAACATGTCTTTGTTATCATTTATTTATGAGAATATATGTTCATTTTTTGTAGAAACTTGTTGCAGCTATAAAGCTCGACCTTATGTTCCATTGTTAAGTTAGTTCTTGCTAATTAGTCATGATTGTAACTTGAAATAAGGCTCTTCCTGGCCTGATTTTGTATATAACTCTTTATTTTAGACTTACATGTAGTTTGTAAACATCTGTTTGATCAATAAAAAGTAAGTATTTTTCTTCTCAAATCTATATTTTGTGTGCAACATGGATGAATGTTATTTTATAGTAATTCATATGTCAACCCTTTAATATGTCTTTCTTCCTACATTAATTTAATGAAGAAATAATATGTTTTATACAAGTTATAGTTGTACTGTTATTTCTTTCATCATTTTTTAGTTGTGAAACTCCCTCTTTTCCTTCTATGGAGTATGAAATATCAACCTTACTATGAAACAATGATGTATAAACATGTGGATATTGAGTTGTGTGAAAGAAATCTTACTTTGTGAGATAGATTATCTGCTAAAAAAAAAGTATAGGATCTTTATACCAATTTGGTGCATCACCTCTTAGTCTTAGTTTTGTTTTAAGCAATCTTATTTTCCTTTTCCCAATTGTAATTTTAGGTGAGTTGTCCAAGAGAACCAACCCTCTCTACAGGTTGTAATG
This sequence comes from Cryptomeria japonica, assembly GCF_030272615.1. Taxonomy (NCBI): domain Eukaryota; kingdom Viridiplantae; phylum Streptophyta; class Pinopsida; order Cupressales; family Cupressaceae; genus Cryptomeria; species Cryptomeria japonica. Next base: position 520,191,056 of record NC_081411.1, read on the forward strand.
TATTTATCAAAACTCACACTTTGAGAAGGCATCTCTCTTGGAATCAATGAACACTAAGGGGGGGGGGGGGGTAAATCAGTGTTCTGCAAATTTCAAACTTGTTATTCTGATTCTTTAACCACCAGATGCATCAAAAGGAAAGTAAAGTGTAGCAACACAAAACCAATAACCATGCAACCATAACACTGATATTTTTACATGGAAACCCAAAAGTCAAAAAACCATAGTGGGATTTGAACCCATAATATTATTGCACTATGGCCAGTAGAAAAATAATATTACAAAGGTGAATGCACTTGCATTCAGGCACACTGCCTAGAGCTCACTACTCTATTACAAAAATGAGGCTACAACCCCGAAGGCTCACTGCCTTACAAATGATTACAAAAGGATTACACTAAGTGATGAGCTAGATAATACCATCTAACTATGCCACAAATCAATTCTAGTTAGGCTCAAGGTGATCCACTGTGATTGATGTATTGATCTGCTTTGTTCTACTTTGGAACTGCTCATCGGATCATCAAAAATTAGGATGTGCACGTGAAACTGCTATCAGTCACTCCTAAAACCATTACATACATCATTACTACTCACAAAGACACTAACCAAGTCTATCTTATATATTCACACCAACAAAAATGATCTTCCACAAGTTGGCATCACCAAATATCAAAAATGAAATGTGTAGTTGCAAATCGGGTTAGATATTTTACTGAACCATATTTGGGATGCAAAATACATGATCACATGATTCCTATAGGTCTCATCAACCATCTCTAACACATCTCTAATCATCAGAATCAACTCTAAGAATTCAGTCACATGTTATACCACCAAATATGATAAATACTCTATTTTGTTGCTCTATTAGATACTAGACCTTCAATCAAGCATAGGAATTATCAATAGGTAATCTACTTCATATACCCAAACAACTAATCCAAAAATACTTTATCCAAGACATCTGTGATGGGGAGGGGCTCTCTAAGAGAGTCTCACCTTTCTCAATAGGAAGTTGAGTGATATTTTAGTGGCCTCCTTTCACTCTTCATTAGTCATTTAACAAACCTAAACACTCAAACTCTCTAAGAGTGCTCCCTATCAAATTGTGCTCAAATAGTTGCTCAAGAATGGTTGAGATTCATAGGGGTAAATCCAACGTCAAAGCTATGAAATCCTCTAAAATGTACTTGCAGGGGTTCTGATAAGTGTTCTAAAGGTTTTTCCATCCCTTTCATCTAGTTTTACAATTGGTTTTCCTTCATTTCTTCATCGTTCCCTTTTTCTCCTATTTTCTAGGCCTAGTAGCCCTAGAGCCCCAATTAGCCCTACCTTACTGGTTTTTAGGGAATTGTTCAAAAATCCCTTAAAGAACCTACCAAACTATTTTGTGATTTGAGCACCCTTTTAGATGAACTTTTGAATCCATCAGGTGAGATGGTCAGGTCTGTCTGTACTGGTACGAAACCCAAAAATGACATTTATAAAGGGTTTTGGGACTTTGAAGTCTTCTCCAAAGGGTTTGTTGTCTTCTCTTCTCTATCACACCTCCAACCTTCCACATAGGCTCTACCACACATTACTTACTCATTCCAAACACTTGGAATCCTCTTAACTGATCATCCCTCCAACCATTTGCAACATTTTAATCATTTTCCTAACCAAGCTATGACTGAGCTCGCATAGGAAATGAAGAAAAATTGCCTTTCAACAACTTCAAAACCAAAAAAAACCTTATGTACACTATAAAAGGGTTCCATGGCTTGATTCCCAAGGGTTATTGAGCAAAACTCAAGGGATTTCAAGCTGGAACAATAATTGGGCTCTTAAACCCTTGCTCAGGCCGAGAACAATACAAAATCAATAACACACTTCAAACATGCACTAAAATTAATTACAAACACCTTTTGAGAACTAAAATTTCATACAAAAATAAATAATCAAAGAATAGTAGAAGGATGAATCCATTATGTACAAATTGTTGCTCAAAAGTTAAGAAAATGCAAGGTAAAAATCTGGAAAATGTCTTCACAATGTATTGAAACTTTCTCAAGGCTCTTGAAAACCCTTTTACAATACTTCTCAAATCATTTTATATTCCATATGGATCCTAACCAACTCTTCATTAGTTTCCTAACCACCGATGTGCTCAAATATACAAAAAGTTGCTCAAAAGTTGCAAAATGTTGTCGAGCAACAATGACAACTTTTTCCAAAATGTGCATTTTTACAATTTATGCATTGCCACTCATCCTAAATCTCCTAGGATGACTAAATAACATTAAAATAACATGCCTAAATACCTAATGAGGCTTTCTAAGACATTTTACATCAAAATGCAATTTAATGCCATTTTAGGCTTACAAGGGCTCATGGACCAAATTTGAGCAAACAAAAAACCTAGTTGATAAACATCCATCCAATGCATATAAAACACACATATGGACCACTAAGTAGTCCATTATTCACAAACCTAATCCAAAATATAGACTATCACACCAAAATCTAGAAAATGCACTAAACACTAGGTGCTCCTACACCATACTCCCCCAATGAGAAAGAAGTCAAGTGACTCCTTGAGGCAACCAAGAAAGGGGAATTCCAAGATTAGAAAAATTTTCTTCAATTAACCAAGTAGCCTTAGATGCTAGAAGGTGCTACCATTTGATCAAGTGCTCCATATAGGCGGTATGCCTTGTCTTCTTGAGAACTCTAGAATCTAACACTTTCTCGGCTTGTGGCATGGTTGCAGGTGGTAAGAGAAGGTTTGAAAGTTCTTGAGAGACCTCTGAGACTCTACTACATTTCTCTAGAAGGGTGCCCTTATACTACACCAAATCTGCAACATTGAAGATGGGAGATAAAGCCATATCTTTGGGTAGGTCTAGTTTGTAAGCATTATTGCCATACTTTTCCAAGACCTTACAAGGTCCAATCCTCTTCATCTAAAGTTTAATAGGGACATCTTTCTGAAGTCTTTCTTTTTTCAAATGAACCATGACCATGTCCCCAACAACAAATTGTATATCCTTTCTTTTCTCATCTACTTTTTCTTTGATCCTTTGAGAGGTGTCTTGTAGGGTTGTCCTAACCTGCTCATGAATCTCTTGCATGGATTGAGCCATGTCCATAGCATGTCCATTCTTCTATCCCATATTTCCAACATCTCTGATCTCCAAAACACCTCTTGGATGAAGGCCATACACAATCTCAAAAGGGCTCTTACTGGTTGATCTATTCACACTGTCATTGTAGGAAAACTCAGCTTGATGGATGATCTGATCCCAAGCTTGTCCATACTACTTTGTCAAACATCTAAGAAGGTTTCCAAGTGTTCTATTGACCATCTTTGTTTGTCCATCCATTTGGGGATGATAGGCTAAACCGAAAGACAAGTTAGTACCCAATCTCTGCCATAAAGTCTTCCAAAAATGACCAATAAACTTTGCATCTCTATCTGATACAATGTTGATAGGTAAACCATGAATTCTAATAACTTCCTTGAAAAACAAATGAGCAATATGACTAGCATCATGAGTCACCTTGCATGGAATGAAATGGGCCATCTTTCTAAATCTATCTACCACAACATAGATGCTATCAAAATCTGATTTGGTCTTAGGCAAACCAACAACAAAATCCATACTTACACACTCCCATGGTCGGTTTGGGATAGGTAAAGGTTGATAAAGACTAGCATTAGAAGAGGTACCCTTAGCTCTTTGGCAAACCACACATTTCTCCACATATTTCCCGATATCCCTTTTCATCTCAAGCCAATAGTAGAATCTTTGGACAAATTCCAAAGTCTTGTTCAAGCCAAAATGTCCACTTAGGCAGCCATTATGCTTCTCTTGCATCAAATTTTCTCTCATAGACCCTTTAGGTACACATAGTTGTCCTCCTTTAAACAAAAGACCATCTTGTAAGGTGAAATCTGCATATTCACTATGAAAATGGTTTCTAAATTCTTTACAAACCTTGTAGGCAGTAGAAAAGTCTTCATCATCTTGATATAACCCCTTGAAACTATCCACTCCAATGCTCTTGAGCTGCACTTCTTACACTGTTAGCAACCTTCTACTTAATGCATCAGCAAATTTATTACATTTACCCTTCTTGTGTTTAATGGTAAAGGTATATGACTACAAATACTCTACCCATTTAATATGCCTATGATTCAACTTTTCTTGAGAATTGAGTAAGCTAAGAGCTTGATTATCAGTATAAACCACAAATTATTTAGGCATAAAATAATGCCTCCATTTCCAAAGGGATTGAACAAGTTCATACAACTCCAAATCATAAGAGGGATACCTTTTCTTGGCATCATTGAGCTTCTCACTAAAAAATGCAACCGGTCTATTGTCTTGGCTTAAAACTACTCTAATTGCTATGTTGCTTGCATCACATTCAATGGTGAAAAGCTTATCAAATCTTGGAAAAATTAGTACCGGTTGAGTAGCCACCTTTGTCTTCAAGAGATTAAATCTTTTTTCTTCTTCTTTTGTCGATTGAAACTTGGTTTTCTCACCTCCTTTGATTGTGTCAAGCATGGGTGCACATATCTCACTGAATCCTCTGATGAACTTCCTATAGAATTGTGCCAAGCCATGAAAACTCCTTACTTCACTTGTTGTATTATGTGTTAGCCAACTAATTATGGCTTCCACTTTAGAGGTATCCATCTTCAAATCACCTCTTCAGATTACAAACCCAAGATATATCAACTCTTGTTTCATAAACTCACATTTCTCCAAATTGATGGTTAGTTGCTCATCACATAGTTCCCTCAATACAATCTCTATATTCTTAAGATGTTCATCTTTAAACTTGCTAAATTCAAGATGTCATCTAAATAAACAACAACAAATTTACCAATATAGTCTTTGAGTACTTCATTCACGAGTCTCATGAATGTTCTAGGAGTATTTGTGAGTCCAAATGGCATAACAAGCCATTCATAAAGTCCTTTTGTGGTCTTGAATGTTGTTTTCCATTCATCTCCCTCCTTGATTCTAATTTGGTGGTAACCACTCTTGAGGTCTATCTTGGTGAAGTATTCAACACCTCCTAAACAATCAATTAAATCTTCAATCCTTGGGATGGGAAATCTATACCCGATTGTAATCCAGTTTATGGCTCTAGAATTATTGCAAAGTCTCCAAGTACCTCCCTTCTTTGGGGCCAAAATAGTGGGTACTACACATGGGCCGATGCTCTTCCTTATTAGTCCATTGTCTAAGAGATCTTGTATTTGCTTAGCTACCTCCTTGTTCTGATCCAGTGTCATTTTATAGGCTGCTTTATTAGGTAATGAGGCTCCAAGTATGAAGTCAATTTGGTGACTTATGGAAAATTGAGGAGGCAAGTTTGTTGGTGTTCCATCACTGATAATGTCCTTAAACTGATTTAGGACCTGCTGCACTTCATTAGGAATTTATACTTTCTTCTCCTTGATTTCTTCTTTTGGTTTCACAACAATTGCAAACCCCACTCCTTCTCCCTCCTTGAGTGTGTTAATGAACTCCTTCTCACCAACTAACAACACATTAGGACCCTTTGATCTGCCCTCTTCTTGGTCTCCTATGGACTGAATTTAATAGGTGATTCCATCCTTTTGAAAAGTTTAGGCATTCTTCTTCCCATGGTGTATTGCTTTTCTATCAAACTGCCAAGGCCTACCTAGGAGTAGGTTGCAAGCATCTATTGGCAAGATGTCACACAAGATTCTATCCTTGTAGCCTCTTATAGTGAACTCCACCCAAGTTTGTTTATTCACAAGAACATGCCATCCCTTGTTGAGCCGAGTAACCCTATAAGGATCACTATGTGGTATTCTTAGTAGGTTGAGCTTACTCAATGCTTCTTCTGACACTATGTTATCAGTGGACCCTGAATCCACCACCACCCTACATAATTTTCCCATAATCTTGTATTTTAACCTAAATAAGGATCTCCTTTGGCTAGGTTCCTCCTTAACCAGTTCTTTAATCAAGACTCTTTGTATCATAAGATTCTCTCCAACCTCTGAATCTAAACTCACTTCTAATGCCTTCATGTTTGCTGCATCTTCTTGAGCATAATTTACTCTCCCCTCACCTCCTTGGGATGAGGAAGACTTCTCAGGACATCTATAGGCCGAGTGTCCAAGTTGATGGCAATTGTAGCACTTCATTATGGCAAAATAGGACCCTCTTCCTGATCCACTAGACCTTCCTCTACTAGAGTTGCTAGACCCCCTTCCTCTATAGCTTCTCTTGATATTGGAATCCCCACTTTGCTTTACCAACTTGGATTCCCCTTGGGATGTTTAGTCTACACTTCTTCCACCATAGCTACCTCTCTGACCTCTGCCATCTCTTCCCCTACCTTTGCCTCTGTTACTTTGCTCTTGTTTCTTTTTTCTCTTCTCTTCCACCTTGAGTGCCAATTGATAGCACTTATCAATAGTACTAGGGCATAACAAACTCAACTCTTCTTGAATATTCCATCTCAATCCATTCAAATATCTAGCTACCTTGATGATTTCATCTTCCACCTCCTTGGATCTCAAACACAACTTCTGAAATTCCTCAGTATAGCTGCTCACATCTAGTTCTCTTTGTCTTAGGGTTTGTTTCCTCTTGTGCAATTGGAATTCATAGTCTCCAGGGATATATGCTTCTTTCACCTTGGCTAGCATTCCTTTCCAAGTGGCTATTGGGTTCTTACCCTCCTTTTGTCTTTCCTCTTGGATTAACTTCCACCAAGTCAAGGCTTCTCCTCTCAATCTAGATTTGGCTACCTTCACCTTCTATGCCTCACTGATCCCATAATGTTCAAAGTGATTCTCCAATCCATCAATCCATTACATGACTACTTCTGGTTCCATTTTTCCACAAAAAAGTTACAGTCCTTCTAAGGATTTTCCTCCTAAGGCTTTGATGGCTCCAAGGAAAGGTTCTTTAGGTAAAATAGGATCTAGTTTAGGTGTGCTATCCTCTTCTACTAGTTCTTTCCCCTTCCCTTCATTGACCTTGATTGTCACTTTCTCAGTCTTGTCTTCAACTGCATCTAGTTTTCTCTCCAACTGTTGTAATCTTACCCCGAGGAGCCTATTCTCATCCTCTTGATCTTCTACCATCTTGGCTAACTTTGCATTGGTCACTATCCTTAGACTATTTTCTCCTACTGACTCAGTCTCTAACATGAACTAGCTTCTTCCCAAATCTTAGGGGCTCTGATACCACTTTGATGGGGAGGAGTTCTCTAAGAGAGTCTCACCTTGCTCAATAGGAAGTTGAGTGAAATTTTAGTGGGCTCCTTTCACTCTTCACTGGTCATTTAAAAATCCTAAACACTCAAACTCTCTAGGAGTGCTCCCTATCAAATTGTGCTCAATAGTTGCTCAAGCATGGTTGAGATTCATAAGGGTAAATCCTACTTTAAAGATATGAAATCCTCTAACATGTACTTGCAGGGGTTGTGGCAGGTGTTCTAAAGGTGTTTCCATTCCTTTCATCTAGTTTTACAATTGCTTTCCTTCATTTCTTCATTGTTCCCTCTTTCTCCTATTTTCTAGGCCTAGTAGCCCAAGAGCCCCAATTAGCCCTCCCTTACCGGTTGTTGGGGAATTGTTCAAAAATCACTCAAAGAACCTACCAAACTATTTTTTGATCTAAGTACCCTTTTGGATGAACCTTTGAATCCATCAGGTGAGATGGTCAGATCTGTCCGTACTAGTACGAAACCCAAAAGTAGCATTTATAAAGGGTTTTGGGACTCTGTTGTCTTCTCCAAAGGGTTTGTTTTCTTCTCTACTATTTCACACCTCCAACCTTCCACATAGGCTCTACCACACATTACTTACTCATTCCAAACACTTGGCATCTTCTTAACTGATCATCCCTGCAAGCATTTGCAACATTTCAATCATTTTCCTAACCGGGCTATGATTGAGCTCACCTAGGAAATAAGGACAAATTGAATTTCAAAAACTTCCAGGCCAAAACAAAACTTATGTACACTGTACAATGGTTCCATGGCTCGAGTCCCAAGGTTTATTGACCAAAACTCAAGGGATTTGAAGTTGGAACCACAATTGGGTTCTTAAACCCTTGCTTAGGCTGAGAGCAATACAAAATCAATAACACACTTCAAACTTGCACTAAAATTAATTACAAACACCTTTTGAGAACTAAAATTTCATACACAAATCAATCATCAAATAACAGTAGAAGGATCAATCCATTATGTATGGAATGCTGCTCAAAAGTTAAGAAAATGCAAGGTAAAAATCTGGAAAATATCTTTACAATGTATTCAAACTTTCTCAAGGCTTTTGCCAACCCTTTTACAATCCTTCTCAAAGAATTTTATATGCCATATGGATCCTAACCAACTTTTCATCGGTTTCCTAACCACCGATGTGCTCAAAAATGCAAAAAGTTGCAAAATGTTGTTGAGCAACAATGACAACTTTTGTCAAAATGTGCATTTTTACATTTTATGCATTGCCACTTATCCTAAAACTCCTAGGATGACTACATAACATTAAAATAATATGCCTAAATTCCTAATGAGGATTTCCAAGACATTTTACATCAAAATGCAATTTTATGCCATTTTAGGCTTACAAGTGCTCATGAGCCAAATTTGAGCAAACAAGTAACCTAGTTGATAAAAATCCTTCCAATGCATATCCAACACACATGTGGACCAATGAGTAGTCCATTATTCACAAACCTAATCCAAAATATAGACTATCACACCAAAATCTAGAAAATGCACTAAACACTAGGTGCTCCTGCACCAATCTGGTTAGCCAAAACTCCATACCAGATCAGATCAATAGGTTGAGCTGCCATAAATGGAAAATCCTAAGAATATATAAATAGGAAACACCAATCTTCACTAGAGCATCATCAGAACATCGAATGCCAACAATCTTCCCCTTTGGCATTGATGGTAACACCGGCAAAAAATGATAAGTGCTTCAATCACTGCAAGCAGTCTGATAATCTGAAAAATATGTATACTCAATAACTGGCTATCTCCCCCTAAAGATGTGCATCAATCTATACTCCATTTTTCACTTCTCTATCTCCCCCTTTGACATCAATGGCAAAGGGTGGGAATCTACCAAAACTTATGTACAAAAGAATGAATGAATGCAATTGATTACATGAACTTAAAGATGACTGAGTAGGTCATCTTCAAGGATTCCAAGTATTGGCTCCATCCTCTCATGAAACACTTAAAAACACTTATTATGACACTATACATGAATGCATGAACCTTAATACTTTGAAGATATGATAGCATCAGTTTACCTAAGGCACTAATTGCATCCTATTGTGCTCCAACTAAGGTTTCCATTCAAGGAGTTATCAGACTTCTCAGATCTCCCACTATACTCAAAATTTTCTCTTGACTTTATTTAAACCCTTTATATTATCAGTGTAATCCAAAATTTGTGCTTCAAGGGTACTCAAAAAAACTGATTTGGGTGTAAAAGAGTGATCGATACTGGCTAACTTACCCTCAAGATCTCTTATTTGCTGATCAATGTCTACAATAAATTTGGGCAAAAACAGACATGATTTGAAAATTTTACCGCCTTCATTCAATGCCTCTTCTACACTCTTCATAGCAGTTTTTAGGCCCACTCTATCTCTCTCAACTTCTTTCAACTTATTCTACAATCTCTTCTCATTAAATCGTATCTATATAGATTCATCTGCAACCTTCTCTAATGATACAAAATGAGTGTTGAAAACATTAAAAATATTCTTCTCATTAAAAATGGGAGGAGCGGGAGCTCAAATTTCAAATTTCCAGCAAGGTAGGAACTCTGGTTCCAATGGTGAGAGTGGCCAGATCAATGGCGCTAGTCCTATTGATGATAAGGATAAGCCTCTGGACTTCCCAGTTCCTGTTGTTGACTCACAGTCTGATGGTACTCTGTTTGCCATGACAGCGGATTCTTCTAGGCATCTGGGGGAAGGGTCTAATGGGGGGCCCATGCCACTAGTTGACCCCGTGGATAGCGGGAGGGAGGGGAAAAAATGGTCTTCCCTTTTTGTAACTAGACCAACTCGTAAATCCTCCCTTCCTCCTGTTAAGAACATTTCTGACCTTTCTGGTGGTAATTTTTCTATCTCCATCCCTGACCAGGTTCTGGACCATAACATCAATAGTATGTCGAACTCCTTGGTAGGGAAATTTATGGGTTTGTGCCCAAACATTGAAGTTGTTAGGGCCTTTGTCAAACGAAAATGGGCCCTTAAAGGAAACGTTGAGGTTTTGGCATTACCCAAAGGTCTTCTATCTTTTTCCTTTTCATGCAAAGAAGATAAAGTTAAGATCCCGTGCGGGAGTCCCTGGATGGTGGGAAAGACAGCCCTAGTTCTAAGAAAATGGCATCCGAAATTAAACATGAATGATTCTCTTTTGGCGCAGGTTCCAGTTTAGATAAAGCTCCCAGGATTGCCTCTTGAGTATTGGGCAGAAAGTATCTTCTCTGGAATAGCAAGTTCTTTTGGTGAGCTGCTCTCCATAGACCCAGTCACTGCTTCAAAAAGAAGATTAACCCATGCAAGGTTCTATGTTGGAGTAGCCCCTAAGGCAGATATGCCAGAACAGATTGACCTAGTTTCAAAATTGGGAACCTAGAAGCAACATATAGAATATGAAACTATTCCTTTTGCATGTTTCCACTATAAAAAGGTAGGTCATTGGGCAAAATCTTGCCCAAAAAAGCAAAAGGTGGAGCCTAAATAGTTAAAACCTCAGATTGAAAGCCAGAATATGCCTGAGAAATGGGTGTGGTAAGTTAAAAACACAGCAAATAAGGAAGAAAATTCCAATCGCTTTTCTCCTTTGGGGGAACAGAAGGATCCCACTGTACAGGAAGCGGATAGAAATGAAACAACCAAAGCCAGTCCCATAAGAACAACTTAGAAAAAGGATTTGAATGATCAGAATGATCCTCCAAAAGTGAAAGATGAAGTGGTTGAAGACACATATGAAAACAAGGCAGTGGAAGCTAGAGACTATCAACCTAAGGAAGGTGAGATCCTAGATCCCCAAGTTGAAAGGTCTGACTCTTCTGTAGCCATACCTAGTTTTGAAATTCAAGAAGCCCAAAAGTGTGTTATTTTGGGAATGAGTCTTTTGGATTCAGATTAGAATTCAAGAACAACAAACAATATTTCAACTAAGACTAGAACTCCTAAATGGGGTAATGAAGCCGAAATTTCCAAAATCCTCATCAATCCGAAAGCGGCTCCTATGTCAGAAATGGAATGGAAGCAGCAACTCCCTCGACATCCCTGATAAGGAAATCCAGTAGAATAGCTCAAGTTGATGTGGGATACGTCTCCTCTTCCCTAGGATGACCCTCTAACCACAAAGTTAGAGATATGGAGGCCAGCAAGAACATAGCAGATGGAACTCAAAAAACTCTCAAGGAGCTAGGAATTGGTAAGTAGCTATGAAGATAATTTCTTGGAACATAAGGGGTCTAAACAATCCCCATAAACATGATATTATTAGGAATATGATAAGAGATAGAAATCCTGACATTTTTCTTATTCAAGAAACCAAAATGAGTAGAGAAAAAGTTGAATCTTTGAATTTCTTCAAAAATGGTAATATTAGTGGGGGAAGTTCTGAGGGTGCTTCTGGAGGCATTGCAACCATCTGGAATCTTAACACTGTTAAAGGCCAGGTCATTATTCAGGAAAGTAATTTTTCTTGTATTAAATTTGAGCATCTTAAAGATGGTTCTTCATGGGTTCTCACAAACATTTATGCTCCTAATACCTTAAAGGCTAGAAACTCTTTTTGGAAAAGGATTAGACAGGCTAGGGAAAGCTTCAAAAATCTTAGTTGGATGGTTATGGGGGATTTCAGTACACCTTTGAAAGAGGAGGAAAAATTTGGAGGGAGTCCTCCTTAGCTGGAAAGTAGGATGGTCCTCATGGATTTTATTTATTCCCAAGCTCTTAATGACTTGGAGATACACGGTTGTAATTTCACTTGGACAAATAGAAGAAATGGTAATGACCTTATTCAAGTGCACCTTGACCGAACTCTCATTTCTGATGACTGGTACAATCAATATTTCTATTCTTTGTCTGCACATATTCGGGTTGGTTCCGATCACTTTCCAATCACCTTCAATGCTGCTCTGATCAATAGAAGGAGAAACTATCCCTTTAGATTTGAAAAAATGTCAACCCTTCACCCTGAAATTAAAAAATATATTCAAAAATGGTGGAGTATCCAAGTTGAGGGAATAGCTATGTTCAAAGTTGTTAAGAAGCTCAAAAGTGTGAAGGACAACATTCGAATCTGGAATAAGAACAGCTTTGGGAATATATTTGAGGCTAAGAGTAAAATTCAGGAAAACCTTAAAGAAATATAGGACCAGATCCAGAAGGATGGTTTCAGTACTGTTTCTATTGCTGAGGAAAATGAGATTCTTAAGAAATACCATGACATTATTGCTAAAGAGGAAATGTTCTGGAAGCAGAGATCAAGATGCATTTGGCTCAAGGAAGGGGATAGGAATACAAGATTCTTCCATATGTCAACCATCAAGCATAAAGCAACCAACAGGATGAACAAGTTAGTTGTGGATAGTGGGGAGCTGGTCAAGGAGGATGAAATAAGGAATGAAGCTAAGAGGTATTTCTTGGACCTCTTTATGAGGGATCAAAGTCTGGATGCTGAAGCTCAGTCCTCTTTTCTTCAGAACATTCCTCGTCTCATTGATGCCCAAAATAATGCCTTTCTCTCTTCCATTCCTTCCATCTTAGAAATTAAAAATGTTGTTTTCTCCTTTGATGGAAACAAAGCTGCTGGTCTTGATGGTTTCCCAATGCTTTTTTTCAGGAGTTTTGGGACATTATTGGAACTGATGTTGCTAATGGGGTTAAGGAATTCTTTGGGGCTAGAAAACTCTTGAAGGAAATCAATGGTACTGTTATTGCTCTCATCCCCAAGATTCAAGGTGTTGATTCTTTGGACAAGTTTAGACCTATTAGCCTCTACAACTCCTTTTACAAGATCATATCTAAGGTCCTGACTTCTAGACTCTTGTCTATCCTCCTAGCCTTAATTAAACACCAGCAGAATGGGTTTGTTCCTGGAAGACAAATTCTCGATTCCATTATTACTGTTCACAAGAATATTCACTCTCTTGTTAGAGCGAAGAAGTAGGGTCTCATCCTTAAGCTCAACCTCTCCAAAGCCTATGATAGGGTTGACTGGTCTCTTCTTCAGAAAGTTCTCACTTCCTTTGGGTTTGCCGCAAGAGTTGTGGATCTTTTCTCCCAACTTACCACTTCTGCATCCTTTGCTGTTCTTGTCAATGGTTCTCCTTCAACTTTTTTCCAAGCTTCGAGAGGTCTTAGGCAAGGAGATCCTATCTCCCCCATCCTTTTCATTATTATGGTAGAATGCTTTGGTCAAACCATGGAAAACTTGGTGCAGAAAGGATCCTTTAAGGGCCTCCAACCTTCTTCTGCTGACCTTATTTGTTCACACCAGTAGTTTGTTGATGATACAATTATTATGGGGGAATCAAGCATCTCAAAAGCTAAAGTTCTGAAGAGTACCTTGTGTAAATATGCTTCTACTACGGGGCAACTTATTAACTGGGCCAAAAGTGATGTCTTTTTCATTAATACCCCTGAGAGAAGACAACAAAGAATCAGCAGAATTCAGGAGTGTAAGATTGCTGACCTTCCTACTACCTACCTTGGTCTCCCCATGGGGACTACCCCTCTTGACTCCTTTTGGAGTTCTCTAGTTGATAAATTTCACAAAAAACTTGCAGGTTGGAAAGGGGCCCTCTTAAGTCAAGTTGGTAAGCTCCTTCTCATTAAGGCTACTCTTCAAAGTATCCCCATTTATGCTCTTAGCCTATTCAGAATTCTAGTCAAGTACGCTAAAGCTATTGAGAAAATTCAAAGAAGATTCCTATGGTCTAGGGTTGAGGAAAAGCAAAGAATGTCCTTGGTGGCATGGGATCAGGTCTGTAAGCCAAAAAGAAAAGGTGGTCTGGGGTTCAAGAGGATTTGCACTTTAAATGAAGCTCTCTTGTCTAAACAAGCTTGGAGATGGTTTCACTCTGATTCTGAATGGTGCAAAATTTGGAGGAGTAAGTATTCTCTTCTATCCTCTTCTCTTTCTTCTTTTCTTAATTCGGATCTCAGCATAAATGGATCCCATATCTGGAACCATGTTTCTAAATGTAAAGATGTGATTGCTAAAGGAGTGACATGGAAACTTGGAAATGGCAGAAAGTTAGAATCTGGGAGGATCCCTGGCTTTTTGAAAAACCCCTTATGGATTTCTATGAGTGGGCTTCCCATGCCCCCTCCTGTATTGGCTCTTTTGGTACCTTAGTGGTAGACTACTGAGATGGGAACAACTGGTAGAACATTGATAGTATTCATCCCAGTCTCTCTAAGCTCAAAACCCAATTGTCTGCTATCTGGCTGAATAAGGAAGAGGATTCCCTAATCTGGAAACATGACCCCAAAGGCATTTTTACTGTGTCCTCAATGTATTGTATCCTTTCCCCCTCCCCTCCTATGAATCCCTTCTGGTCTAAAGCTTGGTTAAAAGGTCTCACTCCCAAAATCAATTTGTTCTTCTAGACTATTCTCCAAAATAAGATCCTTACTGTTAACAACCTAAAATGCAAAGGTTTTTCCCTTCCAAATAGGTGTGTGTTGTGCTTTCAAGAGGAAGAGTCAGTGGACCATCTTTCCCTCCACTATTCTTTCTCAACCTCTATTTGGGAAAGCTTCCTCAAGAGCTTTAGTCTAGCTTGGGTGTTTCCTAGTAACATCAGAGATTTGTTCTCCTCCTGGCAAATTCATTGGACTAACTCTTTTCTGAGATGTATGTGGCAGCTCTCTCTTCCACACATTTTGTGGGGTCTTTGGAAGGAAAGAAACAACCGAATATTCAGGGATGTGTCCCTAAATCAAGACATTATTTTTCAGAAAATTCAAAGGGCAATCCAGGAAAATATGGGAACCATGGAGGTCTCTTGTTACTCAAATAACTCCCTGGAGTCAAACATCTTAAGAGCTTGGAATATGAAGATCACTGATGGTCCTAATCTCAGCTACAATAAAAGGCTTGAAGCTAAATGGCAAACCCCTCCCCAAGGCTGGCTCAAAATCAATTTTGATGGTGCAACCAAAGGAAACCCAGGTCCCTCAGGCTATGGAGCTATTCTTAGAGACTACAGAGGCATTTGCAAAGGTATGATTGCTATCCCTATTGGCACTCAAACCAATCATAAAGCGGAAGCTATGGCAGCCCTTCAAGGCATTATTCTAGCCAAAAAATGGAACTGTCCCTATCTCTGGATAGAAGGGGACTACAATAATATAATAAAGTGTCTCAATGGGACTTCAAAGCCCTCTTGGTCGATTCACAATATAATTTTTTCTACTATTGAAGTCATTAGAACCTTCAAAAAATGCCACATATCCCATATCTATCGAGAGGCCAACTGTTCTGCTGATTGGGCTGCAAATGTGGCAGTTAAGAATGAGACTATTACCACATGGCTAGGTGAGAGCGATCTCCCCGAAGATGTTAGAAAAATCATAATTGATGAAAGATATCGAAGTACCCCAAAGACTCTTGATTGATAGGGCAATTATGATAAGTATTGAAGTAAGCACTTCGAGTTACTTCTATAATGAGGTAATTACTCATTATAACATCAAAGCCAACAAAACATGTTTTATAATCTATCAGATCATCAATGCCACACACACTTTCTAGGTATTTGTTTTAGCTCCGAAAAGCTCTTTGTTTTACCAATTTTGTAATCAAAACTTGGCCGTGAGAAACGACACCATGGGTGGAAATAGGAGACGATATGAGCCAAGTAGTTGCAACTAGTGGAAACAGAAAGAAGAGGTGTGGGAAATTTTGCAGAAGGGTGGTCTTTTGAGCTTCATTGAGAGACTACATGGGCATGATGGAATGATAAATAGCTTCTTTTGCAAAAATTGGAAGAAGGGCATGCTTAAAATGGGCGACCAACTGGTGGAAATTGATGAAGATTTAATAGCTAAAGCTACGGGTCTCAATAGGGAGGGCTGCAACTTCTACAGAGATAGGAAGGTCAGTAGGGAAGCCATTGAAAGGTACCTGGTCACTGAGAAAGAGAAGAAAAGACTGGTAAAGTTGAGTAAAACCTATTACCCACCTAGGGCTTTTGCAAAACCCTGGCGGGAAATTCTCTTTGTTTTAATGCGGTATATAACTCTAGATGGTAGGTTTACGAAAGTCTATGGGTATCATTTTGTCCTGTTAAATCATTTTAGGCATAATGATAAGGTGAATTTCCCTTACTTCTTGCTCTACTCTAGGAATGCCTCCCTAAAAGCCTACAAAGAAAATCCTCGGGGTGATACTGCAATGCACCAGGGACTTATGGTCCTCATTTATGACCATTTAAAGGCCAGTAAAATCAATCGGATGCAGCTCTTTGTGGACTCGGAAGAAGATATGTCTGATTCTAATTTCTTAGAGGAGGAGGAATCCGACAATGATTCCTCAACTGATAATGAGGAAAGCTCTGATGACTTAGAGTATGAGAGTAGTAAGAAGAGGAAATCAAGACCCTCTTCTTCTAAGAGCAAAAAACCTCAAAGCAAACCCTTGATTAGTATCTCTTCGAAAGAAGAATACTCTGATTTCCCTGAGGAGAAGAAGAACCCTAAGGGGTCGCTGAAGAAAAAAAGTAAGAACCAAGCCCAGACCAGGAAGAAGCAAAAGAAAACTGAGGAGACTGGCAAAGATCCGGAGGAGACTGGCAAGGAACCAGAAGATGACAAGCAAACAAGGACCCTGGAAGCTGAGCGCAACCTGGATATGGAGACAATGGAGGAGACTCTTAGGGCTATTGACACTATTTCTGCCCTCCATATCTCTAAAAATGAACAGATAACCCCTGGAAAAGGGACTCCCTCTTCTGGCCCTCCTCCTGAGGCCTTGAATGGTTTTATGAAAACTATAGAATGGCTTATTGATGGGAATAAGAAAACTGCGGATGAGTACAAAAAACTCTGCAATAGAGTCCTGATCCTGGAGACCATTAACATTGGAGAGGGGAACACTATGGCCAATTATATTGAGGACCTAAAGAACACTATTGCTAAAGTGGAAGACATCAGAGATGCCTTTAATCCCTAGTTTGAGAAAATTGAAAAGGAGATATAGGATAGAAAAACCCTGGCGGAAACTAGTGAAAAAACGCTCTCGGACATAGTTGCCAAAGTGGAAAAGATAGAGGAGTGCCTTAATAACATTGTGGAGTAGAGCCTTAGCATTCTAAAAATCTCGGCCAACAACACCCATACCCTCATTAGCAAGCTTGATGACGAAAAGGAAATCTAGGAAATTGACTTAGATGCTAAAGGAACAGGGGAAGCCCAAGGTCCCAGAACCTGCACCCGTGGGAAGAGGAAGGAAAAGAAAGTGAATAAGGACCTAGAGGAGCTGAAAGTAGTTGGGGCGACCTATGATGAGCTGGTGACAAAGGCAGAGGATCAGCTAAAGAAAATTACTATGTAGTGTCTCCTTGGTTTCTTTGTTGTTTAGCTATTCTTTCTATTCACCGGTCTTTTGACCAGTCGCTCTGTATGTGGACTCTTATTTTCTTAGCTTTCTTTCTATCTATGTTGTAATGGTTTCGGGTCCTTAAAACCTATTTTTCAATCAATCAGAACATTAAACATTTTCTTAAGATTTTTGGAGGGAGAAGCACCAAAATTCTGACTAAAACTAGGCAAAAGCTTTTCCAAAACCTTAGTTGCAAGAGAAATGACCTCTTTATCTTCAGACTGAGATTTCAATAGTTTTCACTTGCCTTGATTTGAGCTTGAGTGACAAGTTTCAATACTTGAAGAGGGGATAAGGTACTCAAATCCATCAGACCATGAGAAAAATCATCCTCTACATCAATCTCCTTACCTTTGTCAGTGACATTAGCTGCAGTCATGGTTACCAAAGGTTTCTTTATTGGCTCATCACCCTTCTCCTTTTCAACCTCCGCACTCACACCCTTTTCACCTTTTTCTATCTCCTCAGCTATCATCTCTACATTTACTTCTATCTCAGGAGGGTCTTAAGTAGCTTCACTAGAGATATCTATTGCTAGATTCTCAATAGGTGCATCTTGTGCATCATCTTGCTCAATCGAATCAACAAATCATTGATCCTTCAAACCACCAAAGACTTGTGCAGTTACTTCCAGAATGGAAGTATTTTTCAGGAATGTTCTCTACTTGGTGGGTGGCAACCTCTACTTGATTCACCTCACATCTCAGCTCTAACAAAAAGTCTTTTATTATTTGTTCTATTTTTTTTGCAACTTCATCAATTTTACCAAGCATAATTCTATTAATTCTCCTCTTGCCTTTGAATTTTTCTTTTGCCACATTAATAATCTTTCAAATTCATCCCTTGATATGACTAAACAAGTGTTTACTAAAACATACTCTTGCATCTCTTCATCTTTCTTGCAAGCTACATTTCTCTGGATATCAAAAATGTCATATAACTCTTTAGGAATCTCTGATGACAATTCAATCAAAGCTCTACTGAAGTTAATCATGTATTAAACAAACACTTCTTCAATTTCCCTCTGCTCCTTGTCATCAGCATTCTCATAGTACACATCAAGATTATTCAAATTTCCATCCTTTATAATTTCATTCTTGATTTCTTCTAGGGATTTAGGAGGGATTTGTTAGCAGAAATCAAGGAGGAAGACTGAGAGGGGGGGTGTGAATCAATCTTCACCGGATCTAGAAAATTAAACTTCAAAACAAGAACTGATAAACTGCAAAATTACTCAGATAACCAAATTAATAGCACAACACACAACACCAATATTTTTGATGTGGAAAACCTAGTTAAGGGAAAAACCACGATGGGAACCTACCCATAGTAAGATGATACTTTGCAATAGTATGTAAAAATATTACAATGGGGAATGCACATGCATTCAGGCATATTGCCTAGAGTTCACTGCTCAAAAGATATTTTCCCAGAAGACTACAAACCTCAGGGAAGTCTCATTGACTTACAATATTATTCGGACTACAATAAAAGAAAAAGACTCTGAATTCCACCAAATCGATGCAATTAAATGAATCTAGTTCTTATCAGGAGGGGTGGATACCCCTAACTTGTCTCTCAAATAGACAAATGTATCTATAAGCAAAGGTTTAGTTAAAATATCAACAATTTGTTCCTTTATAGATACATATATCAACTTCACCTTCTGTTCAGTGACTTGCTCTCTCAAATAGTCATGTTTGATTGATATATGCTTAGTCTTTGAATGTTGCATTGGATTCTTTGACATGTTTATAAAAATGGAATTATCATAGTAAATGAAAGTAGGTTCATCATGAATAATTCTGATATCTTTCAACATTTGCTTCATTCAAACTATCTAAGTGCAATTACTAGTAGCAACAATGTACTCAGCTTCGGTAGTAGATAGAGACATTGAATCTTGTTTCTTACTAGACCATGAGACCAACTTATTACCTAAAAAGAATGCTCCACAGGTAGTACTCTTCCAGTCATCTACATCACCCTTCCAATCTACATCAATGTAGGCACACAATATAAAATTATCATTCCTTGGATACCATAAACCATAATCCTCAATTCCCTTTACATATCTGAATATCCTTTTAACAATAGTGACATGACTTTCCTTCGGATCAACTTGATATCTAGAAGCCATACATACAACATGCATAATGTCAAGTCTAGTCTGAGTGAGATATAACAGTCCGCCAACCATAGATCTATACAAGCTCTAACTAGCTTTATGAGATTTATCATTTTTAGACAATTTTCAACCAGTCACCATAGGAGTTCCAACCAGTTTGGAGTCATCTAATCCTAACTTATTCGATAATTCCTTCACATACTTAGTTTGTGATATGAAAAAACCTTTCTCTATCTATGCAATCTGCAAACCAAAGAAAAATTTCATCTCACCAATCATAGACATCTCAAATTTTTTTTGCATATCATTGGAGAACTTCATACTCATATCATCATCACCACCAAAAATAATGTCATCAACAAAGACTTCAACAATCAGAATGTTATCATTTTCAATTTTAAAGTACATATTACTATCAACAATGCTTTTAGAAAATCCTAATTTCAACCAATATTTGTCTAATCTAGCACATCAGGCTCTAGGAGCTTGTTTTAATCCATAAAGTGCTTTCTTCAACTTTCATGCCATGTCTCCATCATCTGACAGTGAAAATCCACCAGCTTGTTCAATGTAAACTTCTTCTTCTAGATCAACATTCAAAAATGCAGATTTGACATCCATCTGATATGCCTTGAAATATTTATAAGCAGCATAAGCAAGCAACAGTCTAATGGATTCAATTCTAGAAACCAGAGAAAAAGTTTCCTCATAATCAATCCCTTCTTGTCATGAATATCATTTGCAGACCAGTCTAGCTTTATTTCTGACTACTTCACCGACTTCATTCAATTTATTTCTGAATACCCATTTAGTACCAATAATATTTTTATCCTTAGGTCTAGCCACAAGTTCCCAAGTGTTGTTCTTTTCAATTTAATCTAACTCTTCTTCCATAGCTCTCATCCAATTTTCATCTTTACAGGCTTTAGCAACATCTTTAGGTTCAACTTTGGAAATTATACATCTTCTGCAGCTAACCTTCTTTTAGTCATTAAACCTTTATTCTTGTCACCAATAATTTGTTTCTTGGAATGATTCAATCTTACATACCTTGGAGTCTTCTGAATGTTCTGATCTTTAGGTTCCTTCACATCATCACCAACAACAACAACATCCAGATTAACAGTCTCTATTGGATCATTCTTCTTAGGCTCTTCAGGCTGAATAGAAGCTAAAACAACATGCTAACCATCATCCTAAGCTTTGATCTCCTTCCCAAGGTTCTCATCCACTCTCACATCTTCACTTTCAACTATCTTTCTCAATCTCTTATTATAGAACCAAAAAGATTTCTCTTTGTAGAATATCCCAGAAAGATACCTTCATCACTTCTAGCATTGAACTTTCCAATGTCTTCATCTCTATTGATATAACATTTGCTAGCAA
The DNA here is from genome assembly GCF_030272615.1 of Cryptomeria japonica. Lineage (NCBI taxonomy): Eukaryota > Viridiplantae > Streptophyta > Pinopsida > Cupressales > Cupressaceae > Cryptomeria > Cryptomeria japonica. The sequence continues at coordinate 520,212,222 of NC_081411.1, forward strand.
AAACTTTCAAATATTTCATAGTAGGAACATGACCAAACCAACTCTCATAAGGGGTCTTACCAATATCATCTTTGATATGAACTCTGTTAAATGTATAGATTACAATGCTAATAGCTTTTCTCTAGTAGACCTTTAGAACATTTCTTCAATCAACATGGTTCTTGCAACATCCAAAACAATACGGTTCTTCCTTTCAACAACTCCATTCTATTGTGGGATCCTAGGAGCAGATAGTTGTCTTTTGATTACATGCATCTAACATAATGAGTTGAGCTCACCAGAATAGTATACTCCACCTCTATCAGATCCTAGACACTTCAGCTTCAATCCGGACTCAGTTTCAACTATAGCTTTGAATATCTTGAATTTCCCAAATGCTTCTAATTTCTCCTTCAAAAAGACAACCAACATCATCCTGGAATAATCATCAATTAGCAGGATAAAGTATCTATCACCTTGCACACTTCTAATATTTGTAGGTCCACATAGATCAATATGCACAAGATCTAGTAGTCCATCAGATGTATACTATTTGTTCTTGAAAGAAATCCTTGTTTGCTTACCCAATTGACATTCTTTACATACCAGATTAATAGGTTTAACAATCTTAGGCAGATCTCTAACAACTTGCATAGAACGGATCTTGATCAATGAATCAAAATTTACATGACATATTCTTCTATGCCACAACCAACTCTCATCTATCTTAGCAATCAAACAACTTTTATCATCAACATTCAAATGAAAAATGTTACCTTCAGTCTTAGTCTTGGATGCAATTTCTATACTGGAGGCATTCAAGATCTTGCATTTACCATTCTTGAATTGTAAATCATAACCCTTATCAACCATCTATCCAACACTTAAAAGATCATGCTTCAAACCTTCAACATACAAGACATCATCAGTGTTATGCTTACCATCAAAGGAAATAGAACCTCTCCCAGGGATTACATAGGCTTTGTCATCTCCAAATCTAACTATTCCATGATCATACCTTTCCAAGCTTACAAATTTGCTTTTATCACTGATCATATGATGTGAAAAACCGCTATCAATCACCCATTCATACTTCTCTTCTACCTTAGCAACCAATTCTCTCTCCTCAATAGAATAGCTAGCAGAATCACCAAGTACAGGTCTATCCTCTTTTATGGAAATAAACACAATTTCATTTCCTTCTGATTCATCATCTGTAACATTGTCATCTGCAACATAATAACAGTTCCTCTAGTTCCTAAACTTTCGGTTAGACTTATAGGGCTTATCATACTTTTCATACTTCTCATATCTATCATTTCTATCATTCTTATCAAATTTGTCATGTCTATCATACTTAGCCATTCTCTCTGGGCATCTAGAAGAAAAATATCCTATCTTATTACAAAAGAAACATTTCAAAGGCAACTTTCCATCATACTTACTGGCACCTTTAGGTAATATTCGAGCAATCAATGCTTCAAGCTCATCACGTCCTCTTTCTTGCTCTGCTATCTCTCTTCTTTCTCTTTCATATATGGATATCCTGCACTCATCAAGATCATATTTTTGCTTATTGGATATAGATGTTGATGCTTTAAATATTGTCTCAGACTTTCCATGAGATTCAACAAATTTGTTTAGCTCAAATGCAGCAAGTTTCCCAACCAACATATCCCTTGTTACTGTGGTCACACTATGGATCTCATCAATGGCGACAACCTTATGTTTGTAAGAAGGAGGAAAAGATCTCAGCACCTTAGCAACAATCTCATCTTCCTCAATATTTCAGTCAACACATCTGATACCAAGGAAAAGTTCATTTACCTTAGCCATGTATGAGTGTATGTTCTCATCATCTTCCATATTCAATGTTTCATACTTTCCTTTCAAACTCTGCAACTTAGCAACTTTCAATTGACTATCACCTTCACACAGGATTTCAAGCTTCTCCCAAATCTTGTGTCGATCTAAATTCCCATTACATTTATCGTCTCAGAATCAGTCAGGGCACTAAGCAATGTTTCCTTCGCTCTAATTTTATATTCAGCTTCCTTAGTCTCATCAGGAGCGAATGGTCCATTATGAGGAAGAACATAGACATTCTTAGTGATCTTCAAGTAATCCTGTCCAAGAGATTTCAAGTGTACTTCCATCTGGCTCTTCCATACTATATAGTTGCTTCCATCAAACTTAGGACAATCCTTCTGGAAAATAATACCTTGAGATGCCATCCCGGATCTCATCAAGAGATTAAGCTTCTACCGGAAGATCTAGCTCTGATACCAATTATTAGCAGCAATCAAGGAGGAAGACTGAGAGGGGGGTGAATCAGTCTTCACCGGATCTAGAAAATTAAACTTCAAAACAAGAACTAATAAATTGCAGCAATACTTAGATAACCAAATTAATGACACAACACACAACACCAAGATTTTTGGCATGGAAAACTCGATTAAGGTAAAAACCATGATGGGAACCTACCCACAATAAGATGATACTCTGCAGTAGTATGTGAAAATATTACAATGGGGAATGCACATGCATTCAGGCACACTTCCTAGAGCTCACTGCTCAAAATATATTTTCCAAGAAGGCTACAACCCTTAGGGAAGTCTCACTGACCTAGAATATGATTCAGACTACAATTCGGAAGGAATGAACTGCAATGATAGAATCTACAAATGCCTGATGACAACTCCAATTAAGCACAATTGTCTGCTCTACAACACCAAACTCACCTCACCTCGTTGAATGATATATCCTTGTTTGCACATTCATCTCTCTCTGATAATGCAGATACAATATCGACATAGAAATTACATAAGCATATCACCTATATATGCAAATCATCAACCTTGATAACAAGGTTGGCTAAACCCTCAACCCTCATCTTACAATTACAAAAAATACATTACACGATACAAAGGTCAACCACTAGACCAATACTATGATTTAAATTACATAGCATGGACCTAATTCAAATTCCCAAACGATCACATCCACTAAAAATCCCATTAAGACCAATCGCAACACGCGTCAGCATCAGAAATATTGCATAACACAAAAATCATTATTGGTTCAAAAAAATCACAAAAAATCGCACAACGATCAATGTGGATCACCAAAACAAATAAGAGACAACTAGAAAACACCAACAAACACATTAGAATCATCTAGAATAGTTGCACCAAGACCACTTTTCAAATCTTCATCAATCAACATCTACAACCAATCAATAGCTGTCATGAGGAAAGATAACTTGCAGAGTACCTAATCACAAAGCATCTGAAATAAATATTCACAAGATCATCCAAGATAGTATCCCAAAGTCTCAGCACAAGGTCTAATCATACTGGAATATACTAGATGAAATACTGGATTCTGCAAAACAGTGAATAGAAAAACCAAACTATAAAACTGGATCAGAAAATCTTCCCAAACTCACCGGAATAGATCACAAGAATATGTTGACATCAATGACAATAACATATCCTAGCACCAGTAATGATCAACTAAATCCAACAATCTCCCCCAATAATCCAATAGGATGAACTTAATTTTGGTGGTCTCCAAGGCTTCATCTATCTCATATTTTTGCTTCTTGCTTCCTCTAGGCTTTTCGGATGGCTCTCCTTGAGTCTTTGTCTTCTTGGAGGGTGGAGCATCACCAGATGGCTTTTTGACTACTCTAGCATAAGTAGCAATCTTCTTCACTTTCTGGACTTCCTCATCCGACTCTGTCTCCTCCTCAGCTGCCACATACTCCCTTGAAGGATTCTCCTTTTTTCTTTTCTCAACTCCACCGATTGATACTGCTAGCTTGGGCTTGGGTGGAGGTACTAGTTTCTTCACTTCAGAGAGAGTTGTAGATCTCTTAGGATTTACCATGGATTTCTTAGGAGGGTTTTCCAGTTTGGGATGTGGCTTGATTACATCCTCTTCTCTAAGTATATTATGAGCTCTTGCCCTCTATACAACCTTCTTTGTCAACCCCATCTATTTTGCAACAACCTTCGCTTACTTTCTGATCTTTCTCTTTCTTTTCGGCTCAGGGAATTACTTGTGCAAGGTGAGGTCATTTTCCTTGAATGTACCAAACCTTTCTTCCTTTGGGTCTACCAGTTAGCTCAATAGGTGTTGACCATATGCTTCAAGTGTAATAGAATCAACTTCATACCCCATGGGCATGATCCAAATTATCCTTGGCTCAACTGCTTCCATATGGAATTGCTCCTTATCTACCATGAAACAAATGGTTTTCTCATACTTCTCTACAATCTCCTTAGAGATTCTTTCTTGAGATTTCATAGAGGCCTAAAAGGTCTTGAAATAGCCCCATAATGTAGATATTCTCATTGTAGCCTCACCTATGCCCCACAATCCTTCCTTGATTTGCACAACCACCAGTTTATCATATGCCCATTACACCTTCCCTTTTCTACCAAGATCTCATTTAGGAAGTATAATGCCAAACAAATGATAATGGAACTAAACTTGAAGGCGTTCTTTTTATCTTGCTTGATCTTCTTTAAGTTACTCAACAATTTGCTCAAAAGAACTTCACATAAATCATACCTTTTATATTCTTTAAGGATCTAATAGGCTGAAAATATTGTTATACCAGAAATTGAGTTTTGTCTACTTGATTGATAGACCTTGTAACCAACTACCATTGATACAAATCTAACATAATGCTCCAAGATGTCACTGATAGTCATTGCTTTGTTGTTAAATTTTGAACAGATAGTGCTTATCATAGTGTTATTTGATACCTTCTGTAGACCAGGCACTTCAGCGGTTGCACTTAGGCATGTTACGACTTGAATCGCCTTCTTGGTGAACTTATGGAGCCTATCTAGTCACATGAACTCATCATGGACCCTTCTCAAGACGTACCAGATCCATTCCACTTCATCAAATAATGGGAAATGGATGAACTGTATGAAACCCTTGTCTTGAAGTATCTTATATTCTGGTTTTAGGTTTCCCAAGTTGTCCGCCAAATGCATGTTATACAGGGATAACATGTTAGTATTGCTGAGCTCCTTAAGATGACAGTGGATGTATGCCCTAATATCTTTGTTTTGAAGAACATCATAGGGTACCAAGGAAAATGCTCCTTTTGGATCATCTTCGACAGACTTGAAAGGGTTTTTCTTCAAAACTAGTCTTTCCCTATCCTTAATCTCAACAACCAATAGATACTTTTGAACTTAGGGTTTGAAAATAGATAGCTTTGTGAAACAGATAAATACCTTTTGATTCAAATGGGTGCAAGAAATCGCTTTCGGAATGCTACAAGCTCGATTTAGGCTTCCAAATCTCTTCTCTTCACTGCTTTGCACTTTTTGCTTGATCGCATTGTGAAGAATGAACCTTTGAAATGCATTTTTAACCTCTGAAAACTTAATTTTAGGTTGTAATAAATGCTTCAAACTTTTGGCTTCCAGTTGCCTTTTCTTTTATGAAATCGCTCACCAGAACCTTGAATCTTTAGGAAATCTTTCGGATATAATCTGCGTACATGATATAAACCTTCTACAACCTTTCAAAATCACTTACCGAACTCCGAAGAGTGGGTTTTATGAATCTACGTGAAAAAATTCCCCTAAGGCCAAAAAGCTCTAGTTACCGGAGGAGGTTCCATCACCAGATTTAGGTGTGGAGTCATTTTGCACATTAGAATCATCTTTCTTAACCCACATCTTCTTATGTTGATCTCTGATTTCCTCTACCTTTTCTTTTCCTTTCTCATCTGATTTGTTCTTATTTATTAGACCATTATTCCTTCTTTTGCAATATTTTGCAATGTGACTTGGTTTGTTACATGCATGGAAAACAATATTTCTCTGCATAGGCCTAAAATTCATCTGATTTTTTCTCATCCTATATTGGTTAGAGATATGTCCAAACATCCCACATGTAAAAAAACTCTTATTCTAAAAAATTGTTCATTATTCTACACATATTTGACTTGTGATCAAAATTGTTGCATTTGAAACATTGGCCGGTAAAGGTAGGAACATTATTCATCATGTTATTCATCATCCCATTATTCATCCTACTTCTACATTGATTTTCCATATGACTGAATCTATTGCAAGTAAAACATCTTCCATTGAAAAATTTATAAACATTAGGCTGTCTTACTAGAGGAATCTTTCTCTTTTGATGATAAGGTTTTGCATTGCTCTGTCCAAAACCAGAGGATTCTCCTTTCTCATATCCAAGTCCTCTTGTGTCCTTTCCATGTCTCTGTCTTTCCAGCATGTCATCAAGCATTACTAAGCTAGCCTTGAATTTCTTTGTGTAATCATTACCAGTAGAAAGCTCATCTCTCAGAATTGTGATTTGTCTTTCAAGTTCTTGGCCATCATTTTTGGATTGTGCTAGTTCAAGCTTCAACTAATCAATCTCATAATTTAATCCGCAACATTCATCTGCTCTAACTTTTAGCAACTGAGTTAAGTTTTCTTCATTCTTCTTTCGGTCTTCAATATCATTTTTAAGTTTCATAACAATGGATTGCATCTCGTTCTTTAGAACAACATTCTCTCTAGCAAGCTTTTCACATTCATCAGTCTTGCCTTGATTTTCTATGCTTTGTTCTTCTTTCTCTTTTAGTTTGTCCATCAGCTCTTTCCTCTTTTCCCAAGAAGTTCTCACTTGATCTTTCAATGTCTCAATATCTTTAGCTACACTAAGGTTTCTCTTTAAGGAACTTACTTCTTTCCCTACTGAATCAAGGTCTTCAAGTGCCACAGAAAACTATCTCTACAAATCGGAGTCCATTGATTCAATCTTTCGGATCTTCCTCAAGTTGTTAGGCTTTCTCAAAGGAACTAGTCTCTAATACCAATTGTTGGAATCAATGAACACTGAGAGGGGGGAGGGTGAATCAGTGTTCTACAAATTTCAAACTTGTTATTCTGATTCTTTTACCACCGAATGCATAATAAGGAAAGTAAAGTGCAGGAACACAAAACAAATAACCATGCAACCATAACACCAATATTTTTATGTGGAAACCCAAAAGGGAAAAAAACACAATGGGATTTGAACCCACAATATTATTCCACTATGGCCAGTAGAAAAACAATATTACAAAGGGGAATGCACTTGCATTCAGGCACACTACCTAGAGCTCACTGCTCAATTAAAAAAATAGGGCTATGACCCCAGAGGAAGGATCACTGCCTTACAGATGATTACAAAAGGATTACATTGAATGATGAATTGGAAAATAGCATCTAACTATGCCACAAATCAGTTCCATCTAGGCTCAAGGTGATCCGCTATGACTAATGTACTGATCTTCTTTTCAACTACTCACCAAATCATCAAAAATCAAATTGTGTACATGAAACTATTCTCATTCACTCCTAAAACCATTACATACATCATTACTACTCACAAAGATACTAACCAAGTCGATCTTATATATTCGTACCCACAAAAATGAAATTTCACAAGTCGGCTTTACCAAATATATAAAATGAAATGTGTGGCTGCAAATCGGCTTAGATCTTTTACCTAACCATATTTCAGTCCCAAAGTACATGATCACATGCTTCCTATAGGTCTCATCAACCATCTCAAACACATCTCCAATCACCAAAATCAACTCTAAGAATCCCGTCACACTTTATACCACCAAATATGATAAATACTCTATTTTGTTGCTCTATCGGATAATAGACCTTCAATCAAGCATAGGAATCATCACCAGAGGGTGGATTGTCATGATAATATTCTTCATATACCCAACCAACTAATCACTCATCACCAAAACCAAAACCCGCTTCATTGGAAATGAGAATGATCACAAAACTGTATACTGAGCTACACTAAGAGTCTTAATCTAGAAATACTTTATCCAAGACATCAGGTTAAGCAAAACTCCATACCGGATCAGATCAGTAGGTTGATTTGCCATCAGTGACAACTCATAAGAATATATAAGCAACAATAAACACCAATCTTCACTAGAGCATCACTGGAATGTCAAATGCCAACAATCTCATGTATCATCAGGTTGTTGTTTTGCGAAATCAATAGGGGTGAAAACCTTGGCGACAATAGAAAGGAAATCTGCAAACTTGAATTGAAAAAGGATAACCAAGCAAGGCATCATGCAATAAAATCTGCAATTTGTATTGAGCATATGTTACAAGGAAGCTGCAATATATGCCCCCTTAAGATGTCAACATAGCCCTATGATGATGTCTTAAGATAGAAGCAAGGATACACACCTTCATCACCAAGCAAATATCCATTAGGCAACAATGTACATAGATCCAAGCTAAAGAGGGATAACTCTTATGAGAAAGGAAAAGATAGTTGTAAAAGGGATATCTTGCAACAAGTGTAAAGGGGTCCTTTTAAGAGATGCACAAAGGAAGAAATATTTATCCAAAGATATCTATCTCCATAGAGGAGATATCTAATAAATATAACACCTTTGAAAGGATAAGGAAACTAAATATACACACATTCCTCATTACTTAGGAAAAAGCATATTCTTAGTGAAAGATTGCACATATTCACAAAGGAGATATTTTTCATAAGAATATACACCAATGAAAAAAAATAACAAGTCCAACCAAGGGACATATATGTACTCACATGGAGGACAATTCTATGTAATAAAGGTCCTCAAGATATGAAAAATGCAACTCAAAGAAAAAGGCAGTATTTGAAAAAGAAAGAATTAAAATATTATTCTTGATCCCCAAGCATGGAGATAAGGAAGAATGACTATTATGTTGTTTTCCATCTATGATTGTAATTTAAGTTGTACCACCAAACATTACAAAGAGACCCCAATAAAGGTAAACTACCAATTTCATAGGGTAAAGAGCAATATAATAAGGTGAATGGAGTCTAAGGTACTACTATATCAAGAAAAAGCATAAGATCAGTTGTGAGAGTAATACAAGCCCTATCATATTGGTCTAGAACAAAAGCTTTATAATTTCCAAGAGAATGAGAATAGCTATGATGAAAGAGACAATATACATTACCATCTTTGTTCTTATAATTATTGACATATCTTATGAAAGGAAAAGTAAATTTTTTTATCATATTTCAACCTCCAAAAGATTCTTGTAGGTAGTTTTTATTGATTTTCACTATGGACAAGTCTTGTATCTTGAGATGTAGGCCAAGGTATACTAGTGAAGGAAGAAGGATTGACTAATTGTGGTAAAAGGATTGGAAAGGGAGGAATAAGATTGTTTGATGGAGGAGAATTTTTAGATGGACGGTAATTTCTCCTTTTTTGCAAAGTACTCATTAACAATTTGAACCTTCAGGAAATCATCCATAGATGTTGATAAATTAGGATATACTAGACCTTATGTAGTTGATTGTGAGGGAGGACCTATAGGTACCTTGATTCCTTGTTCTTGTTTTCCAAGTCCTCGTCTATTATAGCCTTGTTTTGAAATAATATCATGGCCAATTTCATAAGAAGTTTTTAATTGTGAAGGAGAATGACTTTCATTGTAAATTTCTTTGAATTTTTTTGTGTAACAACATGTTGAAGGACCAAAAGGATGAATAGATGAGGAAGGAGTATCTTTTGCAGGAAGATTCTCCTTTCTATCATCATGATTCATGTTCTCTTTGTTAGGTTGGGAAGGAGGATCCTCATAATCTAAGGCTTCATCTTTGCTTAATTTTATGTTAGGAGATAGATAAAAAATGAAGTGCATAACATCTTGCATACAAATATGTTTGGTGAAGATAAGCTTTAGGAGAATAAGGAGGATCTAGAAAATTTGATATACCAACATACTTACCTTTCCCCCTTGCTCTAAAGTATCTTTATGAGAAGAAGATGGTGTCATGTTTCTCATCAATGTTGTCTCTCTATTAGAGATATCATTGATACAAGTATTGATTATTTCCTCATTCACATAAGATACCCTAGAAGAGATACAAGTGTTAGCCCTGCCATTGTCATCTCTAGGGTTACCATGAACATTGTCTACTAAAGCTATTATAATATCTACATAATTTTGGATTATTGGGGAAATTGTTGGATTTGATTGATCATTGTTGCTGCTATGATATATTGTTTTCATTGATGTCAACATATTCCTGTGAGTTATTCTAGAGAGTTTGGGAAGAGTTTTTGATCTGATTTTGTAGTTTGGTTTTGTTGATCACTGTTTTGCAAGATCTGACATTTTGTCCGGTATATTCCAATGTGAGAAGATCTTGTACTGAGACTTTGGATTATTGTTTGGTATGATCTTGTGTATCTTCTGTAGACATATAAAAATGACCACTTTCGTAAGTGAATATTTAATATCCATTTTAACCTCATTCCTCTATTTAATTAAATTATTCACATTCATCTATTTTGATTAAATAAGTTATTCAATTTATTTAATTAAATTCACATAGGCCTTTCATATCCATTTAATTGAATAAATCACTTTATTTAATTAAATCCCCTTTCTACCCTTTTTAATTAAATCTACATTTAATTAAATTGCTAATGGCAAATAAATAAATCTAATTTATTTAAATCCCCCACTTGCATCTATTTTGTTGAAATAAAGTAATTTATTTTAATTTAAATTACCCTTCATCCACTTGCATTCTCCTACATTTCCCACTTGCCTCTCTAACCCCCCTTCTAGATTCTTCTAATCACTTCTAAATTAGCCTAACCCATTTACTAAATATTGCCACATCCCTAAGCAAAGGGAAGTCACTTCTCAAACCCTCAAAGTCTTTGGAAACCATTAAAGGCTTTATGTCTTCAACAAAATAACCTTGAAAGTCTTCTAAACCATTAATGGTTAGCTCAACCCTCTTGCATGATTAAAGACTTTCTCTCTAACTCAACACTCATCTAACCCAAGGGTCTCATCAAGCATTCATTGCTTTGACCATGGTTATCCCTTTAACCCTTTCATAAGAGTTTATCCTTTGGGTAAAATATTTATCCAATGGATAACCTTAACCTATTCTTAACCCTTACCTCCTAAGGTAACCATGGCATTTAATGCTTCTTACATCCCCTCCCAAGTAGTCTTATGTTGACAATTGTTACCATTTCATTGGTAAGAATTGTAAACATGAATTGATAACTTTCAATACTGACCCTTGATAAGATTATCCAATATTAACCATCCATTGCCCTATTCTTCCTATAAATAGAGCTCCCATTCCTCCATTTCATATCCAAGTCTTCAGTATCAAACTTATAGACATTTTACTCATCATCCAAGTTTCATGCATCTAATCTATACTCATTTTTATAAAGCATTTAGTCTCTCTTTGAATAGAAATAATCTAATAAACATTTTAGAAGTATTTCTATTATCATAATAATGATATTTAGCTAGTGTATCATGTTAGGATAGTTATTTTACTAATCCTTGCATCTTATCATCATATACATGCTAGTTTAAATCATACTTATTAATATCATGCATATTTAGGATTGCATTCATGTTAGATTGATCAAGTATCCCTCACTCTCATGATTGTCATTCCTAAGTCACTTTTCTCAATGATCTGAGAGCAAAAGCATTGGCTTGAGGGGTCTTGTGAGATAGAGAACAATGGAAAATCCCTTGGGAAGTTGAGTTATTACATATAACTCTATAACTTGCACCAAGAGTCCCATTGGTGTGTGGACTAGTCTTGAATTCGTATTTTCCATTTCATCACTCCATTTTTCCCGCACACATTTATGGCGCCCACCGTGGGGCATAACCACAATTATCAAATCATTTTTGATGCAGGACTAACTTTGCAGGTACACAAAAAACATGAATTAGCGCATTGGTACTATCCTTTAGGGCATTTGGCCTATCCTCCGGTGCATACCATTCACTGTTTAGTGTGTTGGACCTGAAACTTAGTGCATCCCGTAGTAACCTTAATGCATAACCCTTATGTTGATTCATGTTAAGCCTCAGTGCTTTAAGGCAACAGTTCAGTGCATCCATGCAACAACTTAGCGCATCTGGATCTTTTGTTAGCACATTGGTGCAATTCTGTAGCACATCAGGTCTGCAGATTAGCACATAACAGACATAGAGAGAAAAACACAATTGTAATAGAGACAGAAAATTAGACTTGTAGAAGTCCACATTGAAAAAAAAAAAAACTTTTGCTAATAGTGTTTTTTTTGCAGGTCACTAACATTTGTTTGCAGGGTTGGGAGATTTCCTTTTACTAGTCTAGGCATTTTGATTAAATTTTTCTTGTTTCTAGCTTTGTTAAGCTAGTTATTAGAAGTTTTTCTCATTTCCTTATTGGTAAAAATGAACTCATTTTCCTTTTGGGTTACTTAAAAAGAACAACAAACAAAAACCTTACCTTGCTTTCATAGGGAGAGAAACACTTTATTTTGGGGTTTAAAAAGAAAAAGACAAACTTTATTTGTGCAAAGTTTTAAAATGAACCTCACCATCCTTTGGTGTTTAAAAGGATCCACTTCATTTCTTGCATAAGTTAAAGAACCTCATTTCCAAATTCTAGATAGAACAAAAGAGGGAAATCCTTCCCCTATCGAATTTATTTTGTTGACCATATCAAAGAATTTGCTTTGTTGACCAGGATTTCTTTACTTAGATCAAAGAATCATTGATTTGAGAGTTAAAAAGAACACCATGTCTTTTTGGAGCAACATCTCCCAATAGAAGTTAGCAAATCATTGAATTGAAAGGTTAAAAAGAACCAATTGTGCCTTGTCTCGAAAGTGGAAGGTATATGCTCTCCCCTTAACTGGGTTACCAGAAAGCCAAACCACTCTTAAGATTTTTGTATTTCAAGCATTTACATCCTTTAGTAGGCCTACCCTCCCGAGTTGCTCTTAGAGCACCATTTAAATGGTCGGTGAGAGGGGAACGACCTAAGTGGGAAATGACTTTATCGCCAAGTGTTCCAACCCACTATAATCAAAAGTGGAGAATGACGAAAGTCCCTTCAATGGTTTTGCTCAGTGATTAGCCTTCCCCCAGTATCTTTGTGATACGTAAATCCTTTGTTCTAAAGGTTGGGAAGCCTCCCGAGGGAGTTTATCACTGAAGACCGAACGAAATCTTGATTATGAACTTTAGCAATAGAAAAATTGAGCCGAGTCAGTATCCAAATATCCTCAATATCATAGTGCAAGGGTGGGGAAGAATCCGCCCCCAAGATTACTCACCATATATCTCCCAAGATAGCTACTCAATTGTGAAGCAATTCACTTTGGGTTAATTTCTAGCAAAAGGCAAAAAAATGGGTGCCCCCTAGGGGGTGACATGGTTGTTTGAGCTGACAGAGTATCGAGACTAGTGGGCTATGGTATTGTTGATGACCTTTGAATAAAGAGTCTGTCTGAATTGTCTTATTTGTATCCAAACCTGAGAAAATATTGGGGATTTGAACACATCCTCGTAGAACATACACTCTTTGTTTAGAATAGGCAAAAATGGTTGTCTTTTTCTTGTTGTGTTTGTAATTTATACTTCAGAAAATCATTCATCAAAATTAAACAAGTGTTGAAAATTTCCAAGAAAACCCAAAACAGAACAAACAGAGTAGTTTAGCATGTAGGAGCAATCTCCTAGTGCATCTATAACACACTTTAGCGCATACAAGCTGAAACTTAGTGTGCTTATTCTTAAAACTAGTGCATAACAGTCTGAACATTTGACAAACTTTTCACTAGCACTCTGAGACACCATATTAGCACTTTAGAGCATCAACATAGCACATTGGGGGCAAACTATAGCACTTTGAGTCTAAACATTAGCACATATTAAAGATAGATTAGCACGTAACCCATCCAGATTATTCAAAATTCAAAACTCTGGTTTAGCACATAGCATAGGTAGCTTAGCGCATTGGTGGCTTTTGATAGCGCATCTAGATCACACTTTAGCACATCCAGTCTCTGTCTTAGCACATAGGTAAAACTTAGAAAAATAGAGAGAAAAACTAAGCATTTTTGAAATTTTTTATCATCAGTCTTAGATACCCTTTTGGATCCTCAGTTGACCTTGCCAAGCAAAACTTGAACCAAAACATTAGAGGAATATTGCAAACAATCAAGAAAGTCATTCTCAGAAAAAAATTGTCAAAACTGAAACTAGCTAGAGATAAAATTTTATCCTATCAGAATCAGGTAGTATCATCACATTAATCAAAAGGTTCGTCATCTAAAGGATTTCATCAACCAAACATACCTAGTTTAAACTTAAGTCATCAAATTGAGTCTCCATATCGTGAAACTCTTATCCATATCATTTGATGCACTTTGTCATGGAGGTGAATCTAAACCTCTACTCGATAAAAGTAGGCTTAAGTTTTCAAATGAAGTATCTCAATCCAAAACATCGAAGGAAACCATTGATCAAACATGTATGACCACTCCTCATATTTTGAGAAGAAAAAGTCTTCATCACAAAACTAAGTTGAAGAAATGACAACTTAGTTCTCAGAAACTTGCCAAACGGAATAGATTTCTCTACATCAACCACCAACTCTTCAAACCACATCCCCCATTTCTCCATCACATGCGCGTATATCTTCAAGAAAAGTCAAACAAATTTGATGAAGAACCATTCAGAAGTAAAGCCTTTTGCCAAAAATCAGCATTCAGTCAACGCTCAAATCGTGGAGGAAAGATCAACCCAACTTTCTTCCCGGAGGTCTGCATCACTTAAACATAGATCAGTTTGAACCACCAACCCCCGAACAACACGAAGAAGAGGAGTTCATCCCTTTTGTCATAGAAAGTTTCTATTAAATTCCCATTATCACTCGCTCTCAACAAAACAAGCAAAGTGAACCACAACCAGAGTCTAGTATGAGTCGAAGATTATCAAATCCTTTCGAGTATCCAAATCTAGAGGACATAGAGATTACTGAGGAGTTATTCAAGAATGTCAAGAAAACCCCTCATTCCAAAAACTTATGGAATGACTCATAGAAGCTGACAAAGAAAAATACATGCTCATGCTAACAAGAAAAGGAGTTAGGATTCCTGAAGACTTTGACACTAAAATCTTTAGGACAAGATCTTGAAATTACACTTATCAATAACAACAGAGAGAAGAGGAGACACAGGAACTTTAACAAAACATACTTGAACAACATAACATACCAAAACACACCCATCCCTGAACTAGGGATAACGAAAGAGAAGAACTATTTCATTGGCAAACAAACGCGCCCATGGTTGCTCTTACACAACAAATGCAAATGTTGTAGAGGCAAATGCAGGACATGCAACAAGGGACCACAATATGATACTCCTTAAATGAAATTTTTCCTTACCCCTTTGACATGAGATTAAACATGATACCTTTTCCGCTAAATTCAGACATACCCAAATATGACAAATATGATGGTAAGAGTGATCCTCGCGATCATGTTCGGGAGTTTTATACCATGAGCCTTGAATTTTCTTATGATGACACTTATTTGATGAGGCTGTTCCCAAGAAGTTTGGGAGGGCAAACAATGGAGTGGTTGTCTAAACTTACACCCCCTATCAGATCCTTTGATGAATTGGTCAATAAATTTATCACGCAATACTCCTACAATGTTCAACACGCAATCACCATGCTGGATGTATGTAATACCAAACAAAAAAACAATGAAACATTCATGGTGTTTCTTCAATGATGGAGATGTATGGTTTTGAGATATCCTTGAGATGTTCCTGAGAAAGAAAAGATGGAAATATTTATCGACAATCTAAATAGTGAGATGAGTTATATACTCAAGCTCCAATGCATACCATCTTTTGCCAAGTTAATCGAAAATAGAATCCAAGTAGAGGAGGCATGTATCAAGAAAGGAACATTGAAGTTCTTCAAAGAAGGAACTAATTCATCCAAATCTCATTTTAACAACTAGAACAACAACAACAACCGCTTAGGCAAATCTAGATTCTGGACTAGAAACAAAAACATTGTTAATGAAGGAGGAACCAATGCTAATGATATGAAGTCCAAACAACTAGTATTGGCTTTATTAGGTAATCCCTAGGCTACCAAGAATCAAAAGGGTGCTAACTAAGGCACTAACACTTATCCACCAAATACCAATCAAGGGCCTTCAAATACAAATACCAACAACAATGCCCAAAGCAACAACACAAACCGAGGAACTAATCAAAATCAAAGGGGTAACACCAACAATTCCAAAATAGACGCATCTACACACCATTGGGACAATCCTTAGAATCAACACTCTGAGAACTCCTAGCAAACAAGATTATCACATTACCAGCCATAAACAACTTTGAACCCCGGGTCAAACCAGCTTGGTGGAATGACTCACACTTCTATGATTTTCATCGAAACAAAGGACATCAAACAAATGATTGCATGAGGCTTAAAAACATTGTTCAAGACATGATTGATAGAGGTAGTTTAACAGTCGATGGTCTCAAAACAAACAGTGATCATGACACGTTTAAAAATCCTCTTCCAAATTAGAACAAGGAAGGAGATTCATCATCAAATGATACCAAAGGAGCTCACATAAATCATGTATACAATAACACCATCAATCATATATCAATAGATGACAATCAAGTAAATGTAATTAAAATCAAAGACAATAACAAACATGAGTCGATCAATGTAACCACCAGAGCTCAAAAATATGTCTTGAAAGGGCATACATCAACAATAACCACGATCCCCAAGACTTAGTATAACTTGGTTGATCAACTATGGAAAACTCTTGCTCAGATATCCATACTCGAGTTATTCAAACTTTCACCAAAACATAAGGACATCTTGGAACAAGCACTAGTTGAAACAAATGTGCCTCAAGATCTAGATATTGATAAATTTCAAGCCATGGTGGCTCACATGATAGGGCCTCATAATCTCACATTTTCCGAACATGATAATATCTCCTTGAGCCATCCACATAATACTCCCCTTCACATTGAAGTCTTATTCTACAAACATCGAGTTAAAAGAGTATTAATAGATGGAAGAGCTGGTCTCAATATCTGTACCTTAAAACTTATCCATGCATTAGGCTTCTCTGAGAAATCTATTGATCCACACAAAAAGAATACCATCAAGGCATATGATGATGAAGAGAGTTCATCCAAGGGAACAATAATATTACCTATTCAGGTAGGACCGATACAAAGGGACACTATGTGCCAAGTCTTAAACATAGACTTGACATACAATATTTTATTGGGTCATCCTTGGATACATGAAATGCAAGCGATACTGTCAACCTACCATCAATGTATCAAATTCCCATATAATGGATAGGAGATTTCTATATCAGTAGATAATAACCCCTTTCAACATTGCAATTCTATAGGGGAAGCCCAAGATAGCTTGGTTCCACACAATAGGGAAGCTCAAACTTCCTCAACGTTAGATCATCATCAAGAAAAGCTTAAATCTCTATCCATGGATTTCAAACAAAAGATAAAAATCAAAGAGAAATTCATGGGAGAATACTCTTTTGAATCCATGTGTCTAACCAAATTACCAACATCACCAAAAACTCATGGGCAAACTTCTGCATCGACCCATCAAGCAACACAGCCCATCACCAAGTTTGATGGAAAATTTATCCAATTGGGCACAATAGCACATGAATCAGAAGAGAAAGACATCCTTAGTTGGCTATACAAGGATTAGGATGAAGTTAGAGCTGCTACTATGGAGATACCCTTACCAACACAACAGTATGGAAAATGGTTCTTGATCATGCAACAAATGGGATACAATGGTAAAGGACCTATAGGTAAGCGTCAAGAAGGCATTACAGAACCATTAGACCCTCCTTCACAGTTTTCTAGAGACAAAACAGGACTAGGATATGGATACAACCTACCCCCAAGGCAAAAGAAGATTAAAAATCAAAAACCTTAGTGGAAAGCAAAGAAAAAATACAATGAGGACTCATGGCAAGAGGCACTACACCAAGCAGCAAAAACAATAAGGAAAGAGCGAGAACACCAGGAAAAAGAGAAACAACAAGAGGAGTTGGCCATTCAAAGAGAAGAAGCATCTTATAAGGAAGTACACCATGTCCAAGAACCCATTCAAAACAAGGCAGAATCACCTCCTGAAGAAATTCCTACTCCCCAAGGAGAAAAAATATATGAACAGATGCAAAGAGTACAAGTAGGTTCTGATACAGAACTAGAGAAAACTACAAGACTGGTATCAATTATTAGGGATCTCTTTTCACCTTACAACATACCTGTCAACAACACTGAAAAACTCTAGGACAACACTTCTGAGACTGATTCTAATGACTATAAATGGGGCACTTGTTCAAATATTACTAAAGATATTCCTGAAGGTGCTATTCATACACCCCTTTCTCAAGAAGGACATGACACATAGTCTAGATTACTTGAATTTGGTCTGCAACATATCTATGAAGCTACAAAAAATGAGTAGGAACATTGCGAGCAGGTCTACACAGAGGATGATACCATCGAAGACCTTGACAATATCATTAACTTAACCAATCTCATAGACAACTTTAACAATACCTCTATCATGACACTTACCACAACCGACCTCGACCCACCCAATGACTCTTTACCACTCGTATTTCCTGATCTCATAGACTAGGATGAACCTAAAAACCATGACTTACCCATATTTCCAGATGATGAATCCATTATCCATTACCTATGTACAGTCAATCCAAAAATAGACTCTACCAGCAAACAAAAT
Organism: Cryptomeria japonica; assembly: GCF_030272615.1. NCBI lineage: Eukaryota > Viridiplantae > Streptophyta > Pinopsida > Cupressales > Cupressaceae > Cryptomeria > Cryptomeria japonica. Next base: position 520,230,902 of record NC_081411.1, read on the forward strand.
AGTAATATCTGCAATCAGGAGGGTGCCAAGTCTCTCAGTCATAAAAATGAAAGAAATAAAGGATCTAATGTTGAAAACCAATCAATGGCAGCACTAGATCACAAAAAAGTCAAAATAAAGGATGCATCTGAGGATGAAAACCTTTTTAAAGCACCTAAGGATGGGAGACTTGACACTCTTCTTGAACACTATCAGGAGCAATCACCCATATTGATTGAGCCCACTCAATCAATCAACATTGGTACAAAAGAAGCAGCTAAAAACATACACCTAGTAGATTCTCTGACAGAAGAAGAAAAACTAGAGTTTATCAAATTCTTCAAAGAAAAGCAAATCAATTTTGCTTGGTCCTATGGAGATATGCCCGAAATAGATCCAAACTTAATCATGCAACATTTATCTATTGCTCCAGGAGCTAAGCCAGTCAAGCAAAAACTAAGAAAGATGAATCCACATGTAGCACTAATGGTCAAAGCTGAACTAAAGAAACTATTAGACATCGGATTTATTTGACCTATAGACTATGTTGAATGGATTTTAAACATTGTGCTAGTTTCAAAACCAGATGGAAGCATCAAAATATGAAAAGATTTTAGAGATGTTAACAAAGCCTATCCAAAGGATGATTTTCCTTTGCCCAACATCAAAATAATTGTAGACCTCATAGCAGGCCATGCAATGCTATCATTAATGGATGGTTTCTCTGGCTATAATCAAATCAAGATATCTCCAAAGGATCAAGATAAAACAACATTCACCTGTCCTTGGGGAACGTATTGTTGGAATGTCACGCCTTTTGGCTTGAAGAATGCTGGGGCAACTTATCAAAGAGCAATGGCGATAATCTTTCATGATATGATGCATACCTTCATGGAGGACTATGTGGATGATTTACTGGCTAAGTTAATTACCTGGGCAGAACATTTGGGCATATTAGATAAAATATTTTAAAGATTAGAGAAATTCCAAGTCAGGCTAAACCCTAAGAAGTGTGTCTTTTAGATAACATCACGCAAATTATTAGGCTACATTATGTCAGCAAAAGGTATTGAACTAGATCCAGCGAAGGAATAAACCATCATGGAGATGCCACCTCCCAAGAACATTAGCCAACTTAGATCTCTACAAGGATGGCTCTAGTCAATCAGGTGATTTATAGCCCAAATAGCAGATAAAATTCTACCATTCAACCATCTTCTACATAAGAACATACCATTTAGATGAGAGGCCAAGTGTGCAGAATCATTCTATCAAATCAAGCAATATCTAATGAACCCACCAGCTCTGGTACCACCAGTAGCAGGGAAGCCGCTCATCCTCTATATATCAACAATTGACATATTATTGGGGGCATTGTTAGAACAAGAAGATCAAGAAGGCAAGGAACGAGATATATATTACATCATCAGGACATCAAATGGCTATGAGCTTAATTACACATTCATTGAGAAGGCCTGCTTAGTTGTAGTCTTCGCCTCTCAAACATTTCGACATTACATGCTATCTCACACCATCAAGCTAGTAGCAAAATTGATCCTCTCAAGTATTTACTCAGCAAAGAAGCTCTTACAGGCAGATTAACTAAATGGGTCATGATTCTTAGCAAGTTTGATATACACTACACAGAGCGTCGGGCTATCAAGGGATATGTAATTGCAGATCAATTAGGTGAAGCACCACTACTTGATAAGCAACCAATGAAGGTAGAATTTATAGACAAGGATGTTCTTACTATTACACCCAAACAATGGACTTTGTATTTTGGTGTTTCTTACACTCAACATGGCTCAAGTGTCAGCATCTTGTTTGTCACTCCTGAAAGGCACACCATACCAAGATCATATAGACTAAAGTTTCCATACACAAATAACATCACTAAGTATGAAGCACTAGTCACAGGAATCGAAATGGTCATGGAATGGAGAATCACGGAACTAAAAGTCTATGGAGATTCCCAGCTAGTTATAAATCAGATCAACAATGAATATCAAACAAAGGATGACAAGCAACTACCATACAAAAGAATGGTGGATGACTTCAAATAGTACATTGTACACATCACCTTTGAGAAAATACCAAGGTTAGACAACAGAGCAGCCGATCCAATGGCTACTATCACTTCGCTACTACAAATTCTAGAGAAACAGAGTCGTTATGATTTTTTGGTAGAGAAACTGTTTTCCCCAGCCTATGATAATTTTGCATCCCATGTTATCTATGCCTTAACCAGTTTAGACTCTCCATTATACAAAAAAATCTATGAATATCGTAAAACCAATACCCTACCCATTGACCTATCATGGAACCAAAAATGCAACTTTATCCAGCAAGCCGCCCATTATACCTTAACTACTGATACCCTTTACCGTCGAGGTCTAGATGGTACTCTTCTTTGTTGCCTTGATCGTAATGAATCTGACTCTGCTTTACATGAGCTTCATGAGGGTATTTGTGGCACACATTCAAGTGGTCTTACTCTCGCTAAAAAACTTTTGAGAATGGGGTATTACTGGCCGATAATGGAAAAAGACTCTTATCTCTTTGCAAAGAAATGTCCTAAGTGCCAAATCCATGGCAATCTTATCCATGCACTAGCACATGAATTGCAGCCATTTACAACATCTTGGCCTTTCTACCAATGGAGACTTGATTTAGTAGTAAAAATCCATCCTTCATCTTCAAATGGACACAAGTTCATAATCACAGTGACAAAGTATTTCACAAAATGGATTGAAGTAGTCCCACTAACCACAAAAACTAGAAAACAGATTGCCTCATTTATCCTCAATTATCTGATGTGCAGATACGACATTCCTAGTTCCATCATCATAGACAATGGGTGTCCCTTCAAAAATTAGGATGTATGAGAACTATGTGAACAATTCAAAATCCAACTGTGTGGGAGAAAAAGTGACACTAAGCAAGCATGCCCTAATCTCACTTTCAACCACACACTTGTGGAATACGAAAGAGCCTAGAGGTATCACACAATTGGCTACTTCTTCTTGTGGAAGAGAGAGCCATGGGCTACCTATTAGGATTTCTATTCCTTTGTTGTAATTGAAAGATGAAATGATGCAAGTTCAATCCCTAACCCCAAAGTGCAAGTATGAACTAATAACAATATTACAGACTTGAACTTAAATGATGGAAAGCTATAAACACAAGGACAAGACAAGAATGCAAATGCGTACCCGGAGTTAAAATCTGACTGAAAATGTTTGGGACGGGGGCGCGGGCGCCACTGTCCTGATTCTGCCCCTGAAACTGCTCCGGAAACTGTTGTTTTGCACTTTGGAAAAAGCTGTCAAAAATGCTGAAAATGCTGTCTGTCAGGAGGACCAGGGTGCCCAGCGCCCCTGTCCCAGGGACCAGGGTGCCCAGCGCCCCTGTCCTGGTAGGACCAGGGCGCCGCATGCCCCTATCTTGGTCTTTTGCTCTGAAATTTGGTGGGAAGGTCGGTCTCAGTCTGCTTCTCCCGGATCTGCAATCTGCGGCGTCGTCCGAGTCCCGAAACCTGCACTTATATCTGAAAAAGGTGTTTTGGGCGGCTATGTAAGGTTTTGCCTTAGTCAAACCCCCGCTTCAGTGATTTCCACCTCCACGAATAGCCAAGTTGTATTGTAAAATGTATTGTGTGTGCAGACCTAGTGTGTGTGCAAGGTCCTTAAATGCAAGAAAGCAAACTAGAGCAACATAGAAAGTAAACCCTAATTGCTTGTAAATGATAATGTGAATGCTCTAAATCAAGATGCAAAGTGATCTAAAGCATGAATAAAGGATATATTGAAGCTTATGCAAAGACATGAAAACAACATGAAATCATACCCAACCCTCAAGGGAGGAGTACAAGCCAATCTTCAGTCGGTAATCTCCTATTGTTCTTCAATGTCTTCCACGCCCTAAGTGAATGAAATTGATGAATGCTTGATAGAGGGATGTTGTAAGATGTTGAAGTCTTCAAAGATCTGCTCTTTCGCTGCATATGAAGTTCCTCGAAAGCCAAAATTCGGATCCCTTCAAATGAAGAAAGAGAGGTCTTATGTAGGAAACCCTAGATCGTAAATTCGTATTTTGGCCGACCTAGAGTTTGAATATCTCGCCAATTTCTTGGGGTTAAGCTTTATTTTATGATTGGATCGTGCTCCCAAAATTTCGGGAAAAATGTCCGGGACCATGTGCACCGGGCGCCACGGTCCCGACAACTTTTCACCAAATTTTCAGGGCCGTCGGATATGATGATTTTAGAGAGAATCCCGAAGTTACAGGTGATTTCGAGATGTTTTGACCCCCGAAATCAAGCCCCCAAGTTCGAAATAGGACCTAATCAGGGTTTTTGATTAAATGATGTATAGGAGGAATAAAATGAAAAGGGCACACTTTAATGAAAGGGCCCAACTTTATGATGTGGGAGATGATAAAATAGAACCTTAGACCTAATTAATTTGATTAATTAAGTGCTAAAGGGGAAATGCAATGCAAAATGCAAAATGCGCCAAGGCGGGTGCTAAAATAGGTGTGAAATTGTACCACCCTAGCAAGTGCGTACAATTTACGATGCTACATTTAGCCCCCACTTTAGCGGTCATATGAACACTACGTGCATATGCAAGCTAAAGTACAGAAAAGTAAACATTATTTGAAAAAGGATATATCCATAAGTCTGTCGAACGAAGCCCCCAGCGGTATCTGCAGTACAGAGTTAGGAACCGCACCCTACAAAACACACGTTAGATCACAAAATCACCTAATGCTTACTAAGGAAGGTGGTGAAAATTCGAGGGTAGCTATATGCCCCCCCCTGTTTCGGCTTGCTAATTTTAGTGAGTTGAAACAGGGTATCATGTTTACCACTTCGAATTTGTTAAAGAATATTGATGACAAATGCTCACAAGAAGATTTGATATGAGATCAAAAACTAATGGAGGATCATTTGGTAAGAAAGAGGACTAAATCTCAATTCCAACACAACAAAGAGTGTGAGGATTTGGGAGTTCTCTAACACAAGATGAAGGATGTAAATGGAAACAAAATGAAAAGAGAAAGAAAGGAAAAAAAGCATGAATACACACATTGGTGATCCATGAGAAGAATAGTGAGAGAGAAAACATGGACTTCTCGCCCCTAGATCTTGTCTAGGTGATCCATGGGAGAAAGGACACGGAAAACTAGCCCCTAGAGTCTGTCTAGGTGATCCATGTAAGGGAGGAGAGTGAGAAAGTCTAGCCTTATGCCGCTAGTTCCACTCAACCTCGTGCATGTGTGTGTAAGGGAGGTTAGAAGCACCTCATAGGAGTCCATGCCCGAGTATGCTACAACCTGTATATGTATAGTGCAAAAGCGTGACATCTCGCTCTAAGAGTCTGTGCTCTGGTTCCGAGAATAATCACCTTGCATAAAAGAAAAATGGAGACATCTCGCTCTAAGAGTCTGTGCTCTGGTTCCGAGAATGACCCATTGCTCAAAAAGTGTAATGTTTATGTCATAAGCAAAGTAGAACAAGGATACCTACCTTCATCACAAAAGAAGATACCCCAAAAATGCAACAATGTCATAGATCCAAGCAAGAGAGTTTTACACTCTTTAAGCAAGGATAAGATAGTTGAAAAGGGATATCTTGTAGTATGTGTAAAGGAGATCCTTAGAGGAGAAGAGATCTTTGTACAAAAGACACCTATCCCCGAGAGGAATTGTCTTAGACAAATATAACATCTTCTAGAATAAGACAAAGAAGAGAATAAGAATGCAATACTTCCTTCTTTTGCGAGGTGAAAGTGATTCTTAATGAAGGATGACGCTCTTTTTAACCCAATTGAGAGAGTGAATTCATTATGGATGTATTTTACCAAGTGCAAAAGAGGTTGTAGTCAAGGACTTACACCTCTTGTAAGAGAGAACCCTTGAACAAACAACAAATGCGTACAAGGCATAACATCAAGTAATAAAGTCCACACCATCCACAAAATAGGAAAAAGTGGATCCTTAGATAAAAAATAAGGAAAGATCATTGCCTCCCAAGGATAAGGATAATGAGAAGGACTTACACAATCTTCTAGGGAGAGATTTGGACATAAGCAAAAGAAGAGATATATGAAATCATTCTTGTCCCCATAGGAACAAGAAAATTAGGCTATTATGTTGCTTCAAAAAAATATGATTGCACTTGAAATTGTACCATCATGAATGACAATGAGCCCCCAGTAAATGAGCTACCAATGCCACATAATGATGAGCAACATAATAGCCATTAATGTTATTTAAAGACATGATATACTAAATGAGGTATTTGAATATGACATGTTAAATACTCAACTATAAGTGAGATCAAAAACATGTATAAAATGATAAAAATTGAAGAAGAAAAGTCACAAGAAATCTTAGAAGAGGGATGAGTGTAATTTATTAGAGCCTTATCCCTGGGGAAAAGGACTTTATGATGAATAGGAGATAAAGATTCATAAGTGGATTTAGAAATTTGAGGGGATTCATAAAGAGATTTGTTCATTGCCAAGATTTCCTTATGAGGGGAATGAGAGTTGATAAAAGTAGAAGATGATTTAGTTGAAGTGAGATCATCATCACTACTAAATATAGCATTCACATTGAGAGATGGTCTTTTAGATGCTTTAGTGTGTTTGCAGGGATTGTAGCCAAGTCCAAAGGCATAATTGTGAAAATTAGTCTCTAGAGGAACCTTCATCCCTTGTTCATGAGCGCCACAACCATTTCCATGATACCCATGCTTAGCAAAAATGCGAAAACCACGACCATAACGATCAGCCATTTCAGGGAGAGAAGGTGGTTTTTCATAAGACAAAGAATCAAACCCTTCATAATTAGAGGTGTGAGGAGAAGAAGTTTGAGAAGCAGCCACAAAATTATTACTCATAGGTTCATGTAAGACAGATTGATCCCTAGTTTCTTCCTTCTTTTTAAGTTTAAGCTCTCTAGGAGGAACCCTATACTCACCTACAAAGGTGGGATTAAAATCAAGAGATCCCCAATCGTCTTCTGCGAGAACCTTCTCAGGATCAAAAGCCTTTTCTTGTGTAGATTCAAGTCGAGAAGGATCTTCTTCAGGAGCTTTAGGCTCATCCAAAGAATTTTGATTATTAGAGGATGAGGATTCATCCATAGGTATCTTGTTCAAAGAGTCATCACTAGAAGAGGAAGATTTAGAAGAACTCCCTTTGGAAGTAGATGTTTGTAAACAAGACTGAAGATTAGTATCACCTATCAAGGTATATGTCTTATTGTTATAAATGAATTTAACTTGTCTATGCAATGTAGAGGGGACAGCTTGCATACTGTGAATCCAAGGTCTCCCTAATAACAAGTTGTATGATAGATTTCCCGACATAACATGGATAGGAGTAGGCAAAGTAACAGGTCCCACTATGATGGGTAAGGTGATAATACCTAATGAAGACTTAGCCACATTATCAAAGCCTCGAATGGGATGAGAGTCAGGCTCAATAAGGGATGTATCCACATTCATCTTATGCAATAGATTAATGCTACACACATTAAGGCCAGAGCCATTATCTACCAGTGTTCGTCTTATAGCAGTGTCATTTATGATAACCACAATCATCAAGGGATCATATTGATGTTGAATTTCACTAGTAGGCAACTCATCTTGGGTAAACACAATTTGAGCTTTAGGATTCATCACAGAGTTAACTAAAGATGCTATATTACTAGATGTATTCGGTGGAGGAACATTCAAATCTTTCAAGGCATCTTGTAACATTCCATGATGAGCGGAAGAAGTTTGGATCAAATCCCAAAGGGATATCTTAGCAGGGGTAGCTTTAAGTTGTTCTATGAGATCATATTCCTTACCAAGAACTTGTGAAATACGAGGAGCTTGAGGAAGAATAGGTTGAGAAGGAGGAAGTGAAGTTGGGATAACTGGAGGAGGATTAGGTTGCCTATTGTTTCTTGTGTTATAGGTATGAGCAACCGCATGATAACTCTCTCTGGTCAGTTTCTTAGCATACTCATAAGGGCTCTTAGAAGAATAACCTCCTTGCACAGTAATAATAGGTTTCTTAGGAGTGCAAAAAGAATCATTAGCATAACCACCTTGAACCACTAAGATAGGCTTATTTAAAGGTTGAGAATTTTGAGAAGAACAAGCACCTTGGACAGTAAAAAGAGGTTTGTTAGGTGTTTCATTCACATGTATCAAATTGATTGAGGATGGTTTAGAAGAAAGAACAAAAGTTTTGGAAGAATTACTGATAGTCTTCTCTTTCACTAAAATCTTATTATGGATTAAATCAATTTTAGGAGAGAGACAAGGGGTAGGCATTGATGTTCTAGTAGGAAAAGTAATACTAGGAAAGGTCATATCATCCTCTATCATCAAAGGATCTACATGGGGAATAAACTCTCTAGGAGAAGGATCAATATTACTCTCTAAAGTCTCACTTTGGAGAGGGAGATCTTTGAAAGAGATATTAATCATCTTGCTTTGAACTAGGGTATCCTTATGAGTAGAACCAAGTTGAGGAGAGGGAGATGCTTTATTTTTAGAGGGAGAATAATTGAGATTCAAGGAAGGTGAGAAATTATCAAGGGAGAGAGAATAATCTACACCTTCTTCTAATGGTTCATCCCAAATGGTGAAGTTGTTGAAAGGAATGTTTGAAGTATTGTCAATTTCAGGAGAGGAGATAACATTGTTTATTAATTCCTCATCCTTAGGAGGGAGAGCATCAATAGATGTGTTAAACTCATCCTCTTTCCTCAAAATATTTTCAATATGATCTTTATGGGAGAGAGATTTAAGGAAATTGCTTATTATTTCATCTTCTTTCTCTAAGGGATGCTTATGGGTAAGACAAACTTTAGGAGAAGGGTAAGCATTTATCATTAATTCATCATCTCTAGTGGGAATTTTGTTGGAAAAGGAAATGCCATCACTAGGAAATGTAGGGATAATGTCATCTTCTTGCACAAAAGGATCCTCATGAAGTGAGTGTTTTTTAGGAGGAACATGAACATATTTCTCCAAAGATTCATGCTTAGGAAGGAGATCTTTGAAAGAAGTGTTCATAACCTCTTGTTGCACTAACATGCCCCCATTGGAAGGACCAACTTTAGGAGAAAATAATTCAATGTCCATCAATACCTTTTCACTTAGAGAGGCATCATGGAGGGAAGGTGAAGTAACATTAAGAAAGGTGTTTATGATATCATTCTCTTCCTCTAGGATAGCTAAATAGGAAGGGCACATTTTAGGAGAATTATCAAGATCACTCTTAAAGACTTCATCCTTAGAGCATGGGAGAGTCTCAAAGGGATTGGTAGAAACTCTTTTAGGCACTAAAATGTTGTTATAGATGGGGGGAGGTTCTTTAGAAGAAGGAAAAATTGAAACAAGGGAAGTTAACCCATTATCACATCTATGGAATGAATGCATCATGACGACAATTTTCCTCTTTCAAATGATAACACATGCAAAATAGAAGAAAATGTTCAATTTTAACCAATGCAAGCACTTAGAATGTAGATTTAGAAAATGAAATTTATGATTCAAATGAGTTCCTAAATCAGATTTGAAAATATTGATCCCAATTAAGCTATCACAAATTCAACTTTGAATTGGAAAATTAGCAAAAATTTCCTCTAAATTTTTTGAATCTTGCAAGAAATTAAAGCTTGTGAATACAAATTTGAATTTGAAATAGCATAAACACTCAAATTTGGAAAACCTAAATAAGAATTAGAGAAGATTGGAGTTCACGTCGGGTTCACCAAAATGTGTGGGAGAAAAAGTGACACTAAGCAAGCATGCCCTAATCTCACTTTCAACCACACACTTGTGGAATACGAAAGAGCCTAGAGGTATCACACAATTGGCTACTTCTTCTTGTGGAAGAGAGAGCCATGGGCTACCTATTAGGATTTCTATTCCTTTGTTGTAATTGAAAGATGAAATGATGCAAGTTCAATCCCTAACCCCAAAGTGCAAGTATGAACTAATAACAAGATTACAGACTTGAACTTAAATGATGGAAAGTTGTAAACACAAGGACAAGACAAGAATGCAAATGCATACCCAGAGTTAAAATCTGACTGAAAAAGTTTGGGACGGGGGCGCGGGCGCCACTGTCCTGATTCTGCCCCTGAAACTGCTCCGAAAACTGCTATTTTGCACTTTGGAAAAAGCTGTCAAAAATGCTGAAAATGCTGTCTGTCAGGAGGACCAGGGCGCCCAGCGCCCCTGTCCCAGGGACCAGGGCACCCAGCGCCCCTGTCCTGGCAGGACCAGGGCACCCCACGCCCCTGTCCTAGTCTTTTTCTCTAAAATTTGGTGGGAAGGTCGGTCTCAGTCTGCTTCTCCCGGATCTGCAATCTGCGGCGTCGTCCGAGTCCCGAAACCTGCACTTATATCTGAAAAAGGTGTTTTGGGCGGCTATGTAGGGTTTTACCTTAGTCAAACCCCCGCTTCAGTGATTTCCACCTCCACGAATAGCCAAGTTGTATTGTAAAATGTATTGTGTGTGCAGACCTAGTGTGTGTGCAAGGTCCTTAAATGCAAGAAAGCAAACTAGAGCAACCTAGAAAGTAAACCCTAATTGCTTGTAAATGATAATGTGAATGCTCTAAATCAAGATGCAAAGTGATCTAAAGCATGAATAAAGGATATATTGAAGCTTATGCAAAGACATGAAAACAACATGAAATCATACCCAACCCTCAAGGGAGGAGTACAAGCCAATCTTCAGTCGGTAATCTCCTATTGTTCTTCAATGTCTTCCATGCCCTAAGTGAATGAAATTGATGAATGCTTGATAGAGGGATGTTGTAAGATGTTGAAGTCTTCAAAGATCTGCTCTTTCGCTGCATATGAAGTTCCTCGAAAGCCAAAATTTGGATCCCTTCAAATGAAGAAAGAGAGGTCTTATGTAGGAAACCCTAGATCGTAAATTCGTATTTTGGCCGACCTAGAGATTGAATATCCCGCCAATTTCTTGGGGTTAAGCTTTATTTTATGATTGGATCGTTCTCCCAAAATTTTGGGAAAAATGTCCGGGACCATGTGCACCGGGCGCCACGGTCCCGACAACTTTTCACCAAATTTTCAGGGCCGTCGGATATGATGATTTTAGAGAGAATCCCGAAGTTACAGGTGATTTCAAGATGTTTTGACCCCCGAAATCAAGCCCCCAAGTTTGAAATAGGACCTAATCAGGGTTTTTGATTAAATGATGTATAGGAGGAATAAAATGAAAAGGGCACACTTTAATGAAAGGGCCCAACTTTATGATGTGGGAGATGATAAAATAGAACCTTAGACCTAATTAATTTGATTAATTAAGTGCTAAAGGGGAAATGCAATGCAAAATGCAAAATGCGCCAAGGCGGGTGCTAAACTAGGTGTGAAATTGTACCACCCTAGCAAGTGCGTACAATTTATGACGCTACACCAACATCATTTCTCTACACCTCAAAACCCATAGGGGAATGGTCAAGCAGAGGCATCAAATAAAACAATATTGAAAATCCTAAAGATAGTAAATGATGCAGGAAAGGATTGGCATGTGCAACTCAATCTGGCACTCTAGGCCTACATGAATAGCATCTAGACACCTATAGGGGCTACACCATATTCTCTGGTATATGGATCAGAAGAAAATTTACCTTTTGAGGTAGAGATTCTATCTCTTAGAGTATCTTTGAAAGGTCTCATTCCAAATGAGGAGTATCGGGTCAACAAATTGCAAGAACTAGAGTTGTTGGATGAAAAATGACAACATGCCTATGATCACCTCAAAGCATACCAACAACACATGTGTAAGAGCTACAACCGCAAAGTCATCCCTAGGATTTTTAAAGTTGGTGATCTTATACTCAAAGAAAATTTCAGAAATCAATAGGATCGAGAAAAGAAAGGGAAGTTTGAACCTAACGGGTTGGGTCCCTATGTTATCATATCAGCCTATGGATCAGGTGCCTATCAACTTACCACTTTAGAGGGAGATGTACTCAAAAAACCAACCAACAACATCCATCTGAAGAAATACTGTAGTTGAATGGTCTAATGCATAGAAAAAGTAAAAAATGCAAAAAATTTGAAAAATCAGAAAAATACAAAAAAAAGTGCAATAAAAACAAGTGGTGAAAACTTGGCAATAGGTACTATTTGTGAGGGAACAACTACTCTATCTATCATTACTCATATCTTTTACAACCAAATTCAAAGCTCATGGCCATCGCCCAAAACTTTTTACACAACATTATCCTGGACATACTTAGCGTAGTCACTATCCTTGCTTATATATAGATCAGTTCATCATATCCCACCATGGCTTGGTAATCACTATAAATATCCACATCAATCGGTATCTATAACTAGGGGAAACATTCATCTGACTTCAAGCAAACAAGGATTGCAACACACCAAGAAAATCCTGTCAACAAGTAGCTCATCAGTCAAGAAAACAAAACACTGATCCTATTAACAATTTCAACACACACATGATGGATGATTTTCTAAAATATAATTTTTTTACATATCGCATGAAGTTTTGACTATTTTGCACTTAAAATTTTTGAATTATTGGATCTCCTAAATTTTTTCAATGATGCATCAAGCTAGAGAAAGTGGCTGGAGAGTCTGATATTTTTTTGGTTTTTTGTCTGTGAGGCGATCACTTGTATTGTGCAAATTTTGTCTAGAAACATGATATGAACATATCACTAAAGACATTATTCCACTTTGTGTATACAACTAGTCCAGTCTTGTCTGTTTGTACGCAAGCAACACTCAGGTCATCTTGGTTCAATTATACCTTGACGATTGTGCCATCTTGCAATACCAAAATCCATGTAAGTTTTTCTCAGGTCATTACGGTTAAAATTATACCATTATACTTGTATAAACTTTCAACATATCAACATCTCAATGATGATAAACAAAAACAAAGCAAACACATGTGACTATACAAGAATGACAAAATGATAGAATGAGGATGATCAATTAGTTGCATATCATTTTACAATTAGTTTCATATCATTTTACAATTAGTTGAATATCATGTAAATTTTCATTTAGTTGCAGTATCATTATCATCCATCTCATTTTCAAGATACATCTCACCGCATATCATTATCATCCATCTCATTTTCAAGATACATCTCACATCATATCATTATCATACATCACACATCATATCATTATCATTATCATATGTCTCATTTTCAAGATACATCTCACATCATATCATTATCATACATCTCATTTTCAAGATACATCTCACAAATCAATATCATTGCATCTTCATCATCATAGAATCATCATATCAATGCATAAATCATCATCCATAAGCACATCACATGTGGATCGGAAAATGGGTGTCATATATATATATATATATCTCAAAAACGGTCAAAATATACAAAGGATGTCATGTCTATCAAAATACAACACAATGATCAAAATATAATAGAGACAAGTCTCTTAGGTATGACTATCTCCTGAGGCTGATGGTCTCGTAGTAGATGTCCTAGCTCCTGGATCTCCAAGTAGATCATGTCAAGAAGGCCCTGTAACACTTCTTCTCTTTGTCCCTAACTGACTTTGAGTTGATCGACTAGTAGTAAAACTAGGAGCCCTCTGCCCTCTGGGGAATAAATCCTCATACAACTTCCTATAGTACTCAACCACCATGGTAGTGTACCATATCTCTCTCAATGTGTCTTGCATCGGGGCATGAGTTGTCTCTCTCTATAGTCTCTCTGCAAGCACCTCAACTCAACCCATGCACTCTCTCTCCGTATCTCGCTCTGCGGTAATCTACATAATCTAGCACTACTGAGACAATACATGTACCTGAAGTTGTTGCACCATCATCTGTAGGGACCTAATCTATGCATCCGGTCGTTGGGTGGGTACCTATGGCATGGTACCACCCATACCTATCCCTATCCTAGGCCCCAGTGGAGGTAATACATCTGATCTCCTCCTCTGGGTCATTCGCCTGAACTCCTCCGTCCCACCCATAGCTACTAGCACCTCGCCTGCTCTGCCAAACCTGCCACCTCTAAGAACCAAACCTCCTCTACCTCCATCACCACTTGGTCGTCTAACTAACCCAATATCTCCTCTCCTCCCTCCATCCCCCCCTCCAATCCTCCATCTATCTCCTCCATCCCCCCTCCAATCCTCCCTCTATCTCCTCCACCCCCTCCTTTATCTCCTTGTCTACCTCTACCACCTCCCCTCCCATCTCCCCTGTCATCTCCTCTGTCATCCACATATCCCTCCTCCATCTCTGGCTGCTCATCCTCATCATCGTCAAAGGAAGGAATCATCTCTGCCAGATCTGATATCTGTGCCATGGCATGGGCCATAAAGAGAACTCCAAATTCCTCCATCATCCTCACATCTACCACTCTGAACCCGTAATCCCATATCTATCTAGCCAAATGCATGTACTCCTCCATAGCCGCTGCACTATCAATAGTTGGACCCCACTCTAGCACATCCTGTCTTTGATGAACATATAGACATGCTCCTTGTGGTATACCCTGTTGTCGACCATACTACCACTGAACACGGCTATGCAAGAATCTCTTAATGATAAAAGGCATCTACCCTATCAAGTATCATGACATATATACATAGGGAATATCTATCTCATCCTCTGCCCACACCTCACAATCCATATATGGTCTCCAAATGATTGTATCAATATCATCCAACACCCTCCTCCAATGCTCTAGTTTTCCCAATTTACGCTGGACAACTATACCTATGTACCCATATGCATAAGCCTGACCAACTGGCCTATCCCTATCTGCAAGTGGCCTCGCTACAAGAATGTGCTCCCAAGCCCATACCTATAATAATGTGACCTTGACTGATAAACTGTTGTATCCTAGATACACCACTTGGTGCAGATCTCTAAACAGATGGGCCAACATACAGGACACCCAGGCAAACTCGCGACCCTGTGTCACCATATCCACTAACACCAATCCCCACCCCACTACTAGTCCCTTCGACCTACAGTCAGGACACAAGAAGCTACCTACGAAGCCTTCCAGTACAGAAGGTAGTGGAGCATAATAAAAAAATATGAACTCCTACCAAGGGATCTCATATTCGCAAATCTGATCATTGTTGAATATCCGACAAAGAGCCTATGTCTCATCCTCCTCTATTTGCTCATATGGCAATAGTTCTCCAATCACTAGAATCCATAAAATTTGATAACAGTCCTTTGGAGTAACTATCATCTCACCAGTAGCCAAATGAAAGGTGTTTGTGTCACTATGCCACCTCTCTGCCAAAGTTGTCAGCAAACCCTGGTTAATGATATATCGAGCCATGTCCAACAAAGAGGATAACCCACACCTCTCAATAATATCTCTATCTGCCTGTGTCAACTACGGAATCAAAGACCATGGTCTAGGAAATCGCTCTCACGACTAAAGCACACCAAGTCGTTCCTATAACAACAAAACAAATGTCCAGCATTAGTTCCCACATCTATCTGATATATCCAATCAAAAACAACTTGAAACAACACAAGTATCAAATCAAGTTCCATATCAAAAATCAAGTCCCATATCGAAATCAACATCAAATCAACTTGAAACAATGCAAGTATCAAATCAAGTTTCATATAAAAAAAAATAGGAATCCATATCAACATCAAATCAACTTGAAACAATGAAAGTATCAAATCAAGTTCCATATCGAAAATCAAATCCCATATCAAAATCAATATCCAATTGACTTGAAACAACACAAGTATTAAATCAAGTTCAATATCGAACATCAAGACCCATAACGCAAGCACCATATCGAGGAATCCTATCAAAAGACCCATATCAAAGAACCATATCAATAAATCAAACTCAAAAACCCATAATGCAAGCACATCAAAAATCCATCACATCAGGAACCATATCGGAAATCATGAATTAGAACTCATATCAAACATCAAATTCAATTTAAGGCAAAAATAAAAGATCCATATCAAATAACAAATTAGGATCATCATTCAATCAATCAGCTTGGTACTTCAACAACAAAAGCAATTTCACAATTTATCAAGACTTAGACATCATCTCAAGCAGGCAAAATTTTATCTAAAAATCCATCCCAAAGCACTTGGAAGACACCTATTTACCCCTAAAATCATCTTCCTCGTCTATTTTTTCCCACAACACAATCTTCTCACTTCTTTCCATCTATTTTTCCTTCGCACGTGCTAAGAAAACCCTCACATGCACTACGCTGCCACCTATGCACTAGCTAAACTCGGCTACGTGCTAAAAACTTTGTCCTATGCGCTAGGTTAACCCTGTGCGCTACCCAAGTTACCCCCCGTGCTAACCTATGAACCCTATGCGCTAGGTCAACCATACACGCTACCCTGTTTCCCACATGTGCTACCCTATTAGCCCTATGCACTATTCTATCCCATGCGCTACCCTAAACCTACAATGTGATACCCAATGACTCCTAGACGCTACCCTAGTTGACAAACTCTATGCGCTAGTTGTTTTATTGTATACGCTAGGTGACATACCTGATGTGCTAAAATGTGAAATTCGCAAGGAAAAAATTAAAAATGTGACCAAAATTGACAAATCAAAAAGAAAACAGGACAAAATAAGGATGACCATACGTGGCGGGCCTCCGATATCGACGAACCTACTCGAATCGGTGCAAAGCATAGGGAACTAGCATCTTGTCACTCTCCAAATGTCACTCTCACAAAAAGTCAAAAGGTGCAAATGATACAAATAAAATCACTTTTTACCTTTTATAGGGTAAAAGTAAATTAGGGTTAGTAGGTGGGGCATGTATTTTGCTCGTTCTCTCGCTTTTAACCCTAGCAAACATAATTTTTAGGAGATGAATCAATTAACATGCATTAAATGTAGACAAAATTTCAAAATGCGATCAAATCCAGAACGATTATCAACTCAACCAAATTTTTAATTTTTTTTAATTCATCTGTTGAGGGGCATTATCAATATCATTTATCAAATCTGAGGCATGACATCGACATCTCGATATATGACATCACATCGATCAAATTTTGGCGACACATCAAATTTTTCTTTGAATTAACATGTGCACACACGTCACTTCAAAGAGGGGCAAAATGTAGACATATAAAAATGACCACTTTCCTAAGTGAATATTTAATATTCATTTTAACCTCATTCCTCTATTTAATTAAATTTTGTTTAATTAAATTATTCACATTCATCTATTTTGATTAAATAAGTTATTCAATTTATTTAATTAAATTCACATAGGCCTTTCATATCCATTTAATTGAATAAATCACTTTTTTTAATTAAATCTACATTTAATTAAATTGCTCATGGAAAATAAATAAATCTAATTTATTTAAATCCCCCACTTGCATCTATTTTGTGGAAATAAAGTAATTTATTTTAATTAAAATTACCCTCCATCCACTTGCATTCTCCTACATTTCCCACTTGCCTCTCTAACCCCCCTTCTAGATTCTTCTAATCACTTCTAAATTAGCCTAACCCATTTACCAAATATTGTCACATCCCTAAGCAAAGGGAAGTCACTTCTCAAACCCTCAAAGTCTTTGGAAACCATTAAAGGCTTTATGTCTTCAACAAGTTAACCTTGAAAGTCTTCTAAACCATTAAAGGTTAACTCAACCCTCTTGCATGATTAAAGACTTTCTCTCTAACTCAACCCTCATCTAACCCAAGGGTCTCATCAAGAATTCATTTCTTTGACCATGGTTATCCCTTTAACCCTTGCACAAGAGTTTATCCTTTGGGTAAAATCTTTATCCAATGGATAACCTTAACCTAACCTTAACCCTTACCTCCTAAGGTAACCATGAAGTCTTCTCAAGCATTTAATGCTTCTTACATCCCCTCTCAAGAAATCTTATGTTGACAATTGTCACCATTTCATTGGTAAGAATTGTAAACATGGATTGATAACTTTAAATCCTGGCCCTTGATAATATTATCCAATATTAACCATCCATTTCATATCCAAGTCTTTAGTATCAAACTTATAGAGATTTTACTCATCATCCAAGTTTCATGCATCTAATCTATACTCATTTTTATAAAGCATTTAGTCTCTCTTTGAATAGAAATAATCTAATAAACATTTTAGAAGTATTTCTATTATCATAATAATCATATTTAGCTAGTGTATCATGTTAGGATAGTTCTTTTACTAAGCCTTGCATCTTATCATCATATACATGCTAGTTTAAATCATACTTATTAATATCATGTACATTTAGGATTGCAATTATGTTAGATTGATCAAGTATCCCTTATTCTCATGATTGTTATCCCTAAGTCACTTTGCTCAATGATCTGAGAGCAAAGGCATTGGCTTGAGGGGTCTTATGAGATAGAGAACAATGGAACATCCCTTGGGAAGTTGAGTTAGTCCATATAACTCCATAACTTGTACCAAGAGTCCCATTGGTGTGTGGAGTAGTCCTGAATTCATATTTTCCATTTCATCATTCCACTTTACCCGCACACATCTTTATTTTAGATGGTTCACGATTTGGTGCTCCACAAGTTATCTTTCTTCATGACAGTTGCTGATTGGTTGTGTTCTTCAGCTTTGAGATGTTGATCGATGAATAGTTGAAAAGAGGTGTTGGTACAACTGTTCTAGATGATTCTAACATGATTATTGGTGTTTCCTAGTCATGTCCTATTTGTTTTGGTGATTTCTATAAACCAGTGATGATTTGCATGTTATGCAATATGTCTGGTGTTGTAACATGTTGCGATTGATCTTGGTGGGATTTCCGATGGATGTAATCATTTGGGAATTTGAATTAGGTCCATGATATGTAATGTAAATTATAATATTGGTCCAATGGTTGGTATTTATATCGTGCAATATAATTTTTGTAATTGTGAGTTGAGGGTTGAGGGTTTAGGCAACCTCATTGTCAAGGTTGATGATTTGTATATATAGGTGAGATGCTTATGTAATTTAAGTGCCGGTATTGTGTCTGCATTTTCAGAGAGAGGTGATTGTGCAAACAAGGATATATCATTTAGCGAAGTGTTGTGGTGAGATTAGTGTTGGAGGGTAGACAAGTGTGCTTAACCAGAATTGTCATCAGGCATTTGTAGATGCTATCATTGTAGTTCATTCCTTCCGAATTGTAGTCTGAATCATATTGTAAGTCAGTGAGACTTCCTTGAGGGTTGTATCCTTCCGGACAAATATCTTTTGAGAAATGATCTCTAGGTAGTGTGTCTGAATGCATGTTCAGACCCCATTGTAATATTTCCACATACTACTGCAGAGTATCATCTTATTGTGGGTAGGTTCCCATCGTGGTTTTTCCCTTAACTAGGTTTTCCACGTCAAAATTTTGGTGTTGTGTGTTGTGTTGTTAATTTTCTTATCTATTTGTTGTTATAGTTTATCAGTATATGTTGTGAAGTTTAATTTGTTGTGATTCGGTGAAGACTAATTCACCCCCCCTCTCAGTCTTCCTTCTTGATTGCTGCTAACAATTGGCATCAGAGCTAGATCCTCCGGTAGAAGCTTAATCGCTTGAGAAGATCTGAAATGGCAACTCAAGGTATTATTTCCAAGAAGGATAGTCTGAGGTTTGATGGAAGAAACTATACTATGTGGAAGAGATAGATGGAGGTGCATTTGAAATGTCTTGGGAAAAGATTACTGGAAGATTACTAAGAATGCCTATGTTGTTTCTCAAAATGGACCATCCATGCCTGATGGGGTTAAGGAATATGAATATAAAATCAGAGAAAAGGAATCATTTCTTAGTGTCCTGACTGATTTTGAAATGATAAATGTTATGGAACTTCAAACTGCACATGAGATCTAGGTGAATCTTGAGATCTTGTATGAAGGTGTTAGTCAAGTGAAAGTTCCTAAGTTGTAGAGTTTAAAAGGAAAGTATGAGACATTGAAGATGGAAGTTGATGAGAACATACATTCATACATGACTAAGATGAATGAGCTTGTCATTGGTATCTGATCTACCAGTGGAAAGATTGAAGAAGATACCATTGTTGCTAAGGTGTTGAGATCTTTAGCTCCTGCTTATAAAATAAGGTTACCGCTATTGATGAGATCCAGAGTGTAACTATAGTAACAAGAGATGTGTTAGTTGGAAAACTTGCTGCATTTGAGCTAAGCGAATTTGGAGAATCAAATGGAAAGTATGAGACAACATTTAAGGCATCAACATCTGTTTTCGGTAAGCAAAAATATGATACTAATGAGTGCAGGATATCCAGATATGAAAGAGAAAGAAGAGAGATAGCAGAGCAAGAAAGAGATATTGATGAGCTTGAAGTATTGATTGCCCAAAGATTGCCTAAAGGTGTTGGTAAGTATGATGGAAAGTTTCCCTTGAAATTTTTTTCTTGTAATAAGATAAGAAATTTTGCTTCTAGATGCCCAGAGAGAATGGCTAAGTATAACAGACATGGTAAGTTTGATAAGCATGATAGGAATGATAGATATGAGAAGCATGAAAAGTATGATAAGCCTTATAAGTCTAACCGAAAGTTTAGGAACTAGAAGAATTGTTATTATGATGCAGATGAAGGTGTTACAGATGATGAATCTGAAGGAGATGAAGTTGCATCTATTGCCATTAAAGAAGATGGATATGTGCCTATTGATTCTACTAGTTTTTTTGTTGAGGAGAAAGCTTTGGTTGCTAAGGTAGAAGAAAAGGGTGAGTGGGTGAATGGGTGATTGACAACGGTTATTCACATCATATGACCAGTGACAAAAGAAAATTTATAAGCATGGAAAGGTATGATAGTGGAATACTTAGATTTGGAGATGACAAAGCCTATGTAATCCATGGGAGAGGTTCTATTTCTTTTGATGGTAAGAATAACACTGATGATATCTTGTATACTAAAGGTTTGAAGCATAATCTTTTAAGTGTTGGACAGATGGTTGACACGGGTTATGATCTACAATTCAAAGATGGTAAATGAAAGATATATTATGCCTCTAGTATAGAGAATACATCTGGAACTAAGATTGAAGGTAACATTTTTCATTTGAATGCTAGTGATAAAAGTTGTTTGATTGCTAAGATAGATGAGAGTTGGTTGTGGCATAGAAGAATGTGTCATGTAAACTTTGGTTCATTGATTAAGATTAGTTCTACACAAGCTGTTAGGGATCTATCTAAGATTGTTAAATCCACTAATCTAGTATGTAAGTAATGTCAGTTGGGTAAGAAAACAAGGATTTCTTTCAAAAGAAAATAGTATACATCAGATGGATTGTTAGTTCTTGTGCATATTGACCTGTGTGGACCTATAAATATTAGAAGTGTCCAGGGTGATAGATACTTTATGCTGCTAATTGATGATTATTCCAAAATGATGTGGGTTGTCTTTTTGAGAGAAAAATCAGAAGCATTTGATAAATTCAAGGTATTCGAAGCTAAAGTTGAAACTGAGTCCGGATTGAAGGTGAAGTGTCTGATATCTGATATAGGTGAAAAATTATGTTCCAGTGAGTTCAATTCTTTCTATGAGATGCATGGAATCCAAAGACAATTATCTCCTCCTAGGACCCCACAATAGAATGGGATTGTTGAAAGGAAGAACCATACTATTTTAGATGCTACAAGAACTATGTTGATTAAAGGAAATGTTTTGAAGGTCTGCTAGAGAGAAGCTATTAGCACTACAGTCTATACATTAAATAGAGTTCATATCAAAGGTGATACCGATAAGACCCCTTAGGAGAGCTTTGGTCTGGTCATGTTCCTACTGTGAAATATTTCAAAGTTTTTGGTAGCAAATTCTATATAAAGAGAGATGAGGATATTGAAAAGTTTGATGCTAGAAGTGATGAAGGTATCTTTTTGGGATATTCTACAAATTGCAAGGCCTACTAGTGCTATAATAAGAGATTGAGAAAGATAGTTGAGAGTGCAAGTGTGAATGTGGATGAAAACCTTGAGAAGGAGTTCAAAGCTTATGATGAAGGTCAACATGTTGTTTTAGATCCTATTCAGCCTAAAGAGCCTAAGTAGAATGATCCGGTAGAGACTATAAATCTGGATGTTGCTGCTGCTGATGATGATGTGCAAGAACCTGAAGATCAAAATAATCAGGAGACTTTGAGGTATGTCATTCTGAGAATTAGATTATTGGTGATAAGAATAAAGGTGTGATGACTAGAAGAAGGTTAGTGGTAGAAGAAGTATGTTTGATTTCTAAAGTTGAACCTCAAGATGTTGTTGAAGCCTGTAAAGATGATAATTGGATAAGAGCCATGGAAGAAGAGTTATATTAGATTGAAAAGAACAATACTTGGGAACTTGTGCCTATACCTAAGGATAAATATGTTATTGGTACTAAATGGGGTTTTAGGAATAAATTGAATGAAGGTGGTGAAGTAGTCAGAAATAAATCCAGACTGGTCTGCAAAGGTTATTCACAGCAACAATGGATTTATTATGAAGAAACTTTTTCTCTATTTGCCAAAATTGAAGCTGTTAGATTACTGTTTGTGTATGCTGCTTATAAAGATTTCAAGGTATATCAGATGGATGTCAAATCTGCATTTTTGAATGGTGATCTAGAAGAAGATGTTTACATTGAACAACTTGATGGATTTTCATTATCAGACGATGGAGACATGGTATGTAAGTTGAAGAAAGCACTTTATGGATTGAAACAAGCCCCTAGAGCCTGGTATCCTAGTTTAGACAAATACTTGCTAAAATTGGGATTTATCAAAGGTGTTGTTGATAGTAATATGTACTTTAAAATTTAAAATGATAACATTTTGATTGTTGGTCTTTGTTGATGACATTATCTTTAGTGGTGATGATGATATGAGTATGAAGTTAGTCAGAATTTGAGACATCTATGATTGGTGAGATGAATTTTTTCTTAGGTTTATAGATTGCATAGATAGGAAAAGGTATCTTTATATCTCAAACTAAGTATGTGAAGGAGTTGTCGAAGAAGTTTGGATTAGATGATTCTAAACCGGTTGGAACTCCTATGGTGTCTGGTTGTAAATTGTCTAAAAATGATGAATTTCCTAAAGCTAATTAGAGTTTGTACAAATATATGGTTGGTAGACTGCTATATCTTACTCAGACTAGGCCAGACATTATGCATGTTGTGTGTATGGCTACTAGATATCAAGTTGATCCGAAGGAGAATCATGTCACTGTTGTTAAAAGAATATTCATGTATCTAAAGGGAACTAAGGATTATGGTTTATGGTATTGAAAGAATGAAGATTTCATGTTGTGTGCTTACACTAATGCAAATTGGGTTGGTGATGTTGATGACCAGAAGAGTACTATTGGTGGAGCATTCCTTTTAGGTAAGAAGTTAGTTTCATGGGATAGCAAGAAACAAGATTCAGTATCTTTATCTACTATTGAAGTTGAGTACATTGTTGCTGCTAGTAATTACACTCAGATATTTTGGATGAAAAAAATGTTGAAAGATACTAGAGTTATTTATGATGAGCCTACTGATATATACTATGATAATTCCAGTGCTATAAACATGTCTAATAATCTGGTACAACATTCAAATAATAAGCATATATCAATAAAATATAATTACTTGAAAGAGCAAGTTAGTGAACAAAAGGTGAAGCTGGAATATGTATCTACTAAGGTGATATTTTCACTAAGCCTTTGCCTATTGTTGGGATTGATTAAAATTGAGTCAAATTTAGAGGCCCATTTCAAAATTTTGCTCTGCATGTCAGAAAAGTACCTAAATAAGTCAGTTTGAATGCCTAGTTAGCAAGGGGGTAAAATGGAGCCAGTTGATTTTCAGAGGGTAAGGCTCGGGATTCATGTCCTACACCTTTCATTTGTCCTATTCAGTGATGTGCAACTTTTATAATTCAATTTGGATAAGTTTATGAGGTGCCCATTTTGAGGGGTGAGCTGGAAGTGCATTTTAGGCACAAGTGCAAATTTTATTAAGCAGCCTACTTTGAGCGATTATATCTTTTGCCCTATTGATCGTCATAAAAAAATTCAAAATGGATTCAATTGTATGCATTAATGTGAGTCACTCTGCAAAATTTCAGGTCTTGACGAATCCATTTGCTCAGTTTTCAAAACCGAATCCGTTTGTGGTTTGTGATGTTTGCACAAGTGTAAAAATGTCCTAGTGAGCGTCATGTCAGAATGTTTGTTCCGGGATAATATTGGTATAAATGGTGAGCTACATTTCAAATTTCAAGCTTTTATCAATCCGTTTGATCGGTTTTCAAAAGGACTCATTTTGCCATCAAATTCAGTTATCCGCACTTCCAGTGTTAGATCAGTTAATGTAGCCGTTTTGGTAAGCGCGCCATTTGCATCCTGTCAGTCGGGTGATCGAACTGAGAATTCAAAGATTTAATATGTACTTAAAGGTACCTATGTTCCGAATTTGAGAGCCTACGGAGGTCATTTGATATTTTTGAGAAAGGCATCATGTGTTGCCAGAACATTGACTTCATCAGGTCCGCAGTGTCGACAAAGCCAGTTGGTTGTTTTTGGAAATTAATATCTCTTCGCTCGGGACTCGTCTTGAGAAACCGTTTGGTAGATATCATCCTTGTATATCAAAGTACATGCCTGTCAGATGGCGAGCTCCATAAAGGTGTTTTGACAGGTTTGAAAATTACGTCTTCGCGATTAAATGCGAAAAATGTGGCGTAATTGCCTGAAAGTTGCAAAATGCAATTTTATGATCCGAAAATGGTGCCGATCGATTCCAGAGGTGTGTTTGAGGTCCGTGAAGATATTCCAGAGGTCAGTTGCGTGAAAACGAAAATTTTTTTTTAGTCGGACCCACTTTGGGGCCCGACCTGGCTCATTCCTGTGCATTTTTTTTTATGGCGACAATGTTCTTAGTGCATAACTTCATGATGCATAAATATACGAAAGTGCATAGTAATGTTACTATAAATTCTTGTTGAATATTCTAGTCCTAGTATGGAAGAGGAAGAGATTGGCATGGTCAATGAGACAATTCCCAATTCGGAAAGAGTATATTTTAGAGAGTAGAGAAGTCCTTTTCTACTCTGGCAATAGACAATTTTCAGAATAAAACTTATGCATTGGCAATTGAAAAAGAAAAAACACAGACCGTATAATTACCAGCAACAATCAATCTTCAATTCCTATTATGCTGTGAGTTGGAGTGGGCATTTAAATACTTCCAAGCTGAAAATGCCAAATTTATTCTTGCTTTGTGTGGAGTGGCAGCGTGGCATGTAAAAGGCATTGGAAGCATCTTCTACAACAAATGTAACATTGTAGAATTGTTTCCCCCTCTGCCAGTCACCCCTCCAATCTCCCAAAATCTCATCCTTGCCTGCTGTGTGGAGAGTGAGATGTGTAGAAAACTGAAGTATCCATTCCTATGCAGCAGTCATTTTGCTGGTAACATGAAATTGATGGCAATGTGCAACAGGCAGCATGGTAAATGGGGAAATGCGTTGAAGTTATAAAACAAAACTTTCAGCCATTACAACTTAATGGATGGTTCTCCTCCCTCTGTGGCAAGTAAAGGAAACTTAATGAGTCCTTGAACAAATGCATTTTGGCAAGTTAAAAAAAAACCGCTATGACTATTGTTTTAATCCCTCTGCGTGGCAGACATGTTGAGGATGGTAATGAAGGTTTTTTATAAAAAAAAAATAAAACAAAGCTTCAGCAATGAAACCTCCAGCATCCTCCCTTGCAGCGTGGCATGGTTGGAAAGACCATTGATTTCCAAGCAATGACAGAAAACACCATTAAAAGTCTCAGACAAAGCTCCAAAGTGCAGCTCCAGGCTTAATCCGATTATCCCACATGCACTGGGAAGTAGTTCTTTTTAATGTTTATATGCAAATCCTTGCTATACTAATATGTCTAAGCCATAAAGGCTTTTGACAGATGGTGCCTATGGGCGCCCAAGGCGGGCCCATGCGTGAGCACGCTTCTCGAGGTGAAGGAAGAATTGACTAGACGAAGACAAAGTGGACCCCATGCAGGCACGCTTCCCGAGGCAAAGAGGCAAAATTTTGCAGACGAAGGCCGAGTTAACGAGCGAGCATGTTCAAGAGAGATCAACGGCTCGCGCTATTTCGCGAAGGAAGATGCACGAAGTTTAAACCCCGCGAAATAGCGAGAGTGAACGAGAGCCGTCCACGTGGCACGTAGGTGGCGGGTACAGTCAGCAGTTTAGCAGGCGGGCCCCGGTGAGGTGGCACCCAGTGGCGATGATGTGGCATACAAGTAAGCAGCCCAGTGGCGATGACGTGGCGGTCAAGTGGCAGAAGATGAGGTGTCATCCCAGGTGGCGTCCGATCAACCCCATCGACCAATCAGAGGCCGCCACGTGGCAAGGCGTCAGATGCACATATGGAGGCAAAAGTCAAATTTTAAATGAATAAATGATATAGTTTAGACTATATTAAAATTCGAAATATTTAAATGACTGAGCACAAATGAGAATTAATTCGCCCAGGGTCTAAATTTTGGCCAAAATATAAAGTATTATATATCGCCGGAAAGCTCTCGGAGTGAGGAATCCGATTATGAAGTTAATTTTGACAAATGTGAGATATTTTAGAAGCAGTTTCCACGGGAACATAATTCAGTTAGAGAGGAGACACTTGGCAATTCAGTTGCAGATTTGATTTTCTTCTCTCCTCTTTTTATTCCGAATTCTTCTCAGTTGTAAGGGTTCCAGAATTCTGTGAGAATGGCTCCAGTTTTCATGGCTTCCAATTTTGAGCGTTCTTGAAGATTGTATAGGGCAGGGCTTTTCCTTCAGTAATGGAGTTCAATTCTTGCTATAGGTGTTTTTAGTTGCAGGGTCTTGTGTATGTAAGGCATACATAAATTCACACAGGATTGTCTCTAGATTTGTATTTCCATTTTATCAAATCAGATCCTCAAGGAGGATGAAATTTGTTATCTCAAGGAGATAGTTATGATTGTTTGCAGGGATTCTTCAAGGAAGGATTTAAATTCTACAATAAATCATAAAAAATGGAATATAGTTTCAAGATCTGATGATTTTGTGAATGATCTTAGTAATGCATTTATGCAAGGCATTAATGCATGAATATTTAATAATGAAGATGGATTTGCAATCGAAGCTTTCATTTATAGTTTGATTTATGACTCTGTTTCCCTTGGATAAGGCACTGATCTTGCAATTAAAGGGGTTCTCAAACCAATTTAAAATCCAATCAGAATACCTTTAGTTTGTGTTATGTTTTGAAATGTTTCATCTATCTCATGCTCAAGTATAGTTGAGTTTTATGTGTAGATCTAGCCCATCTGCAATAAACTACTTGTTTTGGAGCCTTAGTGAGATCTATCTGTTTATGTTGATGCTGTCATAGGTGTGTAATAGGTTTAATTCTAAGCATCAAAGGTATACCCGCCTAGGTTTTGCAGAGCCTGAAGAGTAGAAGGATTCAGATCCTTGTCATGTTGTCCAAGCCCTGAAGTTCTTCATAGATTGAATTGGCTACTTCATAGATCAATTGCAGGTGTTCTTGGGTTATCACTTTTGGTGAAAAACACCTATAGATACATTTGTCTATTTGAGAGACAATTTCAGGGTATCCACCCCTCCTAATGAGAACTATATGCATTGAGTTGCATTGACCTGATGAAATTCAGAGCCTTATTCTTTTATCTAGATTGATGAGTTCGTGTTGATCCTCTACTGTTGTAGTCTGTTGATTTGGTTGTGTGTCCTAGGGGGAGAGAGATTCATGATTCTGTTTTGGGAGAGTTTGTTTTTTTGTTTTGGAGATGTTTGGCATTGTTGTCAAAGGGGGAGAGAGATCATGTGAAAAACTGCTTTATCTATCTTGATCTTAGGAGGAGTTTGTTGGTAATATCTTCTCTTTTTGTATTGATTGTTTTTCACATTCATATGTTGCCATCAATGCCAAACGAGGAGATTGTTCGATTATTGGGGAGATTGTTGGATTTGGTTAATCAATGCTACTACTAGGATATGTTTTGTCATTAATATCAACATATTCCTGTGAGTTATTTCGGAGAGTTTGGGAAGAGTTTTTGATCTGGTTTTGTAGTTTGGTTTTGTTGATCACTATTTTTCAAGATCTAGTATTTCCTCTGGTATATTCCGATGTGAGTAGACCTTGTACTAAGACTTTGGATTATTGTTTGGGATGATATTTTGTATCTTCATATCAGATGGTTCATGATTTGGTGCTCTGTAGGCTATCTTTATTCATGACAGTTGTTGATTGGTTGTGTTCTTGAGCTTTGAGATGTTGACCGATGAAGATTTGAAAAGAGGTGTTGGTGCAACTGTTTTGGATGATTCTAACATGATTGTTGGTGTTTCCTAGTCAATTCCTATTTATTTTGGTGATCCACATTGATCATTGTGCAATTTTTTGGTATTTCTATTTGTGTGTTATGTGATATTTCTGGTGGTGTAGCATGTTACAGTTGATCTTGGCAGGATTTTCAATGGATGTAATCATTTGGGAATTTGAATTAGGTTCATTTTATGTAATCTAAATCATAATATTGGTCCGGTGGTTGATCTTTGTATCGTGCAATGTAATTTTTGTAATTATGAGTTGAGGGTTGAGGGTTTAGCCGACCTTGTTGTCAAGGTTGATGATTTGTATATATAGGTGAGATGCCTATATAATTTAGATGTCGATATTGTTGGAAACCAATACCACTAAGAGGGGGGTGAATCAGTGTTATACCGGAATAGAAGATTTTAGCCTTAACAAAACATTCATATACCAAATGGTATACTAGTATAAATAGAATTGAAAGAAGTAATGCAACCAATAAGACAAACACATAATTGAGAACCATAACACACATATTTATATGTGGAAAACCTTAATGAGGAAAAACCACAGTGGGATTTGTGACCCACAATATCAATTCACTAGCCATATGAAGAGATATTACAATATGTGATGGGCTTGCACTTGCAGGAAGGCTTAGAGTCTAGAGCACACTGCTCATCATAAAAGGAGTCTCACTGACTACATACAAATCTAGACTACAATCCGGAGAAGTGTGAAATTCTCAATATAGCATCTCCTATGCCAGAATACAGTTCCAATTTAAGCTTTGTCTATTCCAGTTAAAACCGTAAACCTCAGTACCGAAATAACCCTTACAATGAATTCCTCACATACATAGTCTCTCTGATATATTTCACATTACTTTACATCCATAATTTTATCCATCCATATCAAAATTGATCTAATAAATCTCCCCTATATACCCTATACAGATGTATGCCTTATGTTGGCTTAAAAGGATATATAAAATATCATATTACATGTTGACCATAGAATAAATGAATAAGAATTAAACCAAGTTGTCGATGCTAGATCCAAGATGTGTCAGTCTCCAATACTGATATCCTTTACTATACCATGTTGACCTGCATTGTCGGTGACTAAAGAAATTTTCTATCCTACCGGTGTCGGTGCTAGTGTAGAGTTTGTGAAGTGCCTACTGATACACCATATGAAGTCGGAACCCAAAAACATGAATGAAACCTAACCAATAGAGTGTCAATTGCCAAAAATCTCCACCTTTGGCATTGATGACAAGACTCATGTGAAAAATGGTCATGGTTTCAATTGTCAGTTTCATCCTGCCCTGCTCCCCCTGAGTTGAATATGCAAAATGCTCCAATATTCCAAAAACTCTGTAACTCCCCCTAATGTATGCAACCCTTCTTTTTCACATGTATATTGCTCTCCCTTTGACATAAATACCCAAAGAATTGTAAAAATAATGTCAAAGAATAATAACTGTACACTGAATACCTCCAAAAATGTCTTACTGGAGCTTGACCAATTTCAAGATTTCTGAGTAAGATTTCTCCAATAAATCCACATAAGTATCCTAGCCAGTTTTGAATGTGTCGGAGATAGATACAAGTCCAATCACTAAATATGCAAATGATTCCTTCTCATTATCTTCTATCAGTGTGGGCTTACCAAGCATATCCATGCATTCCCTCTTATGAACACCAAGTGAATCTAATCTTGAACTCACCAAACCTTTGAGACTTCTGGCTCTCTGAATGATCTTATCTCTTTCCTTTTCAAGAGCATAAATTTGATTCTCCAAAGTCAAAATTTGTCCATCAATAGATGTTGTTAGTGAAACTAATCCATCAAAAGAGTTAGCAATATTAGCAATTTTGTCTTGTTCCTCTTTTATCTTTTCATATACTTTTGTTGTAAGAATCTCTGTATTGCAACATACCTTGAATATGTTAGTACTTTGGTGGTTCTCTTAGCCAAAGTGAATTTTTCAAGTGCTAGCCGATTAGAGATCTGCTGTAATGATTGAAAATATTTAGAGATCTATTATGTTATTATCTTAATCTTGTTGAAATCTTACTCTGAATATATCAATGTCAAATAATCCACTCCAATATCTGGAACATCTTCCAAAATCTCTTCCAAGGGCATATGCATCATCTTCCATGAAATTTGCCTACCCCTAAGGCAACTGCCTTAGTTACCAGATGAGCTCATTGTTGGTGTAGGAGCAGTCTCTTCTGTCAGATAGGTAACTAAGACATTCCCATCCGATGATTTATCTTCAGTCTTCCTAACCCATCTTTGAGTATGATCTTGTTAGATTTCACTAACCTTATCTTTTCCTTTATTATTTGATCCTCCATTGTCAACCGGTGGATTTCTGCTTCTGCAAAACTTTGCAATATGTCCAACTTCATTGCATGCATAACATGTAACATTTTTCTTTTGAATTGCCTTGCTAAAACCGGTGAAATTTCTTGACCTGCACTGATTAGCCATATGTCCAAATTTTCCACAAGCATAGAATTTTACATTCATTCTGCAATCTTCTATCTTATGACCAATTTTATTGCATTTAGAACATTTACCGAGAGCAAAATCAGGGTTCTGATTTTCTCTATTTCTACATTTCCTAGCCATGTGACCAAATTTATTGCAAACAAAACATCTACCATTGAATTTATAAGCATTAAATTTCCTTACCAATGCCTTATAGTTTTGATCTTCATTAGCAATACCAGAACTCTATCCTTGCTCAAATCCAAGTCCACTGGAATCTCCAATCTGCCTCTGTCTCTTCAGTGACCCATCAAATTGTGCTGAGCTGATCTTGAATTTTTCTTTGTACTCACTTGTAGTAGTTAAGTCATCTCTTAGTACTATCATTTATCTCTCAAGCTCTTTCTTATTTCTTCAGGATTGTACCAGATTAGACCTTAATATCTCATTTTCATGAGTCAACCTACCACATTATTCAAATTTGTTCTTTAGGGATACATCAGTATTTTCTTCCATTTTCTTTCTGTCCTCAATATCCTTAGACAAAATCATAGTCATAGTTTTCGTTTCATTCTTTATAACCATGTTCTCCTGACTCAATTTCTGACATTGTTCCTTAAGTACATTTTTCTCTTCATCATCCCGATTTTTCAAAAGTTCCCTCCTCCTAGCTTAAACAGATGATAGTCTCTCTTGTAGGACAAGAATAAATTCTTTAGTAAAATTCAACACATTTTGTAGCTTTAAGTTCTTCAATCTTTGAGCATCTTAATCTTCAAGTGTCATCTCAATCTACTTCTCCAAAGCCATATTCAATGATTTTGGTTTCAAGATCTTACTCAAGCTATTAAACTTCCTCTAAGGCACAAGGCTCTGATACCAATTGTTGGAAACCAATAACACTGAGAGGGGGAGTGAATCAGTGTTATACCAAAATGGAAAATTTTAGCCTTAACAAAACATCCATACACCAACAGATATACCGATATAAACTAAATTGAAAGAAGTAATGCAACCAATAAGCCAAACACATAAATGAGAACCATAACACATATTTATACATGGAAAACCTCAATGAGGAAAAACCATGGTGGGATTTCTGACCCACAATATCAATTCATTGGCCATATGAAGAGATATTACAATATATGATGGCCTTGCACTTGCAAGAAGGCTTACAACATAGAGCACACTGCTCATCACAAAATGAGTCTCACTGACTACATACAAATCCAGACTATAATCTAGAGAAGTGTGAACTAGTCAATATAACATCTCCTATGCCAAAATACAGTTCCAGTTTAAGATTTGTCTGTTCCAGTTAAAACCCTAAACCTCAATACTGGAATAACCCTTACAATTAATTCCTCACATACATAGTCTCTCTAATATATTTCGCATTACTTTATATCCATAACCTTATCCTCCATATCAAAAGTGATCTAATCAATCTCCCCTATATACCTTATAAAAATTTATGCCTTATGTCGGCTTACAAGGATATATAAAATATCATATTAAATGTTGGCTATAGCATAAATGAATAAGCATTAAACCAAGTTCTCGATGCTGGATCTAAAATGTTTCAACCTCCAATACTGATATCCTTTACTATACCATGTCGGTTTGTATTTCCGGTGACTAAAGAAATCTTCTATCGTGTCGATGCTAGTGTTGATGCCGGTGTAGAGTCTGTGAAGTGCATGTCGGTACACCATGTGAAGTCAGAACCCAAAAACATGTTGCCATCAATGACAACATAATGAAACCCAACTAGTAGAGTGTCAATTGCCAATAGGTATTATGTCTACATTTTTAGAGAGAGGTGATTGTGCGAACAAGGATATATCATCTAGTGAAGTGTTGTGGCGAGATTGGTGTTGCAGGGCAAACAACTGTGCTTAACCGGAACTCTCATCAGGCATTTTTAGATGCTATCATTGCACTTCATTCCTTTCAGATTGTAGTCTAAATAATATTGTAAGTCAGTGAGACTTCCTTGAGGGTTGTAGCATTCTGGGAAAATATCTTTTGAGCAATGAGCTCTAGGCAGTGTGTCTGAATGCATGTGCATTCCCAATTGTAATATTTTCACATACTACTATAGAGTATCATCTTATTGTGGGTATGTTCCCACCATTTGTTTCCCTTAACCGGGTTTTCCATGTCAAAATCTTGGTGTTGTGTGTTGTCTTGTTAATTTTCTATATCTATTTCTTGTTGCAATTTATCAGTTTATATTTTGAATTTTAATTTGTTGTGATCCGGTGAAGATTGATTCACCCCCCATCTTAGTCTTCCTTCTTGATTGCTGCTAACACATATTCCATTAATGTATTTAATAATGTCATTATGTAAACACATGAAATATGGATAAAAGAATTTAACAATGATTTAGATGTAAATATTGTTGAAACCCTTATTGTGCAATATGTGAAAGTGGTATGAAAAATGCAATCAACATGAAGTGAAACACTATTATCCAACCCGTGATTTTGGTAAATATAACTAATGATTAATTTTATCACATGTGAAATAGAAAACCAATCCATTATAAAAAATCTGATATGAAATACCAAATCAAAAATATGCAAAAGCATTGGGTTCACTAAAAGGTAAGGTGGTGAACAAGACTACAAAATGTATATACTATAATGATATATTTTTAGAATGATTATAAATATGAATAAATAAAATCCATAAAAATCAGATCTGAAAATGAAAATAAAAAATAAGTATGAGACACGTGAAGTTCACCAAAATGTAAGGTGGTTAAATTAGGAGTTCATTAATTAGGTTAATAAGGTCACCAATTTCATGGAACTACCAAACATTGAAGGAGGAGTTTGAATTTGATTGCTCCAATCATAAAAGGGCTAAATACAGATCGGATTAACTCCTCCTTTGTTTGAGTAAAAAATGAATTAGAAATAGGTTTGAATTGCAATTCTAGATCTAGGACAAATCCTAAGATTTTGACATAAAATAATAGTAACAATAAATAGCAATAAGTTCCATATAACTTATTGGCTTAGTCTCAACCTCGTATCTTGTTGGTAATTATAACTAGGTATGCAGTTTAGTGTGGTGGTGTTGGTGGCCATCTTGGTCTTTCATATCTCCCCATTAAGCCTACATATTTGCTTGTAATTCCAGCCATGGTACTATTTGTGGCCTTGTTTATGGGTTGGGATATTTGGAGTGGGGGGTACCTTGTAATCATGTTTTACTCAATACTTTGTGCCTGCTATTTTGGATTTTTTTGGTTGCTTGTATTATGATTTCTCCTGTGCAGCTTGTACATGGGTTTAATTATGTTTACTTTGAGTTTTGTACTGTCTGTTTGGAGTTATTGAGCATATTAATATCTTCTTTTTCAATGGTGGCTCGCTTGAAGGTTTATTTATGATTGATTTATTTTTTCCTTTGCGGTGGCAGGCTAGGAATTTTTTCTTTTCCATTTTGGGGATCTCATTCGTGTGACAATCTTGTATTATCATATTTTACGATCTTGTGAGTTTATGATCATTCTTTTTTAGAGGAAGTTCTCATTATTCTTTTTTTGAAGTGGTGGTTTGCAGTTGTTTGTTTGCATGATTTGTCATGGGCTAGCTTGTGCTGATATATTTGTCTCATCCTTTGGTGACTGAGCTTGCTCTTTTATGATGGCCTTTGGTTTCTTTATATTCCTACTCTTTTTGTATCACATTATCTTGTTATGGAGGTTGTGGGTTATAGAGTCTTGATGCCTATTAAGAAGCATTACTTCCAAGACTCTCATAGTTTTGATGATGAAAAGCTTGGCCGTCTATTTAAAAAAAATTCTCTGGATTTCTCTCTAGCTTTTCGCAAAGTACTAGGCAGACGATGGCTAGTGGAAAATGCAGATTGTTTCCTTGCTAAGGTTGCATCTTGTTTTATTACTATCTATATGGACTTGCTCTTGGATTCTTCTATGGTTAGGAAACTTTTTGATGCATACTTACATCCCTATTTTTATTTTGCTACTGATTTGGATAATGCTTTGTCTCTCTATCATTTTGAGTTTGGCATTTTTTCTTATGGTGGTTTCCTATCTCGTTATCAATTACTATCTTCTGGCTACCACGGTGAACTTCTTTCAATTATGAGAGGAGGTTTGATTTCTAACCTTTATGATGATACTATGTTTGCTCTGGTTGCTTTGTTAGATCATGTTTCTCCAAATATCTTGGCAGTGGTTGTTAACATGTTTTCAGGTATTCACTTTCTACTAGATTCATTGAAAGAAGTGATGTCTTCTCCAACTTCAGTTTTGCCTCTTTAGATTGTGCCTCCTACAGTTCACAATGATGATATTATTCACCCTTCCTCTCCTCTGCTGGAAAGAACTAGTTCTTGGTTCCTGCATTCTTGATGTATATTCTCTCATTCAGAGAAATTTTGTACTCATACTATCTGGGGGGTTGGGTTTTTTTTGGTGCCCAATATGGCTATTGAGGAATTCTTGGGTTGGCTTCTTATTTGGATTTATTATGTATGAGCAAGACCGAAGGTTTTCTTTACTTGGTTCTTTCCTACCAGTGCTCTTTGAACCAGGTTGTAAGAAATTTAAAATATTAATAAATTAGTGGTTCTCCACTTTTATTAAAAAAACAAAATAATAAGTTCCATATATCATGCATAGCTATAAACTTGGATCTAAGGATGAGCAATAGATCAAAACCTATGACAGAAAGTTTGGGAAAAATTGTTAGGAAAAGGAGGTGCAAATCAATCTAGTCCTCCAAATATCAAGGGCAGACAAATTGGATATTTTTTGAATCAAAATGACATATAGAATCAATATCAGAAGCTTGTTAGAAATTCTTGGGACTAGGAGATGCAAATCAACCTATTCCTCCACTTTTAGCACATTCAAATGTTGAGTCTGATTGTAGTCGTCTACTCTACCAAATTCTTTGCTCGAAGCTCTTAAATCAATTCCTTTCACATAGAAAGAAGGAAATAGGGTTTTTTAACAGGGGTTTTCCTTAGGTCAAACCCTAATTTAGGAAATAACCTTGAATTGAATCTTGAAATAGGAAATGTAAATTTTGAAGTAAATGTTGAATGATATACCTCAAATATGAAATGATTGATGTAGGTTGACAATGCAATTCCCTTTAGATATGATCACAAGTATTTATGCAATAACATGACAACACAAAAGACTCAAACATGAGCGTATGCTTGCATTAAAATTGATGTGATTTGCTCCATTATTCTTGAAGAATATGGTAGGATGAAATTCTACCATGAATGATTGATTCTTGATGTGAGAAGGTAATAAATTCTTATGATGTGTATGGATGCTTAGATTTACTTAAATCAAAATGAATCGATAGAATGTCTTTATATAGCGTTCCCTAGGTAATTTACCAATTAGGCCAACCTCCAAAGGTCAAATTGAGGCACAAAAACCAAAAACCATTAGGGAGGAAAAGTGCCCTAACCTATTTGAAATGGGGCCTATTTTAGGAGAACCATGGCATTCAGGTTGCCTTGGTCCAAACAAGGGTGCCCAAAATTCCCTTGTCCTCTCAAAGGAGGGAAAACAAGTAGGCAATCAGGAAGGCATAGTCTCGGGATGGGGTCCACTCAGCCTTGCAGCTGAGTTACATCATTTGGAGTAACAAGGCCAAAATGGACCTAGGGGAGAACTAAGATGGGACACACTAAAGTAGGCGCACAAAAAGGTTGTGTAAATTATAAAAGGTTATAATTTACGATGCTACACTACCCACTCACTTGAATCACATTGATCCCAGTCACATAAAATATAATTCTAACAAAAATAAGCCAACTCTCATGTCCAAATGGTCCATGTATTTGCATATGAGCTTTGAAATGAATGCATCCTTGAAGATTCTCTAATTGTCTAATAATCTAATTTGTCTCCTCTTGTACCCTCATCAACCAACCAAAATAACTTACACACTTCTTAATCAAGTGTCCTTCCTTGTGACAGTGTTAAATTATACTAATCAACAATAGAACATGCATCAATTAATGTAGAACCTAATAATCTCAATTTCTCCTTAACTAGAGCTCTCTTCACAACACACCTACTCCATCATGTTACCCTTTCCCATGCCCAACTTTGAAATAGTTCCAAAATGGGGTACATCCCTCTCTACATTAATTCTACTCAACCAATAAAATATACGAGAATTCTTGAATTGACCGATTCAGTTATCTAACAAAATGAGATGTTGACCCAATGCAATATATTTTTCCTACAAGAAATCAAAAATTATCAAAAAAATGTTGTACATACTCTGACAAGTGAGGTCTATCATCACTCATATAAAAATGGTACACATTGATTATATTCATGTCCTCTTATGTACTATCAAGGGCATTTTTGTATGTGATGTGGACAAAAAAAGAAATCTGAATGGAATGGTAATATTAAGATTGTACCTCATGTTTTGGTTGCAATGTGTAGTTTTCTACAAAATCTGAAATAAAATTAACAATATTGACTTCTCTTGTAACCAAAACACATCTAGAACATTGATCTCCACTCTTCAGACTATATTTCATCGTATCATATCTCTTTTTCTCAACAATTTTGTTTCCAAATTTGTGTTTGTTGCCCTCATGAAAACATGAAATAAAATTTGACAAGACACCACATTGTAGACACTACTCATTTGAACAATCATTTCTATGGAAAAAGAAGCCATCATCTCCAACACATAAAAATATATCTAAAAAGTCCTTGGATGACTTTGAAAGTTGCACTGCACCACACTCCTACAACATTTTGTTAGTATGTGAAGTAGAACAAATAAAGAATAATAGTTCATGATACATTGAAAACTCCACATG
Organism: Cryptomeria japonica; assembly: GCF_030272615.1. Lineage (NCBI taxonomy): Eukaryota > Viridiplantae > Streptophyta > Pinopsida > Cupressales > Cupressaceae > Cryptomeria > Cryptomeria japonica. Next base: position 520,268,610 of record NC_081411.1, read on the forward strand.
GTATAAAACAAGTATTATAAATTTTAAGAGGTACACAACGCAATGAATTACAATATTTAAAATCCCTTCATGACATATACAAAGTGTTAGTCCCAACCAGTGCTAAGAGGGGAGGGGTGAATCAACACTTAATCAAATTTTCACAATTTAACTTTTAACTTAAATCTGCATTCATCTAAAATCCAACAATATACTTAATCACTGAAGTAAAATATGCAAGCATGAAAAGTTGACAATGACACCAAGAAGTTATCCTTCAGAAGAGTACAAATTTGTACTCTTCTGAAGTACGCCCTGTGAGGAGCCATCCTTGTTAGGAGATTACAAAGACATTGTTAGGTGCCATCTGGTTAAGGGTTTTTGAACAAGGCCGATTAATGCCTTTACCCTATTAAAGGTAGCCTCGTTAGATAACTTAGAACATCAGTTAAGATGTCACCCGGTTAAGGGATTTTACAATAGGGACCTGTTAAAGTCGAAACAGTTAAGAGATTTATGTTGTAGTTATTAGAAAGAAACAGATGGTTGATCTGTTGAATTAGCTACTGATAGCTTGATCAGATCTCAATATGCATCACACTCAATACATACCGGATGTGTCTTCTCTTCATAGCATTGGTTTCCTTCTTACACCTTTGACTCTTCACTCAGTCGATCACCTATCCCTCGGCACTGCACTCTACCAATTCTCAGACCTTCAGCTCTGCACTCTGTCAGTCCCCTGACCTTAGGCTCTGCACTCTACCAGTCCTCTAATCTTCAGCTCTACACTCTATCAGTTCACTATCTCTCAACTCTACACTTATTCGATCTACCTCAAACACACTCTACTATGCTAACACCTTTTAACACTTCCTCTCTCTTTTCTCTTCGCTTTGGATAGCCTTCAACAAAATATCCTTGTTGCAAATTTCATGATCAAAACTTTTTGAATGAACTTCAAGAACACTTTATACATTTTCTGTCGACACCTTCAAGCATTCCCTCAGTCAAACCAATCATGGATTTTAGAAGATTTAAAATTTAAAATCTCCCACTCTTTCTTTGCATGGCTTACAGCAATTTTTCCAAGTGTTCAACCAATTTTGCCACCGTATCTCCCAAAGATAGAAACTTCTGATTCATGTTCAACCAAATAAGTATGAACCAGAAAATCCGCATGTAATCATGCATGACTGCATGATATCTAAAAGTTGACCTTACCAATATATGATTTGGCATAGACACACACTCACCAACTCATCCTTTGCCATAGCAACTGAATAACTGATCACCACTCCGAGATTTATGGTGATAACATGTCTTCCTTTTGTCATACCGGTGTACCAGTATGCCACTACACTTCTATATTACCAGTTCATCCTTTGATTGCTGGTTTGTTGTGCTAGAACCAAGTCTCTTCCCATGTTTACCAATGAGTTACCGGTTTGTATAAACAAACAATTTTTCTTTCCCGAGTCACCTTTTGTGACTTCACCATCATCAAAGTGACTGATCATCATCATCAAAGTGATCGATCTTCCTAAATGATAGACCAGTTGGCTTAGTCTATCTTTACTTTAGCTAATTGAACCTTTCATAATTCAATACCAAATTTGTTTCCATGTATTGTAATTCATCACTTTTGCTTACTAAAAAACAACACCACTCTACCTATACCACTTCACCAGTTAGTGTCTTCACTGATAAGTGTTGGACATCAATGACAAATCTTAGCACATATATCGGTTCTTTGGATTGACCAGTTTTGTCAATGCCAACAATCCAACAATCTTCCCCTTTGGCATTGATGGCAAACACTTTAAAATCTGGCTAATTAGTTGCATGTTCCTTCATCTCTTTACCAATTTAGTCATTGCTTTTTCCCTAAGTAATGAATATCTCCCCTTCTCACTGGTTATACTCTGATACAACAACTTCAACTCAATCGCTTCTTGCCAATGCTCAAGCACTCTAATCATAATCTCCCCCTTTGACAAAAATGCCAAAGAGTCCTTTCTGAACACTTACAAGACTACCCCCCCAATTGGAGTATTCCACACTCATCAATCTAGTTGTTTTAAAAAACTTGAAATCATACCAGATTGATGTAGAACCCTGTTTTCTTACTTTACTTAATGGAGGGGCATAACCCACAACTTACCTCTGAGATAGTCAAAGGTGTCCTTCTATAGTGGCTTGGTGAAGATACCTTCTCTTTTGTTGGTATGTACTCTAGCATCTCTTCCTTTTCTTGACCTTGTTCTCTTAGATAGTGATATCTGATGGCTATATGCTTTGTTTTGGAGTGCATCATTGGGTTCTTGGATATGTCAATGGCATTGGTGTTGTCACAAAAAATCACTACCGGTCCAACCACTTTTTCTTGTATTCCTTCCAGCAGTTGCTTGATCCAAACTATCTGTGTGTAGTTGATTGTAGTAGCTACATACTCAGCTTCAGCTGTGGATTGAGAAATGTTGTTTTGTTTCTTACTTGTCCAAGATACAATCCTGTCTCTGAGAAAGAATGCGCCTCCACTGGTGCTCTTCCTGTCATCAATGTTTCCAGCCCAATCTTAATCAGTGAAGACACTTAATTTCAAGTCTCCCTTGTGTGGATACTAGATACCATACTCATTAGGCCCCTTTAGGTATCTAAATATTCTTTTGACTGCCATCATGTGAGTCTCTTTTGGATTTGCAAAAAATATGGCAACCAAGCCAATAGCTTGTGCTATGTTCAGTCCGCTATGTACTGCATACTGTAACTTACCGATCATGGACCGGTAAAGTGTCTCATTTACTTCTTCAACCTCATCATGTTTAGATAGCTTGCAACCTGTAACCATTGGAGTTCCAATATGTTTACAATATTCCATTCCAAAAGTTTTCAGAATTTCCTTTATATACTTAGTCTGACTGATGAAGATGTCATTCTTTAATTGAGAGACTTGCAGGCCAATAAAGAACTTTATCTCGCCAATCATGGACATCTCAAATTCTTGTTGCATTTGTTCTGCAAAGCTTTTTCTCATCTCATCATCTCCCCCAAAGATGATGTCATCTACAAAGATCTCAACAATTAGGTGTTTTCCTTTAGCTCCACTCTTTAGATACAGGTTACTATTATCACTGGTTCTTTTGAACTCTATGCTTAGGAGATATGAGTGTAACCTCTCATACCAAGCTCTTGGTGCTTATTTCAACCCATACAGAGCCTTTTGCAACTTGCATACCATATTCTTCTCTTCTTCAAATGCAAACCCTTCAGGTTGCTCTATGTATACTTCTTCCTCGAACACCCCATTTAAGAATGTCAATTTGACATCCATTTGGTAGACTTTAAATTTTTTATAAGAAGCATAGGCCAGCAAAATTCTGACCCCTTCCAACCTGGCTACCGGTTCAAAGGTTTCTCCATAGTCCAAACCTTCTTCTTGAGCATAGCCCTTACATACCAATCTTGCCTTGTTTCTTATCACCTTACCGGTTTCATCCATCTTATTTCTGAACACCCACTTGGTGCCTATTACATTTTTATTTTCCGGTCTGGGCACTAGAGTCCATGTATCATTTTTCTCTATTTGCTCCAGTTCCTCTTCCATGGATTTGACCCAATCATCATCTTTTAGAGCCTCCTTTGCTATTTTGGGCTCACAAAATGAGAGAATACACCCAGTCTCTCTTTCTCTTCTTCTGGTTAGAACTCCTGCATCCTTGTCACTGATGATATGTTTTGTAGAGTGATTATTTCTGACATATTTAGCCAATACCGATTCACTCCTCGGAGCTTCTTCTATCGGTTGTGCAGGTTCTACTTCACTGGCTTCTTCATTAGCCATTTCAACAAGATCTTCTTCAGTAGGTTCCATCGGTACATTATACTCAAACCCTAGTCCTCTAGTTCACTCTTACTGTCCTATTCATTTTTCTCAGAGTAATCATCTACTCTGACATTTGCACTTTCCACAATCTTACCAGTCCTTTTGTTTAAACATTGGTATGCCTTGCTCTTTTTTGAGTAACCTAAAAAGGTTCCTTCATCACTCTTGGGATAAAATTTTCTAGTGTACTCATCCCTTTTGATATAGCACCTGCTTCCAAATACTTTGAAATAACAAACATTAGGTGAGTATCCACTCCATAATTCATAGGGAGTTTTATTTGTCCCCTTCATTACCTGTATCCGATTCATAGTGTATTTATCAGTGCTTATTTCTTCTCTCTAGAAGATATGTGGGATGTCCTTCTATATCATAAGAGTCCTTGCACAATCAATAAGAGCTTTGTTTCTTCTTTAGCAACTCCATTTTGCTGAGGTGTTCTGGGTGTAGACATTTATCTCATGATCCCCTGTTCCTTGCAATAGTTCATGAACTCTTGAGAGGTGAACTCTCCTCCTCTGTCTAATCCCAGGCACTTCAGATTCTTACTAGTTCCTCTTTCTACTCGAGCCTTAAACACCTTAAACATGTGAAAGGCTTCAGATTTTTCCTTCAAGAACACAACCCACATCATTGTTGAGAAGTCATCCACAAATAACATAAAATAACTATCTCCATATAAAATATTGGTTCTCATGGGACCACATAGGTCTATGTGAACTAAGTCCAGCACATTTTCAGATGAGAAAGTTTTACTGCTGAAATTGGACCCAGTCAACTTTCCTAGTTGACACTCTTTGCACATAGCATTTTCAGGTTTTACTATGTCAGGCATACCTTTGATAGATTTTGCCTTACTAACTTAAGCTATGCTATCAAAATTAACATGACACAATCTTTTGTGCCACAACCAACTCTCTTCAACCTTAGCCACTAGACAATTACCTATGGTTGTCTCTAGATGAAATAAATTGCCTCTTGATTGTTTACCAGTTGCAATGAGACTTCCAAATTTGTCATTTATTTTACATATCCCTTCATTGAACACTAACCGGTATCCCTTATTGTTAAGTTGTGAAATACTTAACAAACTATATTTTAATCCTTCTACCCAATAGACATAATCACAATTTGTCTTATCATTCAATGATATAGACCCCTTACCTTTTACTGCACACGGGGCATCATTTCTGAACCTCACTATTCCTCCATTGCAATCCTCCATGCTGAGGAATTTGTTTGTCACTAGTCATGTGGTGAGTGCAGCCACTATTGATCACCCATTCTCCACACCAGTCTATGCTAGAAATCAATGCCATATCTCCTTCCTCTATGTTGTCCTCCTTGACTACCACAAATGCAATGCCATCTCCATCAAATCCCTCTGATTCTCATCAGTGAGTCCTTCTTCTGTAAGATAACATTCCTTCTTGCTCTTGTCCCTATAACTTTTGAAATTATCCTTCATGTATCTATCATTGTCAGGGCATCTTGAATCAATATGACCTATCTTATTACAGGAGAAGCACTTTAAGGGTAGTTTACCTTTGTATTTTCCTTTACCTCTTGGCAATCTTCTTTCCAATAGAGCTTCAATTTCATCTTTCTCCTATTCCTTAAAGAGCAGATTGTCACTCTCATGGGAATGACCGGTTCTAGTAGTAGAGCTACTACAAGTTTCTTTCCTTCTCCTTGTTGGTGCATGCATCATGGATGCTTGAAAGCAGCATCAATCTTTGGTACGTTGTTGTCATAATTGCTTAATTCAAAAGCAGTCAACTTACTGATCAGTGAGTCAAGAGTTACATTGATTGTTCTTGAGGATCTGAGTTCCTGGATAGCAGAGACCCTTATGGAATATTGTGGTATTTCTCAGGATTTTTCTGACCACATCATCCTCCTCGATCTTTCCTCTTGCACTTTTAATGGAGTTTACTACATCCTTTATCCTCTTTCTATACTACTCTATGTTTTCATTTTCTTGCATTCTCATCTCATCATATTTTCCTCTCAGGCTATCTACTTTGGCCTTTTGAACATGGGGATCTCCCCCATAGACTATCTTCACCTTATTCCATATCTAAAAAAGATAATTTCAAATCTTGTACCTCAGCAAATTCATTATCTGAAAGAGTGCTAACAATTAGATCCATAGCAGCAGTATTATCTTGCCTTTCCTTGATCTAGTCTGGAGTAAGAGTCCTTGAAGATTCATTGTACTTAGTGATCACATGATTCTAATAGTGTTCACCTAGGGATCTTAGATAGAGTTTCATTCTTCCACACCATAAGGTGTAATTCTCCTTAGAGAACTTAGGACCCTCCTTACGCATCATCTTGGATCTCTCCTTAAGATGGTTAAGCTTCTTTTGATGCTAGGGACCTAGTGCTCTGATACCAATTATTAGTCCCAACTGGTTCTAAGAGGGGAGGGGTGAATCTACACAATCAAATTTTCACAATTTAACTTTTAACTTTAGTCTACATTCATCTAAAATCCAACAATATACTTAATCACTGAAGTAAAATATTCAAGCATGAAAAGTTGATAGTGACACCAAGAAGTTATCTCGTGGAAACCCAAAAGGGAGAAAACCACGGTGTGAGTAGGAACTCACAAAATTTGTACTCTTCTGAAGTACGCCCTATGAGGAGCCATCCCTGTTAGGAGATTATAGAGACATTGTTAGGTACCACTCGGTTAAGGGATTTTAAAAAAGGCCAATTAGTGCCTTTACCCTGTTAAAGGTATCCTAGTTAGAGGACTTAGAATATCAGTTAAGATGTCACCCGATTAAGGGATTTTATAATAGGGACCTATTAAATTCCACTTGGTTAAGGGATTTATGTTGCAGTTGTTAGAAAGCAATAGATGGATGATCTGTTGAATTAGCTACTGGTAGCTTGATCAAATCTCAATATGCATCACACTCAATACACACCGGTTGTGTCTTCTCTTCACATCACCGGTTTCCTTCTTACACCTTCGGCTCTTCACTCAGCCAGTCACCTATCCCTCAACACTACACTCTACCGATCCGCATGTAATCATGTTTGACTACATGATAACTGAAAGTTGACCTTACCAACATATGATTTGGCATAGACACAAGCTCGCCAACTCATCCTTTGCCACCACAACTTAATAACCGATCACTGCTCTGAGATTTATGATGATCACATGTCTTCCATCTATCATACCAGTGTACTAGTATGCCATTACACCTCTATATTACCGGTCCATCCTTTGATTGCCAATTTGTTGTGCTAGCACCATGTCTCTTCCCCTGTTTACCAATGAGTTACCGATTTGTATAAACAAACAAGTTTTATTGCCTGAGTCACCTTTTTTGACTTCACCATCATCAAAGTGACCGATCATCATCATCAAAGTGAAAGATCTTCCTGAATGATAGACTAGATGGATTAGTCTATCTTTCCTTTAGCTGATTGAACCTTTGATCATTCAATACCAAATTTTTTTCCATGTATTGTAAGTCATCACTTTTGCTTATTGAAAACAACACCACTCTACCTATACCACTTCACCAGTTAGTGTCTTCACTGGTAAGTGTTGGACATCAATGACAAATCTTAGCACATATACCAGTTCTTTGGATTGATCGATTTTGTCAATGTGAACAATCCAACAACTACAACAATTTGTTAGTATGTGAAGTAGAACAAATAAAGCATAATAGTTCATGATACATTGAAAAATCCACATGGTATAAACAAGTATTATGAATTTTAAGAGGTACACAAGACAATGACTTACAAGATTTAAAAGCCCTTCGTGACATATACAAAGTTGGATGTGTTTCACAAAAAGATTTGTACAACATTGTTTGGCTTGATTCCAATAAATGTTTAGGATGTGGTGTGGAGTCTTAATTTCCAGTTCTTAACTCTATAACATCCTTTACATGGGTGATACTATAAAGTCAAAGTGCCAAAATTGTTGAATTTCCTCCTTTACATTATTAATTAGCTTCTTATCAACATGTGGAAGCCTCCTAGAAAAAATCCATGTATCATTTTGAAGAGGGTCATGGATTCTTTCTCTTCTTGCAAGTTCTTTATCTAATGTTTTATGATTTATTTTGAAATCAATACAATTTTGTCTCATAAAATGAGTCTTTCTCAAATGATGGCATGCTAACAATGTTGTGATCACTCTACGAGTAGCTCTCTTATCTTTTTCCTTACTAGTCTTTCTAATATTATTGAGAGCATTAAAAATATTTTTAACAATAATAGAATTTTTCTTCATCTTTTTGTTCACACAAATATTCATTTTGTCTATCAAACGTCTCATTTTGTGTATCTTTAGCAATTATACAAAAAATTGGCATTTCTCAATCAATATCTTATTGCTAAAATATTCATTGAAAAGTTGTATATCCCCAATCGAATGGTTCATGTTGACCTATTTCATTCAAAATTTTATATAATGTTCTCATCAATTTCAAGTAACCATTTTGGGGTTCTTGAAGGTCTTGGATTTGGAATTTTTCTTTCTTCCACACAAATGTCTTCATTTCTCATGTAATTCAGTGATACATAATTTTCAATGTTTTGATTTTGAATGTTATCAATATTATCAGTATTTTCATTTGTAATGTCAATTCCAACATTATTCATATTCAATTTTTTATTCATTTGAAATAAAATCTATGATTGGAGAAGAGGCCTTTCTATTATGCCCTACATAATGCACCTTTGATTTTTGCTTCTTGAGCTAGGCCCCCCATTTTTTCTTCACTTTATTTTCATCCTATTTTCCTTTTGTTCACACTTCGGAACCCCAGGTTCATGGGATCCCAAAGTACATCTTTCTCTTACTGTTTCTTTTGCTTTGTTTGACTTCAGGATTCCGAGATTTTGAAACCCAGAAGTCTTTGTTGTTTTCCACTTTGACACTTTGGAACTTTAGAATCCTGAAATCCCGACGTGTCCCTTCATTGGTTTCTCTTTGATTTTGAAACTTCAGAACCCCAAAGTCTTGAAGTCTTGTGTTTTCTCCATGGATCCTTGAGATCTCAAAATTTTGAAATCATGGGGTCTCTCTTAATTTTATTTGTTCCTTCTTTGGAGTTATGAGACTCTAAAGTCCCGAGGTCTTTCTCTTTTTGACCTCTGGAACCTCAAGATCCTGAAACCCAGAGCATGCCTGGGTTTCCCTATTGGTTGGTTTCTTTGCAGTGCACTTTGTGTCCCTTCCTTTCCTTGTTCAAGTTAGTTCTCCTCTTCTCAGCTTTGTGTTTGTGTTTCTTTTATTTTTTGTCTTTTCATTTCATGTGTTTTCGTGTTTGGTAGCTTAGGATTTTTTTTCAAAATAAGATGATTTATAAATCGACAATTAGGGTTTTCATTTTCTTCATTTCAAAAATTCAAGTTCCCAAAGTCTCAGAACTTCAAGTTCACAAAGTCTTGGAAATTCCCTTTTGGCCTACTTCAAACTCCAGAACCTATGTTTTTGGGAATCTAGAGTTTCTCTTTCTTCTTGCCCCCAGCTTTGAAACTCTGGGTTCCCAGATTCTAGGATTTGATCTCTGACATTCCTTGAGTATTTCGGGATTTCAGAACCCCAGAATCCCAAAGTCTTGGTCTTTCTTGCCAAGTCCACCTCGGGATTCAAAGATCCCGGAACCCTAAAATTGGTCTCTTTGTTGAGTTTCAAGCTTCAGAGCCTTGGAACTCTAAGATCTTGAAATCATGCATAAGGGTTTATTTTGACCTTAGAACCCCGAGATCCCAAAGTTTGTTGCTTTTTAATCAACCTGCTAGGGTACTAATTATTCATAATCTCTTGTGCATATTGAAGAACTCTTATGGAAATATAAGCTATCCCAAGGAATAAATCTAAGAATGAGATCAAGCTCAAAAGGAATCCCATCATCCACTTCAGGAGATTGCTACATATAGAACTACCATGATTATGAGGAGAACATGTGGCAAACAAGAAGTTAACTCCCAACTCATCCCTGTTACTACATATAGGGAAACCATAATCTTGTTGATAACTATAGTTTTTAGGGAAGTCTTGGACTACACTTGTCATGCACAACCAACACCGCTAGGCAGAGACACTCATGTGGAAGGTGGAGGCATGATCACCTCTAAAGAAGACTCAAGGTTCACATGCAACAAGTGATATCTAAGTGGAGTTCAAAAGAAGTGACTTGCATGTCAACTGCAACTCCCACCATTTTTTAAATGAGTCTTAGGAATAGTTTACTCCTAGAGTATAGGAGGCAATACAGGCCATTTCAAGGGTTTGAAAATTGAAGATTGGAGGCCATAGTTAGAATTATAAGTATATTAGGAGATGAAATTTTTTTGGAACTTGGTTGAAGGTTATTCTAGATATTTTTCATTGTATTTTCATGTTAGCATAGCTGGAAGCAATCAGATGTAAGCAAAATCAAATATTCAGTGTGACAAATCTATTGAATAACTATCCTCATTCAAAGGCGAATATGTGAACATTAATTCGATTTCCTATTTACTTTAGCTATTTTCTTTCATGTGATGAATGTTTAATACTCTTTTGTTTGATTCAACTTCCTGAATCTGGAGAGATTTACTTTGCATTGCTTCAATTGGTGCATGTATATGGTGATTGATGTTATTGTCAATTTGGTTTAGTCTTCCTTTCCATTGACTCTAGCTTCATTGATATGTTAAATTGATGATTTGTGTGTCGATGTATGAATGTTCCAGTTTCCTCTAGATTTAGTTGATACTATCAAATGGAATGAATGTTGAATGCTCATCATCCTCTTTCATCCCATTTCGCTTTTTTTATTTCTTTCTTTCTAGTTATCCTAGTTTTAATTTAGTTTTCTAACTTTTGCAAATAAATCAGAAGATCTGGAATCAACAAGCCCCTTAATAGGTGTAGCTATGTCGACCACCGAGTTACCCAATGTTGTCGTGACCCAACTACAGAGACCTTGGAGTCATCAGTCTCTTAAGATTGATTACTTTTCAAGAGAGGAGGTATGTAAATTCATGTTCTACCTGCCTTTTGGTGAGTGTGTCAAAACACCTGTCAATAGAAGTGGCACTACAAGGAAGGCCAGGTAATGTTTTTCTGAGTTGTTTACTTAAGTTATGGTGAGCTAAGCCTTGAGAAATCTTGGCTCTAATGGTTAGTACTCGGTGCATACCTAGAGATGTTAATCTAGTCCCTCATCATACATACAATGGACTTCCTATGTTCTATCCCAAAACTGGACAAAGTGCTTCAAACCAAAGTGCTTTCAAGAATTATGTAGAACTTTTTCAGAATGTACCACATAATATCATTTGTAGCTTGTTTGTAGGTACTTTTCAAGGTTCAACATCGCACTGGTATACAAATCTTCCTCCTGGTTTAATTTATTCTTGGTGGGAGTTGGAATTTTTGTTCCTATTCAGTATGATCTAGTAATGAGCACACAAGATATCTTACTTTAGTTTGCAAGTGTTAAAAGTTTGTTGAAACTATTTCTCAATTTAATCATACATTTATTTTAATGTATAGGAGGCTTTAGTGTACAAGAAGGATTATCATCACTTATTGTTTGAAAGAACACTATCTTTAGGGTATTCATCCTACATTTGCAACAAAAGTGAAAAGTTTGGGTGAACTAAATGAAGTTAATTAGGAAATTAGCATAGCCTTGATGCTATCATAATCTGGATTTGATGCACCAAATGACCGCCATTGTGAATTCAATGATTGAGTGACTGAGAATTATCAATATGCTTGGGATTCTGACTCAATGTACACCATGCCTATCCAACAACAATCACATGAGAATCTTTGTGTTTTAAATCTGCTCAACGTATATTCAACCAACTCAATGAATGAACATAATCATGACCAGTGAATGCAAATTCCAAATTTGAATGACAATGTTTCATCTTCTTTTGAGAGTCTAATTGTTGCAACTTCCTTTCTTGATCATGATTTAGGAAGTAGAGCAGTAGATTAGAATGAAATTGTGATTGCAACAATAAGTGTACAGTCATCTCAACCCAAATGGCTAAGTCAAAATGAAGATAAGGCATTTGCAAATGTTGATCATGAGATGAAAATTAAGTTTGGAAGTGATTCAACAACTATTTTTGAGAGACATTTTGGAGGAGTTGAAGTTGCCACTATGGTACCCCAACATTTCCCCAATGAAGAAGCAATAAGTGGAAGCTTTCACACACACTCCCAAGGTGAGTTACTTGATAATCAACCGCATAGTGAGAATGTGAAATTTTTTGGTTTATGGTTGGATACTACACCTACACATAAACATTTGAATGAAAGGTTGAGAGAGTTGGGTGTCTCTAAATCTATGGTGGATATTGCATCGGTAGATGGATGTAGAATACATTGCACAAACAAGCATTATGAGATTAAGTGTTGTGTTTTCCTTGAACGAATGGGTAGATATTTTAAATACATGATTGAATTTGAGGATGTATTCACTCCCCTAGAAAATAATTGGTACCTCGAGTTGACAAATGAGTTGAGAGAACAACTCTTACTACTTAAGGTACAAGAGGATTCACATCCATTCACTCATAAAGGAAATCTTCTTGATGAGAGTCAGCATGATGAAGAATTTAAGACAAGCATGGATGAATCTGGTAAGTTGGTGTTTATGCCTTCCCCTATTGATGAACATGAAATAGATGTTGGATTGAATTCACTATGTAATAACAATGCTGATTTGTGTTTGGGTTCATTGAACAAAGAAGCTGAGTTGATGATTAATCTTGATGTGATTGGAGTAAGGAATGAGAAATCCCACTGATTTCAAAGGCAACAACGCTGATCTATGTAATGGGACTGATCTTGTAAAAGATTATGAAGTTGAAAAGGTGAATGATGGCTACATTTTTATTGAGGAGAGTGACAAGTATGAAGTCACCCCCATAGGTGATGACAACATGAATCTTTCCTTTGAATTTAAAAGCCATGATGATTCAAGTAAGTTGAATTACAATGATGAGAGAGAAGACAACATATTCTTGGATGAAGTTATAGAAGATGTTTTCTTATATGTTAATGACAAGTTGGAAAGTAAGACTCTTGACACAAGCAAAGAATTGGATCAAAATCAAAAACTCCTTGAAGAATGTCTGGATCAGATTTATATCAGCCATGAGGGTGGATTGGAAACTATGATAGGTGTTGAGGTAACTATTTATGCACATGAAACTAACTCTCTATTATGGAAAAGTGTTTATCAAAGGGTCAAGGTTGATGAAACACAAGCAAACCAAGAGAATACCTATGGGAGGAAATCAGAAATGGAGTTGTCTACTCAAGCCCATCAATGGGAAATTAACGGAATTGACAAAGAGCTTGGTGTTGTGCATGAAGAGAAGAATCCCCAAACATTGCAAGATGAAGGTGAATATTATGTTCAACTCAATGTGGAAGATGAATTACGAAGAATGATGAACCTTGTAGTAGAGCTAAATGCAGCAATGGACAATCTAGTGTTGGCATTATAATAGACAAGGAGAGATTGTTGGCATTTCAATAAGGATATTGAGAAGGTTGTTGACGATTATGGCTATAACTGATTAAGGATGTTTATTGTCTTAATATTATTATTTTTTCATTGATGTCAAGAAATTGATTTTCTAATTTAGTATGATGTTGCCATATCTTGAGAAGTATGATTTTATGAGTATAAAGATGTCAGTAAAAGACACAGAAAGAATATGATGAATAAGGGGAGAAATAAGTTATTCAATGGGCAACTATTACCGAGTTAGACAATGATGAGATCATGATGTTTAGATTGTTTTGACATCATACATATGTTATTGATTGTAAGGTTAATACTATACTATGTTACCGAGCAAAGAACCTAGTTGGTAAACCCTAAGGTTATCACTATCGGTTAATGAAGGCAGAATGTCTACCGAGTGAAGTTTAGTATTTACTGAGTTGCAACCGAGTAATAACAGAATGCATTGAATGAATAAAAGAATTATTTAATGAAGGAAGCTGATGAGATGGCTATGATTAAATGATTGGTATGCCGTGAATGAAGTTTGTTAAAGAATCTATGGCAAAGGAAAATCGGCAGGAAGATCTACAGCTCAAATTGAACCGCAATACCCTAGCACAAGTTCCAAGAAATGTATGCAAGTTCCAAGGTGGGGTAAAACATTTTCAGATTGAAGGATACATTGAACCTGGTCAAAGTTTGAAGATCTGATGGCTATGATTGATCATGGGAAATGTGATCAAGGAGATTAAGTAGTTGGCAAATTGTTTATAAATAAGGAACTGTTGATAAATAATGTATGTGGGCAAGTGTATGCACAGGAATGCTACATAGTGATCACCGAGCACAGAAGCTTGAAGACCTATTTGAATAATAGAGTATAGAGCCCAGTAGATGGACAAGATAAGTCCTATATTGTATTGAGCAAATAAGAATCTTCTTTAGCATTTTAGATGTGAAGTTGTAGATAGATTTTTAATACTGTTATTTTGTAAAGTGATAGAAAATCTCTTAACCGAGTGGACTTAATAGTCTTATTTGTAAAACCCTCTAGCAAGGTGACATTCTGATTGAGTGTTTGAAATCCTTTAACAAGGTCGCTTCTAACAAGGTGAAGATCCTAACAGATTTGAGGGAAATCCCTTAACCGGGTCACATCTAGCAATGTGTTTGTAATCTTTAATAGGATTTGCTTTAAACCGAGCATACTCTAGAAGAGTACATTTCTTAGTGGGTCTGAAATCCCATAGTGGTTTTTCCCTATTTGGGTTTCCACGTTAAATCTGTTGTTATGAGGATTATGATGTTTATATGCTTTTGGGTTTGCATGTTTAGTAGTTTTGGTTATATTACTGAAGTATATGTTACCGAGGTTGAATCTATTTTTTTTATGGAAGATTAAGTTTGTATGATTCACCCCCCCCTCTCATCTTATTAGTTTGGCATCTGTACTTAACATTAAGCATCATAACTATCAATTGGTATCAAAGCTTTGGACTCCAAAAGAAAAAGTTTAAAGGTACTTGAGGCAAAGATCCAAAGATGTACAAGAGGGATGCACCAAAGCTGAAGAAGTCAAGTTTCTCTACATGGCAGAAAAGGATGAAGCTACACCTATCAAGAATTGGAGAATATGTTGTACATTATCTGGAGAATGATTTCATCACACCAAGCACCTATCCATTGACAATGGAAGAAATAAAGGCAAAGCAAGAACATATTCAAGCAATGATTGAAATAACATCTGCATTGACCGATTCAGAGTTTAATGATCTAAAACGCTGCAATGATGCAAAGGCAATGTGGGACAAGCTCATATCTGTGTATGGTGGAGATGAACATGTTCAAAGAGAAAAAGTGGATAGTCTAAGAGGACAACTTGAATCTGTGAGGATGAATGAATGTGAGAACATAACCCAGTATAGTACAAGACTAAAGGAGATTGTCAATCAAATCAAAGGAGTGGGTGGAACCATTGAAGAAAAGGATATAACAAGTAAGTTGTTAAGAACCCTTCTACCAACTTATGCAATCCGAGTCTCTACAATCAATGAACTAAGGTCTGTACCCAATATGCCAGTTTCTTTAGATGCTACTATTGGTAAGCTACATGCATTTGAGTTAAGTAATTTTGATAACAATGGGTCTTCGCTAAATAAAGTTGAATCTGCATTTAGTTCTTTTCATATTGGTGAATCTGATGATTACAATGATAGAATGAGTAAGTACACTAAAGGGGATCATAGTGGAGCAAGTGAAATATTTCGTAAGAACATGGAGGAAGTACACAAACTATATGAGGAAATCAGAAAGCAAGAAGAGTTTGAAGCACTGTTAGCCAGAAGGTTACCGAGAGGAAAAGGTAAGTATAAAGGAAAACTACCTTTGAAATGTTTCAATTGTGATAAGATAGGACATATGGCTTCTAACTATCCTGACAAAGATTCTACTGAAAAGAGAGATTACCGAGATGATAGACAGAAAGATAATCATTACAAAGGACACCAAGACTTTAGAAGAAGAGATAGAAAGTCATGCTTAATAGCCAATGAGGAATCCAATGATGATAAATCAGATGAAACTAATACAGAGGAAGTAGTTTATGTGGCTATCAAAGATGGATCAGATGAAAAAAGGTATGATTAAAAGCCCTAATATCTCACATAAATACTAATGATTCTTGGATCATAGATAGTGGATGCTCACATCACATGACAGGTGATAAACACAAGTTTGTTATGTTAGAAGACTATGATGGAGGCTATGTAAGATTTGGTAATGATGCACAATGTCCGGTAAAAGGTAAAGGATCCATGTCCTACCCCTATCTTCTACTCACTGACTGAGTTCGGTGAAAGAATCAATTCGATGACTCTACAGAATATATTTTAGGAGTTGATGCTGATTTACACACTTTAGGATGTTTTCTAAAGGCGTGTAGGAAACAATACAAGGAACATGAATTGAAGACATAAATGCTCTGACCGAGACTAAGTTGACACATAACAGCAGGTATTCACTTCTACGTGAAATAAATTATGCTTTAGTTCTTTACTTTTTGGCATTGTTGTCAAAGGGGGAGAAGACTGTAGAAAAGAGGAGAAGACTAATGTATGGGCGAGAATTCTGATGACAGGGGGAGAGCATTTCAGCATTTTAGAATCTCACAGTAATCTGAATCAATTAGGTCAAATCAATTGGTTTTTCCATCAATGCCAAAGGGGGAGATTGTTGGCATTATAATAGACAAGGAGAGATTGTTGGCATTTCAATAAGGATATTGAGAAGGTTGTTGATGATTATGGATATAACTGATTAAGGATGTTTACTGTCTTAATATTATTATTTTGTCATTGATGTCAAGAAATTGATTTTCTAATTTAGTATGATGTTGCCATATCTTGAGAAGTATGATTTGATGAGGATAAAGATGTCGGTAAAAGACACAAAAAGAATATGATGAATAAGGGGAGAAATAAGTTGTTCAATGGGCAACTATTACCGAGTTAGACAATGATGAGATCATGATGTTTAGATTGTTTTGACATCATACATATGTTATTGATTGTAAGGTTAATACTATACTATGTTACCAATCAAAGAACCTAGTTGGTAAAACCCTAAGGAACCTAGTTGGTAAACCCTAAGGTTATCGCTATTGGTTAATGAAGGCAGAATTTCTACTGAGTGAAGTTTAGTATTTACCAAGTTGCAACCAAGTAATAATAGAATGCATTGAATGAATAAAAGCATTATTCAATGAAGGAAGCTAATGAGCTAGCTATGATTAAATGATTGGTATGTCATGAATGAAGTTTGTTAAAGAATCTATGGTAAAGGAAAATTAGTAGGAAGATCTACAGCTCAGATTGAACTGCAATACCCTAGCACAAGTTCCAAGAAATGTATGCAAGTTCCAAGGCGGGGTAAAACGTTTTTAGATCGAAGGATACATTGAACCCAGTCAAAGTTTGAAGATCTGATGGCTATGATTGATCATGGGAAATGTTATCAAGGAGATTAAGTGGTTGGCGAATTGTTTATAAATAAGGAACTATTGATAAACAATGTATGCGGGCAAGTGTATGCACAGGAATGCTACATAGTGATCACCGAGCACAGAAGCTTGAAGACCTATTTGAATAACAGAGTATAGAGCCCAGTAGATGGACAAGATAAGTCCTATATTGTATTGAGCAAATAAGAATCTTCTTTAGCATTTTAGATGCAAAGTTGCAGATAGATTTTTATTACTGTTATTTTGTAAAGTGACAGAAAATCTCTTAACCGAGTGGACTTAACAGTCTTATTTGTAAAACCCTCTAGCAAGGTGACATTCTGATTGAGTGTTTGAAATCCTTTAACAAGGTCACTTCTAACAAGGTGAGGATCCTAATAGATCTGAGGGAAATCCCTTAACTGGATCACATCTAGCAATGTGTTTGTAATCTTTAATAGGATTTGCTGTTAACCGAGCATACTCTAGAAGAGTATATTTCTTAGTGGGTCCGAAATCCCATAGTGGTTTTTCCCTATTTGATTTTCCATGTTAAATCTGGTGTTATGAGGATTATGATGTTTATATGCTTTTAATTTTTCATGTTTAGCAGTTTTGGTTATATTACTGAAGTATATGTTACCGATGTTGAATCTGTTGTTTTTATGGAAGATTAAGTTTGTATGATTCACCCCCCCCCCCCTCTCATCTTATTAGTTTGGTATCTATACTTAACATTAAGCATCAGAACTATCATCTAGGATATTCTAGCAGTATGATAAATTTCACATTATCTGACTAATGTAGAATTCATCCTTTGGATTCACATCTTGAGGTAAGTTGTCATGATTTTATACTTGCATGGGAGATTGCTGAAAATTTAAAGATGGATAATGAGTACATATGAAATTGAAAGAGCTAATATGATGAAGAAAGAACCTCATATTTCTCATTTATTAGAAGAAGGATTTGAAGTAAATAGTTCAATGGTGGTCAAGTGTCTTAGTTCACCATTTGGGATTGCTATTCATTATAATGATGTGTTTAAAATTGAAGATAATCTTGTTGACAATTAGCATAACATGTCACTGACAGATGTTGTTTTTCTTGACAGGTATGAACCCAAGCAGGACAACAAGTCATGCCTTGAGCCGGGACCTCATAGCGATGATGTTATGGTGTAGGAACATGCTTTTACAATACCATCAAATTAGGTGGCTTCCTTCCTTTTTCCTCCACATGGCAATAACTTTGTGTTTGAATATGACACAGGGGAAAAAAAAACATATTTGTGGGTAGATCACGGTTAGAATGAAAATCCACAATTGATAATCTTTAAAGTCTTAGGCTCTTGGAATGAACTGAAATTGTCAAAACTTTACATTTTTTTAGTACAAAAATGAGTTTTCTAGATTTAGGACTTGACCGACTAAGTTTTTACTACTAAACATAATGAAGAATCAGTCGAGAAGTGGTCAAAATTTTTGTTGTCTCATTTTGTTAAGATCGAGTCTTAAGTCAGTTTAGAGTTAGTTTAGGCTAGCTAGGTAGGAGTAGTGTAGTTTCCTTCCCATTTTCTTTCATTTTCTTTGTTTGTTTAGTCTTTCCTCCCTATCAATGTCTTCTTGTGTGTTCGTCTTGTGTTTCTTGTGTTTTGGTTGTGTTTCTTGTTTCCCCCCTCTTTCCCTTATTCTTTCTTTTCACTTCATGTTGTTCTCTTGCATGTGAGTTTTTGTTTCCTTGTTCCTTTCTTGTGTCTGTGTTCCTTCTTCTTCCTCTATTTGGGGCTCCCCTATTCTAAGGTCAAGGTTGGAGTTTTGCATAAGGGTTATAACCAAGAGTAACTTAGTTGGGATTTTGTTGTATGTATTTTTGAACACTTGATCAATCACTTGCCTTAGAAACTTTAGTTTACTTTCATACTTTTCAATCTTGAAGGTGCTGGCATGGATCTTGACATGGCACGTTTTTTATTTTCTAGGAAGTAGTTGAAAACCTATCACAAAATACACATATTAAGGAATCTACAAGTTCATCTATACCAAGTTTGGCAAACACTATTCAAGGTAAAAAATATGAAGGTTTATGTTCCCTTCAAGATGTCTACTGTTGTTCCCAACCCAATCTCGAACTTCATTGTTTGAGAATTGAGAAAAGTGAGAAAAAAATGCAATCATAAAAAAAATAAAAAATAAAAGAAAAAAAGAAAAAATTATCAAAATCTCAAATTACAAGGGTCATTCAAGTATCTCCATTGGAGCTATAGATGCCTAGTTGGCAATAGAGTTATGCCCAGGATATTATTATATGTTGGAAACTACATACTTCACCTACGTAGCCTGGATAGTGCTTACCTTGCTTGGTCCTAATATAACTTGATGGATGGTTAATGAATCAATTACACACACCCCGTATTTCAGTTGTACTTGGGTCTCGTTGGTGTGTTGAGGCTTGATTATATCAATGTTCTTTACATTGTCTTGTATGAACGTAAACTGAAGATTTTGGGTTTTCGAAGGGTTGACTTCTTGAAAATGCGTGGAAGCATTTTCCCAGTCGAGTCGCCATTTGTTATGCCCTGCATAATGCACCCCAATTTTTTTCTTCTCGAGCTAACCTCCCCTTTTTGGTTCATTTTTTTTGTCCCATTTTCCTTTCGTTCACACTTTGGAACAATGGGTTTTTGGGATTGTGAAGTGCATCTTGTTCCTTCTGTTTCATCTTCTTTGTTTGACTTTGGGATTCTAGGATTCCGAAACCCTGAAGTCTTCATTATTTTTTTGCTTTGACACTTCAGAACTTCAGATTCTTGAAATCCCAAAGTGTCCCTTCATTGGTTTCTCTTTGATTTCACAACTCTGGAACCCCGAAGTCCCAAAGTCATGTGTTTGCTCCTTGGAGCCTCAGGATCTTGGAATTTCAAAATCTCGAGGTCTCTCTTCATTTTGTTTGTTCCTTCTTCAGAGTGTCAAGACTTTGAAGTCCTGAGGTCTTTCTCTTTTCGACCTCCAGAACCTTGATATCTCAGAACCCCAGAGCATGCCTAGGTTTCCCTATTGGTTTGGGTGAGTTCTCCTATTCTCAGCTTTGTGTTTTTGTTTCTTTTCTTTCTTGTCTTTTTGTTTCATGTGTTTTTCATGTTTGGTAGCTTAGGGTTTTTCTACAAATAAGATGATTCCTAAATTGCTAATTAGGATTTTCATTATCTTTGTTCTGGAACTTCAGGTTCAAGTCCCAAAACTTCCCTTTTAGCCTACTTCAAACTTCAGAACCTAGGTTTTTGGGATCTTAGAGTTCTCTTTTCTTCTTTCTCCCAGCTTTGGAACTCCGAGTTCCTAGAGTCTTAGAGTTGATCTTTGTCATTTATTGAGTATTTAAGGATTTCAAAACCCTGGAATCCCGAAGTCATGGCCTTTCTCACCAGGTCCACCTCGGGATTATAGTATCCTGGAACCCCGAAATCAGTCTCTTTGTTGATTTTCAATCTTCAGAACCCCAGAACTCTAGGATCCTGAAATCATGTGTAAGGGTTTCTCTTGACCCCAAAACCCCAGGATTCCAAAGTCCATTGCTTTCTAATCAACCTGCTAAGGTACAAATTACATGTAATCTCTTGTGTAGATTGATGAATTCTTATGGAAATATCATCCATCCCAAGGAAGAAAGCTAGGATCGAGACCAAGCTCAAAAGGAATCCCATCATCCACATCAATAGACTACTACATATAGAACTATCACAATTATGAGGAGAATAGGCAGAAAAAAAACAAGTTAACTCATAGCTCATCTCTGTTACCACAAAGAGGGAAACCATAATCTTGTTGATAACTACAATTTTGAGGGAAGGCTTGGAATACACTTGTCATGCACAAGCAACACCATCAGGAAGACACACTCGAGTGGAAGGTGGAGGCACAATCACTTCTAAAGAAGACTCAGGGTTCACATGCAACAAGTGATAGCTAAGTAGAGTTCAAAAGCTGCGACTTGCATTTTGACTGCAACTCCCACCATTTTGTAAATGAGTCAAGAATATTTTAGTCCTAGAGTATAGGAGGAAAGACACTATAAATGTAATGAATCAGACCATTTCAAGGTTCCAAAAATTGAAGTAGAGGCCATAGTTAGGATTATAAGTATATTAGGAGATAGAATTTTTTTGGAACTTGGCTGAAGGTCATTCTAGATCTTTTTCATTGCATTTCCATATTAGCATAGCTAGAAGCAACCTGATGTAATCAAAATCAAACATTCAGTGTGACAAATCTGATGAATAACTGTCCTCATTCAAAGGAAAATATATGAACTTTAATTTGATTTCCTATTTACTTCGGTTGTTTTCTTTCATGTGATGAATGTTTAATACACTTTTGTCTAATTCAACTTCCTGAATCTTGAGAGATCTAATTTGCATTACTTCAATCTATACATGTATATGGTTATTGATGTTAATGTCAATGTTGTTTAGTCTTACTTTCTATTGAATCTAGCTTTGTTGATATGTTAAATTGATGATTTGCATGCTGATTTATGAATGTTCCAATTTTCTCCAGATTTAGTTGATATTGTTAGATGGAATGAATGTTGAATTCTCATCATCCTCTTGCACCCCCTTTTACTTTTGTTGTTTCTTTCTTGCTGGTTAGCTTAGTTTTAATTTAGTTTTCTAACTTTTGCAAATAAATTAGAAGATCCAAAATCAACGGGCCCCTTAATAGGTATAGCTACATCAACCACCGAGCTACCCAATGTCATAGTGACCCGACTACAAAGATCTTGGAGTCATCAATCTCTCAAGATTGATTAGTTTTTAGGAGAGGTGGTATGTGAATTCATGTTCTACCTACCTATTGGTGAATGTGTCAAAACACCCAACACTTTCCTTGACCAATATTTGACATACCTTGTCTTCTCTTTCTATGACTTTCTTTAAGTTTTTCTCTATATGCTTCAATTTTCTCTATTATGAGTTTTCTCTTGCCTTTTTGTTTACAATGAATATTGCTCCTTCTTATACTTGCAAAAAGATGCACAAAAGTGATTGGTAAAGTGAATTTTGTGTGAAACAGTGCACTAAAAGCTAGATTTTTTGGGGGTATCAAACAAAAACCCATGTTTCTCGACAACAGAAGGAATGTGGGTACTGTTGGAATGCTCAAAATATACCATTATCCTTTTTTGTATTTCCCACCAAATGAATATTAGTTAGGATCAAACATTCATTCCTAACTAATATTCATTCAGTGTCCTAATATGTGTGTGTGTGTGTATGTATATATATGTGTGTATATATACATATATACATATACATACATACATACATATATGTATGTATGCATGTATTTATATATATGTATATATACATACATACATACATATATGTATGTATATATATATACATATAGATACATACATACATATATGTATGTATGTATGTATGTATGTATGTATATTTATATATGTATATATATGTATGTATGTATATATATGTATATATATATATATGTATGTATTTATATGAATGTATATATATATATGTATATATATGTATGTATATATATGTATGTCTGTATACATACATACATATGTATGTATGTATACATACATACATATATATATATATATGTATATATGTATACATATGTATAACATACATATATATATAATATATATATATATATGTATGTATGTATACATATGTATAACATACATATATATATATATATGTATACATATATATATGTATGTATGTATACATATGTATAACATACATATATATATATATGTATACATATATATATATATGTATACATATATATATATATGTATACATATATATATCTATGTATACATATATATATATGTATACATATATATATATGTATACATATATATATATATGTATACATATATATGTATACATAGATATATATATGTATACATATATATATATATGTATACATATATATATATATGTATATATATCTATATATATATATATATACATGTTGGCATTTTGGCATTAAGTTGTCATTGATGTCAATCAACATTATGGGTATTCACATGAATAAGAGAAACCAGAATGAAGGCTTATCGGTAAGACATAAATCGGTTTGAAGGATAATTGCTTGTTTATGATGAAGAGGCAGAATGATTAAAAGTTGCCACAAACTACTGGAGGGGAAGATGTGTTACCGATATAGTGTGCACTATTGGTTAGCAGAAGAGGAAGACCTTATCGGTAAAGGTGTGTACCAGTATGAGTTTGTTGAATGATAAGGTCTGAATTGGCTGTATGATGGTGAGAAGAGTGATTGACCATGATGATGTCATGTGGAGCCAAGGTGGCAAATAGGTAGAGGTTGGTAAAACCATCATCGACACGGTTGGTGAAACTATCTATAGATATAAATGAAACATCCACAAATCATAGGATTGTATCTGACCATTGCGTCTTGAGGAAGAAACAATGATAGAGGAAGATCACAGAGTAGTTGGCGCCTGGATCAATGCAAAGGAAATCTGATTTAGGAAGACCTCGAAAAGGAAACAGTTGAAGTGTTTTATGTGTCGACAGATTTCAAGACAGGAGATCTTATTTTGAGATTGCTATTTTTAAGGAAATATGCATTAGATAATGGAAACCATGTATAGATGCATCCTTGAAGGACAGGCAATCAATCCAAGATAGGCTATATTGGATCTCATGAAGATTGTGTCAGGAAGAGGAAACCCTAACTGCTCCGAAGTTTTAATTGCTTTTCAATGAGAAATCACGGGATAAAAGAGGAGAGCTCGAAATAGAGTTCTGATGATGCTGCAGAGAAGAGGAAGAGAAAAGAGAGAGAGTTATTAAAAGAGAATAATTTCTAGCCTTAGAAATAGTTGCAGTGTATGTGATCAAGCATACCGGTGAGAGGGTTCTACCGGCATAACTATAGTTTTGCATTTGAGCCTAACCGACAAGGTGTGGCAGAGCAGGCAGCATCCAAGTGTGACACGGAGTGCTGAGAGACTGTGTGAGTGAGTGAGAGAAAATAACAAAGGCCAAGAATTAGAGAAATTAATCTCACAATCGGTAGTGTGAGATTCAATGGAAGAGAAAAGACTATCAACTGGCAGTGAGTTATTTGATCAAAGAGTTGCAGTATTCATTTGCAAAAAGAAGCCTTAATTGTATTCAAATAGTCATTTTTGTTAGTGGAGGACCTAACCTGATGGCTGTTGAGCATGCTTTCATTCCCCGTGCAGAGCATCCCATAGATAGATCGATTGCGAGAAGGCTCAAATATCAATACATCCATACTATCTTTCTATCGCCACTAGATCAGACTTTTGTATATGTACGTGACTAACGGGCACTGTCATCCCACTCCAGTGGGATGTGGTTAGTCGTTCATTCAAAGTAGGACAACTCAGTCACTGCTTACTCTGGATGGGTTTGAACTTAGGCCAAGAAAGAAGAAATCCATTCTATGAATAAAGGTAGGGGCGACCTTCTATTATTTAAGGTCGATCTGATGCCCCTAAAAGTTGACGGACCAAGCTTATAAAAACTTTATCGAAACGGCTCATTCCTAGACCCCTTAGTGCTTCAATATATCCTTCGGGATCCTCATTCCTCTATCCCTACCCGGTGGCTATTTGGCCATAAAACATTCTTATAAGTCATCCAAAAAATGTTATGGTCAAAATATGCATTTCAAATTGAGTTACGAAATAATGGAGGCTGTCAGAGAGAAAGGAAATGCTATACGCAAGGAGGAGATTTATAAAATGGCAGAATTCAATTTCAATATACATTGCCAAGTTGAAGCTTGGTGCAAGGATTGGTGCTCCTTGGGTTAGTGCCCTAAAAGTTCAGGGGTTGGTGCTCCTTGGGTTGGTACCCTAAATCTTTGTAATTCAATGTTACCTATGAGGCTGGATTGGAGCAGTAGTCTCCAACAACTTTTCTCACTGAGTTTTTTCCCACATTGGGTTTTCCTCGTAGATTTGGTGTTGAGAGTTACATTTGTGTGAATGATCCCATTGGCTTTCTTTCTTGTTCTACCAGTTTGATGTTTAGTGTTTAAGTGAATAACTAATATTCTGAAGTTTATTTGAAAGTCAATAAGTTCATGGACCACTAATTTACCCCCCTCTCAATGGTGCTTTGTGTTCAACAATTGGTATCAGAGAAAGGTTCCTGGTTATCTTTAAACCTTGGGTAGATTCTGGACTTTGAATACAATGGTAAGAAATGAGTCTGCTTCCTCAAAAGCCCCCATGTTTGATGGATCCAACAATGCCTTTTAGAGAAGAAGATTGGAAGCCTATATTTCCTCCCTGGGTTTTGATGTGTGGATGTCTATCAAGAATGGGTATGTTATTCCTAATGCTTCTCCCTCTGATCTGGATGCCAAAAAGGAGTATGAGAATAATGAAAAGGCCAAACATGCTATCTTGAGTGGACTATTCGATAATGAATTTGTCAAAGTCATGCACTGTGTTTCAGCAAAGGAGACTTGGGACAAATTGCAGAGGTTGTTTGAAGGAGATGCAAAAGTCAAAGAAGCCAAATTGCAAACACTAAGGGGCCAACTTGAAAGCATCAAAATGAAAGATGATGAATAGATTGCAGACTATCTTCATAGATTTGATGAAACTGTGAATACTATTAGAGGACTTGGAGAAGAGATTGGAGATGATATTCTTGTCAAGAAGGTACTTAGATCTCTCACACCCAAGTACGATACTAAGGTGTCTTCCATAGAAGAAGCCAAGCATTTGAATACTTAAAATGGATGAGTTATTTGGCTCTCTGACAACCTATGAGATGAGAACAACTGGCGATAATTCCTCAAGGAAAGAAACAACATTCAACATCACCAAAAAGGGCAAAGAAGAAGCTACTCATAAATAATCTAGTGAAGACTTTGATGTAGAAGTAGCAAACTTTGTCAGGAAGATCAAAAGAGGATCTGACTGGTACAAAGGAAAGCTGCCACTTAAATGTTTCAACTATGGGAATGTAGGACACTTTGCTGCAAATTATCCTCACAAAGAAACTAGTGGAGATGAGTCAAGAGAGTTCAAAAGATCTACTGGCAAAGACAAAGAAAGGAATGACTACTGACAAGGAGAGGCTACCGGAACTTGAACAACCTATATACTATTGAGGATGATACAACAGATGAAGAAAATGCATCAGAAGATGATTACCATGAGAATGATAGAAAAGTCAATCTCTTCATGGCACTTGATAGACAAGTTGATGAAGATGAGGAAGAGGAGGATATTGAAGCTGAAGTGGATTTGGAGAGAGAACTTATCAGTGCTCTTGAGGAATTGAGTAAAACAAGAAGAGAACTCAAGAGGGTTAAGCTTGTTGCAGTAGATGAACAAAATATCTTGAAGCAATCCCTAGATGAGTCCAGTTAAGTTATATCTGACTTGAAATTGCAGCTATAAGAAACTAAGAGGATATGTGAAGTTAGAGCCTTTGATCTGACAAAGAAGAAAAAGGAGCATCAAGAGTTGGAAGCTGAAATAGTAAAGCTCAGAAAGGAGCTTGAAGAAAGTAAGGAATAAATAAAAATAAGGAGTAAGTATGAAGGAAACACTGAGGCCTTAGACAAGATGTTGACCAAATAGAAGCAATCCAAAGACATTGGTGTCTTAGGATTTGAAGAAGGTCAAAGTTCAACCCACAAAGATAAATTCAGCAAAGAAATAATGTTCACCTCTTTAATTAAAGGTGAAGAAAAGAAGACATTCACTATAGGAAAGGATACCGACAAAAAGACATATGCAGATACTGTTGGAAATTGCCACTCCAATTGGTATACAACAATGAACCAGAGGTCACACTTCTTGTACCAACATGCAGATCCAAGGAGAAATGCAAGAATTGACCGTGAAGGATTCACCAGACTCAACAACATTAAGGGAAGACCCCCAATGAGGCAGTTCCATTCAGTACCAAGACAACCTAACTGGTATGTTTCAAACTTTCATGGTTACTGTTACTGGTGTAACAAATTTGGGCATTGAATAGCTGACTGTAGATTAATCAATAAGCCTTCTATGAGTTATGAAAGCAAAAATCCATTTAATGCACTCTAGGATATTAATGTTGTATGTTATCAATGCAATGGATATGTTCATAAGGGTTTTGATTGTAGAAAGAATAAACCAGTACCCTACAATAATTTTAAGGATGTTCCCTTGAATGAAAATGTAAAATGCCATAACTGTCAAGAGTTTGGACACATAGAAAATTTTTATAAAAACTGGAAGATCAAGAAGAAGAAAACAAATATGGATCATGAGCCAGTAACTAAACCTAAGCTCAATATAGCAGCTAACAAGAAGAAGGAGACCAAACCAGTTTGGGTTGAGAAAGAAAAGGAAAAGGTTGAATCAAGTCTCATAGTATAGACTACCCTACATGCTGAAAGGAAAAATCTATGGGTTGTAGATATTGGTTGCTCAAACCATATGACTGGTGACAAAAGGAGATTCATCAAACTTGAATACTAGAATGGTGGTTCAGTAAGGTTTGGGGACAACTCCTCCATCAAAATAAAGGGAAAAGGAACTCTAAGAATTGATGGAAAATGGAAGGTACATGATGTATATTATGTGGAAGGCCTAAAGCACAACCTATTGAGTGTGAGTCAGATGTGTGACAAAGGTTACAAATTAACCTTTGACTCAACCAGTTGCTAGATAAAGAAAGACAATACTAGTAAAATTGTGACAGAAGGAAAAAGAACAGATGGAAATGTTTATAATTTGAAGGAATGCTATGAGTCCTAATGTATGTTAGGACAAGTAGATGAAAGTTGGTTTTGGCACCGAAGATTAGGCCACATAAACTTTGATAACCTAGTGGCAGTAAGCAAAAAAGGGTGTGTGAGGAATATTCCACCCATCATCAAACTAGTATGCACATTTTGTGATGAATGTGTAAAAGGGAAGCAAACTAAAGTGAGCTTCAGGACAAAAGAGCAAAACACCTCAAGACCACTTGAAATTGTGCATACAAATTTGTGTGGTCCAACTAGGACAAGAACACTTGTAGGTGAAAGATACTTTATGCTCTTCATTGATGATTACTCAAGAATGACATGGGTCACCTTCCTACAAGATAAGTCAAAAGAATTTGAAAGATTCAAGATCTTTCGGAAGATGGTGGAGAAAGAAAGTGGGTGTAGGTTAAAATGCCTAAGATCAGACTGGGGTGGAGAGTTTACATCAAATGAATTTGAAGATTATTGTGAAAAACATGGAATTAGAAAGCAATACTCTGCTCCTAGGACAACACAGCAAAATGGTGTGGTAAAAAGGAAGAACAAGACAGTCAAGGAGATGGCCAGAACCATGTTAAATGAGGCCAGTCTGTCAAACACATATTGGAAAGAATATGTTCATACTGTTGCATATATTTTAAACTAGGTTCAATTAAGAACAAACAACAGGATGACACCTTATGAGTTGTGGTATGACCGGAAGCCATCAGTCAAATACTTCAAAGTATTTGGAAGCAAGTGCTTTATCAAGAAAGATATGGATGGTCTAGGAAGTTTTGACTCCAGGAGTGATGAAGGAATCTTCCTTGGTTACTCATCAAACAACAAGGCCTACAAATGCTACAACAAAAGACTAAGAAGAATCATTGAGAGTGTGCATGTTAAAGTTGATGAGGATATGCACAAAGGATGCCAACCACAGATCAACTGGTATGATAACTTTGGTGATGAAGATGATGAAGCTCAGTCAGACATTGAACCAGAGGAAGTATAATGCCTCGCCAGGAAACCCCAAAGGGATTAAGATAAAACACAAGAATAGAGTGCAAATTTTTTTTTTTTTAAATTAAACACAACACAATGGTACAACAAGTTATCATATGTTCAGATACTACAATGGAAGACTAAATAACACCTAAAGAGTTTCCCAACGTGATTACTTAATTCAACATTTAACTCAACTCGCGTTAATTAATCCAATTAAGCTGATTAACTTAATGACAAGATAATACTTAAACAAGGATAATTTATTTTGGTAAGATGAAAATATAGATCACATGATAAGGTTCATCCATTGAGGTTAAAAGTATAGGTGACATGATTAAGTTCATCCAATAAAATTTAACCAAACATTACATACAATATTACATTAAACATATGTCATGCATCTAATTTCATAACGTACTTTAATTTTATCATAAACTAATGAATGCTTTCGATGCATACTTAATTGCATAATCAATAACTGAATACATTCCATTATTCAAATCTACATTCTTCATGATCCAATTTACTGCATTTAATAAGATGACTACATACATGCATTTAAGATTAACTTTATCTAATCCACATTATACATACTAACATAATGCCATCCATACATACTAAATTAAAAGGAAACATAAAAATGTAAAACACCACATAACACCAGAATGATCTCGGAGTTCACCCCTAGTGGGCTACATCTCCAGATCTGCTCAACTGCAAGACCCCTCTAATAATTAAATAATAGAGAAGAATACATAAGGTTCACATCATTTACAATCCTACCATCAAGGCGAACATAACCAATAATACATACGACCTCATTGGTCAAATAAATACATGAATGATCCCTCAATAGGAAAGGATCCAATTGAACATAATAAGAAGCAATTACAAAAGATCAACTAGAGCATCAACAAAACTAAATCTTCACAACCTAAGGTCTAACATGATATCAGGTTCTCACAAGGGCATAAACATCAAGACGACTCCTCAATAATGCTCCTATCAAGACAACAGAACAACACACTAGTGAACATAAGGGACAAGTGTCATCACATAACTTGAAATGGTTACCATGGTAGGTCTTCATAGGTTCCAGCCCCATCCACTGGTTTACCCTGACAACCTATTCTGAACCTCCGGCCCATCCAAGCCTCATGTGGACCCAACAAAACCTTTCATGAAGACAAGGTTGATGGTTTTCCATTTCAGGCCTTCTCACTGCATGTCGAGTTTGTGCTAGCACTCATCCCATGCGTGAGGCACAATTATCTTACTTAGTGATTCATTAACTAACTCTCTAATATGTTATTAGATTATCACTTACCTAGACACACTTTGGATTGGTTACCCAACAACCACTTTGGGGGCGGCCCCCAATCGAAAGCCACTTTCCCAAATGACACTAGACTATACTCAAACGAACTCCTAAACCAAGGAATACACAAGGTCAAGTAAACGGAGTTCAACATGGTAGGAATACCTACTTGGTCAAACAAGACTTCATATGAGGTGTACTGGTTAATGGTACTCGAACTAGAGACCTGACTAGCTATGGTCAACCACAAACCAACATTCAATACCTACATAAGGGACATAACAGGTTACAACACCACCACAAGACAACAGTCAAAACTTGAGATCGAGGACAGAAATAGCTACCCAATTCAAACTTACGACAGGATCCAACAAACAAAATCAAAGACTTGCCATTTCTTAAGCAAATGTAAATACAAAAAATTAAGCATGCATAGGCATACATTGGAAAAGACAATCTTCTTTCCTATTGTTTTCACACAACAATCAATCCAGTTTTCTAAAGGATCTAAGTTTTCAAAAACAATAACAGAAAATCAACATACAAGATATATTCAATACCACATTTGGAATAGTACAATTTTGCTTATTTCCCAATACAGGGAGAAATATAAATTAAACAATTTATTTTACTAAATGAAAATATCATTTACTTGCCAATTTTCCAAACGATACATTACTAAATTTCCAATGTTTCCAAATAATACATTATTTTGTCCTTTTCCTAAAAAGATACTTCCTGCGTACATAAAGACAAATACCAAAATTAAATATTAATTAATAAATATTTATTAATCCACGATTAATAAAATATAAACAATTAATAATTAATAATAAAAATTTACCAATTAAATATTAATTAATATATATATATATTAATTCTCATTAATAAAATATATATTAAATAATAATTAATAAATAAATAAATAAAAACTATTAAAAAAAACTTTTTTATAAAATAAAATAAAAAACCCTTTTTTTTTTTTCAAAAATTTCACTTCCTAGAACACAAAGCAAAACTCAGAAATTTATGAGTTTTCCAGCAAACTCATAAATTTCTTGACTTAATATTTTAAAAGTCAATTTGATTTTTTTATTTTTATTTTTTCATATATTTTCACAGGTTATGAACTTTTGATTTCTTTTTCTTTCTATAAAAATCAAACTCCCATTGCCAAGTTTATTTGGAAAATTTTATGAGTGAAATAAGCAGGGAATCTCTTTTCCTAGCACTAAGAAAACAAAGTTTAATAAAATCAAAGACAAATTTATTTTTGTTTAAATAAAAATGTTTAATAAACTACAACCATCCAAAAATTTATTTTCTGAAAAAAGAATTTATACCAGGAACCAAAAAAAATGTCTCTAACAGAATAGAGATTTGAGAAAAACATAAAGTTTTCTAAATCTTTCTTTCACAAAGCCTTAAGGGAAATTTATTAAACCAAAAATCTCTAATTTTCTCCATACACAGGAAGAACACAAAAATACACAGAAAGAACAAATTCCCCAAAAATTTACCAGCATGACTTTTCCTTTCACCACAAATTTGCAAATTCATACAACAGGAAAACAAAACCCTTTCCCAAATTAGGAAACCCTTTCTTAAATTTAAACAACTTTAAAAACTCTTCAAAGAGGGATCTTTCAGAAAAATCAACATACAGAGAAGTATTTTTTTTTTTAACTAAATTTCAAAATTTCAAAACAAAAAGAAGAGTGACAAACACCCAACCTATGATACCAATCCTGGATGAATACTTTGCAAACAATCTTAATCAAACCTCCAAGCTCCAGTTCTGGTTTCCAATCTGGCCTCCAAAATTTCTCCAAAAATATGCATTTTTTTCTTTCCCATGAACTCACACGCATAATATTAAAAAATATTCAACCTAAACTTTTAGGTTGAAAAATGTTTTCTAATAAATCATAATATTTAATAATAAAAGAAATTATTTTTCTAATTTCCAAAAAGGAAATGGGAAAGTTATTTGTAAAAATCATTTCTTTTATTTCTCTTTTCTCATGACATTTAATTAACTTTTCTAAAAGTAATTAAGGCAATAGTTTTAACTCTATTTTTTTTTTTTTTTTAAAGGGTAAATAAATTAAATTAATTCTATTTCAAATAAATTTAAATCTTTCCTTTCCAAAAACATAGACAGAATAAATTTATCATTTAAAATTAACCATTTAATCGAACTTGCTACCAACTTGAATTGAGCAATTCTAATTAACGATTAATCGCATAAAGGGAACCTATTTAATTTAGTCCCTTAATTACTAATGTGTAAACACACATTAAATTAATTTAAACATTTAAGGATTAATTACTTAATTTAACCATACACAAAACATGCAACCCAAGAAAGTCAAACAGACAGATGACCTGCATACCCCACCAAAGGGGATACTGACGGATGACTGATGACATTCACTTGAGAACAACTATGGTCAAACTAGGGTCTCACGACCACCTAATCCAATTTCTAAGGGTCAATGAGGAACACTCAAACCTATGAATCTAGGTGGAGATGAACCTCGCACCCATGTAGTACTGTACCTACAATCTCCTGCAACCATGAATCACACATGCATACATATATTTATTTAATAAAAGTGTTAGCCCAAGATTAATAACATGAATTAGGAGAACTAATAAGCTTACATACAAATTGATGCGAAAACCATATTAACCAGTACACACAATAATCAAAACATCTGACTATAAAATTATAACATGATAAACTAACCAAGATCAAACCAAAATTAGAATCTGATTAGGGTAGGGGTACTATAGGAAGCATCCAAGAAGGGTCCCAACTAGTATGTACAACTGAATCACCCAAAAGAGCAAATTCTGGGAAATAAGAGTGATGGTGTGTAGACTAGAAGAAGACTTGCTTAGAATGATGAACAAGTCAACCTATGTCTCATGACTGAAGTTGAACCCAAAACATTTAATGAGGCAAGCAAAAGACAAGAATGGATGGATGTCGTGGAAGAAGAACTACAACAGATTGAGAAGAACAAGACTTGGGAATTAGTCCCTAGACCGGAAGACAAGAACATCATTGGCACTAAATGGGTCTACCAGAACAAGATGAATGAAGAAGGTAAGATTGTCAAGCATAAAGCTAGACTAGTTTGCAAAGGATACTCTCAAGTCGGGGGGATTGACTTTGAAGAAACATTTGCACTAGTAGCTAGATTCAAAACAATTAGAATGTTTCTAGCCTACTCTGCCTACAAGGGCTATAAAGTATACCAAATGGATGTAAAATCCACCTTTCTAAATGGAAATTTGGAAGAAGTGTACTTGGAGCAACCGGAAGGGTTTCTGCTACATAATGATGAGACATTTGTGTGCCGGTTGAAGAAGGCCTTGTATGGTCTAAAGCAAGCTCCTAGAGCAAGGTATTCAAGATTAGATAAGTACCTAAAGGATGAGGGATTCAAAAGGGAAGTGTTGATATCAATTTGTACATAAAGAAAGATGGGCACCACATGATCATTGTGGTTGTGTATGTAGATGACATTATCTTTAGAGGCAACAAGGACACCCTCTGCAAAGAGTTTGCTAATCAGATTTGTCACTTCAAAATCTTGTACTATGTGCCCAATGGAGGAGTGACAAAAATTTCCCAACAATTGGAGAGATCGTTTTGTGGGACATGATCTTCCTCTACGTTTGAGAGGGGAAACTCGCTCGTATGATAGGGGTATTTGTATTTTCATGAATAATTAACCTTGCAAATGAAAACAAATAATAACTACGAATAGATTTAGATGAAATCTTCACAACAAACATACGATTGCCACTTGGATTCCATCAACTTTTAAACTCGTCACTATCAACTCTAGACTACACATGAGGAGAGAGTGATACAAAACATTTAATTTGCATAACCCTTATATATTTCAAAGATACCAAAGAAATTTGTAATGTTATATGACCTTTGTCTTCATGAAACTAGGAAAGTAATTTGCAGGCTTGCTATTGCAATATCACACGATAATCACATAACATCAAGAAAATGAACACTTAACAATCATAGGAACACTCCCAATCTGCCTTGTATTAAAAAATGATGAAATAATACAATTCAAAATTTTTAGTTGTCCCCAAAATCATAAAATCCAAAAAGTCCTTCTTTCATCTACCTTTCTAACATTTATAGTCTCTCAAAATAACTACCTCATAACTAACTTGATTATGAGTTAGCAACTAACTCATTTCTGCACAAATTACATTGAGTTAATAACTAGCATATTTATGCATAGAAAAAGTCAACCTATTAACCTTGACTCTATGCTATGGAAAATCACAACATACACAAGGAAACCAGCAATAAACTAAAGACTAACCAGGTATCACATAACAAAATAAAATATACAAAGATGTGAACATGGCGTTGCTTTTCGATATCCTGAAAAGCATGCTAGCTGATTATTTGCTTTTGTTGAATTGGTGTTTTGGCCTTGAATGACTTGTATTCTTTGAGCGCATCCACCATGAACTTGTACCTAGGAATGATCACATTATCCATTTTTAGTCTAGTAGTTGCTTGATTATCTTGAATGTTTAACCAAATCCTGATAATATGAAGGCATGTCACAAGCATCTAAAGCAACTGAAACAACACTGAGTCTTTTCATTCTATTTGCATCTGACACCTATGCATCTGCTAATTCAGTATTAATTATGTCATGAAACCTGCTTAAGAGCAGTTGACTGTCCATTTGCTGAAATTGCTCTTTTACTGATACATCACCAATGATATTCATTGTATCTTCTATTATCTTCATCTTTGTTTGTTCACAAGCTATCAAGATTTTTTGATACTCATCCAAGCATTGCTTAATATTCTCCAATTTCCAACTTATTCTT
Source organism: Cryptomeria japonica (assembly GCF_030272615.1). Classification (NCBI taxonomy): domain Eukaryota; kingdom Viridiplantae; phylum Streptophyta; class Pinopsida; order Cupressales; family Cupressaceae; genus Cryptomeria; species Cryptomeria japonica. Next base: position 520,303,975 of record NC_081411.1, read on the forward strand.
TTGCACCATGTATTGGATTGATTTTCTTCTTTATGAGAGAAAACCTTCTCGGTAGTCCATCCAATTTTATATGAATATCCTTGGCCTTCTCAATAAAATATTGTGTTTCAGACTTCATTTGATTAATCCACTCTTCCAGCATTCTACTCTGTTTCTTGCATTTGTGTATATCTTCCATCACTTTCTTCTCAATAATTTCTTCGATATGCACTAATGTTGAAGTTGAGGCCGACTCCAATTGTGTATCTGAAGAATCCACAATAGATTTGATGTAGGATGAAAGAACCTGAATTTGTTGCTTTAGTTCATCCTTTGTTTCCTTATCCTTATTTGCTTTGTCAACGAGAATATCTACTAAAATTTGAGAATTATGGACAGCTCCCTCGTGAGTTGTAGGACCTAGATCCACCTGTGTCATGTTAAAATCTGCCTCATTAGCTTCACTTACATCTTTTTCAACAATGGGCTGAGCTACTTCAACACACAAATTTCCCAATGAAGGATTAATTCCCAATCTGGATGCAACTTTGGTTTTCTTGGGTTTGGTTGTCCTATGAAGTACATTTGCAATTGCATCAAAACTAGGAGTTACCAGTTGAACATTCCTCTTCTTATTCTGCAAACTCTACTGTAACCAGAATGATGAAGATGATAGCAATGCTTCTTAATTGCTCACATATGCAGAGGTTAAATTATTTGGGAAAAATGAAGATTGGATTTCAGCATCATTCATTGTAGCTTCTTCATGAATAACAAAATCACCATGTTGAGGAGATGAAGTAATGATAGATGGTGAGGCGGAAAGAATTTGTTGACTTTCAATATTGGGAGGATGTTCAGGTGAAACACTTTCCAACTCATCTTCAATTTCTTGAACAAGATTCACTTTTTTTCCTTTTATCTTCGATCTCTTTTTCTTAATGACAGTACTAACTTCACATGCCTTGGCAAGATCCTTCCCTTTTTCTAGATCTTCTCAATCATCGCCTCCTTTGGAAATATTTTGGTGTGGACCCATCCCTGGATTGGACCTTTGCAAATTAGCTGGAATGGAAGAACTTCCCTGTGCCCCATTTCTATTCTTTGAGGAATTAGCTTTATTTGAAGGTCTAGGTTCCGTAGACTCAATCCTCTTACTTTTAACCCATTCCAGAGTCCTTCGAACCACATAAGTTGATCTTTCTTGAATACTCCTTATTTCTGAAATTGACCAATTGATGGGTGGAAGTGGAAGAAGTTGAATCCTTTCAAAGTAAAAACCATCAATCAAATCAGCTTCATCATCCTCAATGCCATTCACATTTATTTTAATTCTATAGTAAATTACTTGTTTGATAGAAAATCTCATCTAGTCTCTTTTCCGCACTTCAAAATCATCTTCGCAGTCTTGCCAAAAATCTTCCATATCAGGAAAGTGTTCAAATCCGGCACCGAGCTCTAACTCTCTTGTAGAATATACTTTTCTATCAAAGGAAAATCTCATTTCATAAGGATACAGGTGAATCTTTTCTATAGACCTTTCGATACTTTGAGTATCTGAATGGCTCTCATAGCTATAATAACCAATTCCAATGGGAAAAGAAATGATACCCTTTGTTTTATTCTGGCAAATTTTGTTGACTTGTGCAATTTGCCGACATACCTCGATGAGGATCAGCTTATCTTCAACAAACCTTGGCAACATGAGAGGGCAGCCATCATAGCCTCCTATCTGAATGTATGTGAACTTCCAAAGCTATATAAAGTAACTACCATATTTCTTAATCAATGTTGCTGCTTCTGAGGATATTCTGAGTTCAATATTTCCCTGCAATTCTCTTACTGTCAACATAGTGAAAGCATCATTAATTTCCTCCAACTGCAATTGTGGATGATAATTGTAAATCTAGGTCGTATCATCATAAATTCCTTCAATGTTTAATCCTGGTCATTTCTTCATCCTAGCAATGACATAGAAGAGGTATGATGTCATGTAGAAGTTATGATTGTCCTTTAGTTTGAGTAGCTGATCGCAAATATTATCACTAAAAATATCAACCCAATTAATAAATTGTATGCCCTCACATATAATATTAATGAACAAGAACATCCACCCCTCCAAGTCATTTGAGTCTTCATTCCCTATGACTCGATTCAAGAAAATAACCATATTAGCGATATCTTCCATTAGTAGAGACCTGTGAATTATTTTAGGAAGCTATGTTTTTCCTTTCCTTGGTTTTGCTAACCATTTTCTAGCTATGTTATTCAAACACCGGGTTTCATTATTGATAAAATAATCTTCTGCATATTCCATGTTTACCTTCGTGAACTGATCTTTGAAAGGTAACCTGAAAGTTATAGCAATGGGAACTGGATCAAGTTTGGTGACCACGTTACCTTTTGCTGTCCTAATTTCTTTTGTATCTGGATTAAATGCTTTCATGCATTCCAGAACTAATTCCGAACATTGCACTGATGTGGGATATTTCACTGCATGAGCTAATCCACTATCTAATAATCTCTGAGTTGTCAAAGTATTATCCTCCCTTTCCATTGTTTTCCAGAAGTCTGCAAGACTTACATTTCCCAACTTGGTATCCCCAATATCTGAAAGTGAACATTGGAGAATGGGAGAATAATCAGGGCTATGGAACTTGTATTTCATTATGTCAAATACAAATAATGCCCTCACAGCTCTATTTTAATGAATATCCGCAACTTTGCCAAAAAAATTTATATATTCTATTCTTTGTCTTGAACGACATACAAATCTTCTAAACCAATTGCAATCATGACATCAGGAGAAATAATTTCATCCCTGTACTCTGATGAATGTCTATAACCTCGATTCAAAATTCTCTGCAGTCATATAAATGAGTAGTTGCAACTTCCCTCCTCTGAACTCTGTGGATTATATACTAACCTAAACTAAAAACACTCTACCACACATTTTGCGAGAATCACCTATACCTCTATATCATGTGGCTTTTCCTATGCTTCTACCATGATTTGCAATACACAGCTACTGGGGTAGTTGCATCTACAACATCTGATAGAAATCCTCTATCTTTGCGGTTTGACTGAATGTATATCTTGCGATCATTGCATGAGATGTGACCATTTGCTTTAATGCATTTAAACAATTCATATGTCATGACTCAGCCTTTCCATTATTGTATGTTACATGATAGACTATCAAACACTCCACATCTTTCCTTCCATTCTGTCAAACAAATAACGCATGTTGTCTATACATTATGAGCTGCTTCCATGAGTATCAGAGGCTGCGATTCTAACCATTTTTTAACAAATCTTTATTTATTAATCGTGAAATTCATGGCTTACACTTGCCAATACATCACTTTAGAGCATTCTATCAAACAGTTTGCTAAATGCCTATGCTTCACGGCCTATATCCCATGGTGCCCATAACTCTATGTAAAATAGTTCGCATACCAACATGATGCTCCCAATCTCTATGGTTTTCGCTCTAAATCATATGACATTTTTTTTAAGGCATCTGGTCAAACAATTCATTTGTTGTTTTTAATCTTCCACTTATGGAATTTCATGTGGTACTCTGTCAAACACTTCACATACATTGTCCATGCATTCACTTTCTACATCATACATGGCGTTAGATGACTCTAGCCGGTGAGGAGAATGGAGATTGCAGTAGAGTTAACTGGGCGTTAATTCTGTAGTGCCTGCATACCGTGATGAGGTGACATCTCCTTGAGGAATTTTGTCAGACAATTCGCCAGATGTCTATGCTTCATATTCTACATGCAAGACTACCAAAGTAGTTACAACTACTGGCTAGCAAAACCATTCTAACCTTGATGCTTTGATAAGTGCCTGAGACAATGCGATGCATATCCTGTGATCATTTCATTTGGTGCATAATGTGTAATCATGAATTCTATGAGGTGACACTTGCTTGTTAGTATCAATTATAAATACACCTCTTCTGCGATGTATGGCTTTTTTACACTTACCATATTTTGCAATCATATGCATTAAACTTTATTAATTCCAACCTTTGATGTGATTCGATGTGGTTCATCTATCTTTATCCAACAAGGAAAAGATGTTGTGTGAGAGTGTGAGGTTGAATTCATCAAACAAATCTCTACAAATCTTCACTATGTGCAAACAATTCATGCGCCCTGACTACACCTCTCACACTTTTGCATTCATGTCCACAATTTGTGGCATGTTTGTGCTTCCATTCTACAATTATGTTTTCCAGTGCTTGCCTTGATGGATGTCCATACTGGTGTTTCAAGTCTCTTATTTGTTCAAATTGGAATAATGCAGCCAAAGGTTGCAGAAGATTTCATTAACTTTACCAACTGCCATCACTAGGAATTTTCCAAAATCAAGTGAAATACATTATGTATGTATTCTGCCATTATTGCAATAGTGAGATGAAAACCTCTTTCTTTTCATTACATCTACTGAACATTCATAACCTGGAGTTTGAAGCTCTTTCCTTTCCTTTTTTTATTCTTTCTCTTTGCTAAAATTTATGGAAGAGGTTAAGAATGCTAAAAAACTGAGCATTTCTAACCTTTTTGACAAAGTGGGGCCCGCAAGGTTAAGAAATGAGGTTAGAAATGCTCAATTTTTTAGCATTCCTAACCTTTTTGTGATAGGTTAGAAATATGGGTTAGAAATTCTCAAAACCTTCTTGGCAAAAGGTTAAGAAATGAGGTTAAGAATGCTCAAAAAGTGAGCATTTCTAACCTTTTGCTTCAACGAACTATCCTTTAGACCTTGGAAACCATTGATCAAAGAGAGGAATCAAGAAAGAATGCAACTGATGTTTTTGGACAACTTTTTATCGCAAAGACGAGACATATTAAAATAATTTAAAATATTAAATTATTATTTAAGAAATAATTTAAATATTTTAAATTTATTGCTTTGGCTAGAGAAAAATGACATAACTTTCAAATGGTAGGGAGTTAGGTCCTAAAATTTGAAACACGTGTCAATAGTAGGGAAATAGGTCCACACAATTATTTACACCTCATGAGGAAGCCTAGGATGAGATATTTTAATCATTTTGGGGCAACAGACACTAAAAATTGAAAGTTTTAAATATAACAAAGTATGAACTTGGTTCGGGTGAAAGTTGGCCACGTGATATAAAATGATGCTTAGATCCTGATTGTCAACTGATTTCCCTCAATTTGTGATAATTTTCAAAATTCTTCCATTTTTTGTATTTTGACTAGTAATGACCTTGGACAACGCGCTCATTTCTTATGCATAAACACCCATTAGACCTTTTCTCGATACTGAGACTGCTTTGAAAAAGATATGTCAAATTTGGGGGCAACACAGATGTAGTCAAAATTTGAGATGTCAATGCTTGGTGAATTGACTTACTTCCTTGGTTTGCAAATATTACAACAAGATAAAGGAATCTTTATCTCACAAATCAAGTATGCAAAGGAGATGTTGAAAAAATTCCAACTAGAAGATTGTAAACTAGTAAGTACCCCCATGGTGACCTACAACAAATTGAGCAAGAATGATGAATCACCGATGGTGGATGAGACTCTGTAAAGATCCATGATAGGTAGTCTATTGTATCTAACTACTTCAAGACTGGATATAGTTTAGGCAGTATGCATGGTGGCTAGATTCTAAGATGCACCAAAGCAGTCACATATGAATGTTGTTAGTAGAATTTTTAGGTACCTACAACGGACGCTCAGCTATGGCTTGTGGTATCCTAAAAAAGGAGATTTAATCTTAGAAGAATACACTGATGCTAATTGGGTAGGTTGCATTGATGATCAAAAAAGCACAAGTGGTGGTGCATTCTTTTTAGATGATCGGTTGGTCTCATGGCATAGCAAGAAGTAGGGCTCGGTCTCTCTTTCTACTGCTAAAGAAGAATACATTATTGCTGCTACATGCTGCTCTTAGGTGCTTTGGATGAAGCAGACTCTCAAAGACATACAAGTGGACATCACTAATCCTATTCTCATCCAGTGTGACATTTTGAGTGTAATCAACATAGCAAAGAATCCAGTCATGCATTCCAGAACAAAGCAAATTTCTATCAAGTATCACTTTCTCAGAGAAAAGGTTGAAGGACAGGAGGTGATGGATTATGTTCCTACTAGCGAACAAGTAGCGGACATTTTTACCAAACCCTTACCAGTAATTACTTTTGAGTACCTCCAACACAAGTTGGGAGTTGTCTCATCTATCTAGGAAGGCTTTATGTGGTTCAGGGGAAGCTGATAGTGGTTAAAGGGCGAGCTTGGTATGGATCAAAGGGGGTGTGTAGAGTACCCTTTGTCATTGTGTCAAAGGGGGAGAAATGTGAGTGTCTTGCGAGAAGTTGCCATCAATGTCAAA